>NC_091951.1:348666464-348701464 GCF_031021105.1 Erythrolamprus reginae
TGGCCTTCTGCAAGGCTTTAAAAACTCACCTTTGCCGGCAGGCTTTGGGCCACTGAGTGTTGCATTGACTGGAATGTATATGGGATGAATGTGAACGGTTCCTTTTAATGTATTGGGGGGTTTAGATTTAATTTTAAATTGGATTTCTTATATATTGTATTGTTATATTTTTGTTTTAAACTGCCCTGAGCCTATGGAGAAGGGTGGCATAGAAATCAAATGCATACATACGTACGTACGTACGTACATACATACATACATCTTTTCTATCCTATGCATGATTTCATACACTTCCATCAAGTCACCCCTTAAACGCCGTCTTTCAAGGCTGAAGAGACCAACCTGGTTTCATAAGGGAGGGGCTCCATTCCCTTGATCATTCTTGTGGCCCTTTTTTGCACCTTTTCCAGTTCCATTATATCCTTCTTGAGGTGCGGTGACCAGAACTGTACACAGGACTCCAAGTGTGGTCTCACCATCGATTTGTCCAGAGGCAATACAACACTTGCCGACCTATTTTCGATTGCCTTCCTAATCATGCCAAGCAGTGGGTTTTTTTAGGGCTGCAAACTCCTTCTTTTACTTGGTGTAAAATAATTAGGATAAAACTGCAAGCAAACGTGTGGAATTTCTTTCATTCGCAGGTCCTGGATATTTCCTCCCAGCCTTATATTTGATTTCAATTAAAAGAAAGTTATGTTGCTTAATTTTTTTCCCCTTTTTCTTCTGCAAAGCTGATATGGGGTATACCTGAGTGAACTGGCCAATTGCTCTTATAAATTATGCATAAAACCCCACAACTACCGATCTCTCTTTAAAAAAACTTGCAAGGTAAAAAATTCAATTTCTCTTTACCTTTCTTCTCCTCCTCCTCCTCCACTCTCTCTCTCTCTCGTCCCTCAGTTCTTGGAATATTCATTTTAGATTCCATCCCCCTGCTTTCTTTATTTTTTTTCATAAACGTCTTATTTATTCAGGCTCTTCATAGAAGGAAGTAATGCCATGCATTGCTGATTTTATTACTTTGGACAGCTTACAATATCTCCTCTGAAGCTAACATTTTAATTGATTTTTAAATTTTCTATAAATTTGAGTGCTTCTATCATCCTCTACATACTGATGCTGATGCAAGTCCATTTCTATTTTCTTGGCATGCTTTCTGAATTACTTCTTTTTAAAAAAATAAATAAAAGCAGTTCTACTTTTTGTTGTGGTTTGCTCTGGCCCAGCTCCTGCCCCAAGGAATGTGCAGGTGGATGTGGGGGAGACATCCACATGCTGCAGGCCTGTTTTGCTCCCGATGGAATCTGCCGATGAAGTCTCCTCTGACCAAGGCAGCCTGAGTGACAGGGAAGAGGGGAGTTTGGCAGACAGCCCAGGAGGAGATCAGTCATCTGTATCATCCCTGGATTCTGAACAAGAATTAATGACGCATCCACACATGCGTAGATTGATGCATAGGAGACAATAACTAAAGGATTATTACAAGAGAAAATGAGGCCACCTGTGGTTGGGTGGGGCTCCAGTAATTAAGGCTGCTGCTATAAATAGCAGCGTGTGGGTTTGGCCGTTGTGAAAGAGTATTTAATCGCACTTCGTCAGGAATGTTTTTTCTCTGTTACCTAATTATCATCCGAGAACAGAGATAAAGTTCATGAATGTTTTTTTATACTATTGGGGTTTTAATTATTAGTTTTAGTGTTAGATTGGGTTTCACTCGTCATATTGTATTGTATTTTATTTTTATTGTTATAAGCCGCCCCGAGTCCGCGGAGAAGGGTGGCATAGACATCCAACCACATTTTATTTATTTATTTGTCCAATACACAATACATATTGAAGAGAATAGACATATAGTAATATATATATATATATAAAGAAAAGGCTAGAAGAAAAGATATGAAAATAGAGGCAAAGATATATGAAAGGAAGAAAAGAAAAGAAAAGGCACACTGGTGCACTTATGCACGCCCCTTACTGACCTCTTAGGAACCTGGAGAGGTCAATCGTGGATAGTCTAAGGCAGAGGTCCCCAACCTTTTTTGCACCAGGGACCGGCTTTAAGGAAGACCAATTTTCCACGGCCTGGGGGGCGGGGCTTTGGTCATATGGGGGTGGGGTTATGGAGGGGTGGAGCTTAGTGACGCAGCCCTCCACACTTCTCCACAGGACGGGGAGAATCAGGAGGCTCCTTTGGCGGCTGGGGGCTACCTGGCTTTGTGATTTTGGCTGGGGGGGAGTTAGGAAGGTCCTACTTCTCCACCCCCCAGCCAAAAATTCAAAGCCTATCTGCTGGATACGGGCGATGAGTGGGACAGAGCGGCGCGGAAGCCTCTTGCAGCAGCTGCTACAGCCACCGGCTTCCGCGCCGCTCGTCCCACCCATCGCCCGTATCCAGCAGAAGCTGCTGCCTGAGTGCTCTTGGCCGGCGGGATTCAAAGTGCTGGGGTGGGGGGTGTCCCGACAGCCCCCCCACCCCAGTGCTTCGCCTCCTGCTGGGACACCCCCCACCCCAGCACTTTGAATCCCACCGGCCAAGAGCACTCGGGCAGCAGCTTCTGCTGGATACGGGCAATGGGTGGGACGAGCGGCGCGGAAGCCTCTTGCAGCAGCTGCCACAGCCACCGGCTTCGGCGCCGCTCATCCCGCTAATTGTCCGTGTCTGGCAGAAGCTGCTGCCCGAGTGCTCTTGGCCGGCGGGATTCAAAGTGCTGGGGTGGGGGGTGTCCCAGCGGGAGGCGAAGCACTGGGGCGGGGGGGCTGTCAGGACACCCCCACCCCAGCACTTTGAATCCCGCCAGCCAAGAGCACTCGGGCAGCAGCTTCTGCCAGACACGGGGAATGAGCGGGATGAGCGGCGCCGAAGCCAGTGGCTGTGGCAGTTGCTGCAAGAGGCTTCCGCGCCGCTCTGTCCCACTCATCGCCCGTATCCAGCAGATAGGCTTTGAGTTTTTGGCTGGGGGGGGACTTAGGAAGGTCCTACTCCCCCCCCCAGCCAAAAACTCAAAGCCTATCTGCTGGATACGGGCGATGAGTGGGACAGAGCGGCGCGGAAGCCTCTTGCAGCAGCTGCCACAGCCACCGGCTTCGGCGCCGCTCGTCCCGCTCATCGCCCGTATCCAGCAGATAGGCTTTGAGTTTTTGGCTGGGGGGGGGGAGAAGTAGGACCTTCCTAACTCCCCCCCAGCCAAAATCACAAAGCCAGGCAGCCCCCAGCCGCCAAAGGAGCCTCCTGATTCTCCCCGCCCTGCCCGACGCCCCACCCTGTCCTGCATAATGTCCTCTGCCGGGAGGGCAGCGCCGCCGCGGACCGGCTGGAAAACCCCAACGGCCCAGTCCCGGTCCACGGACCGGCGGTTGGGGACCTCTGGTCTAAGGGACTGCAAGGGCTGCAAGCTAAGTATCACAGGACTGATAAGGGACTTGTACAAAGTACCAGTTTGTTTGGAGACGAGTGCTCTTTGCTATACCAAAAGAGGGCTTGGTTTAAGTGAATTTTCCTTATAAAGAACATTGTTTTGAATTTTCAAACGTGTGTGTCTGAAATTTGTACCTGTGAATTTTTGGGAGGAGTCTACCAGAGAGCCCGACAGAACAGTACCCATGCCAACAGATACCTTTGCACACGTGACACCCCCTCCCACTTCCCCACATATGTGTGTGATCTCCCTGCCTTCCCCCCACCCTCTTTCATGCACAAGACCCTCCTGCCCCATTTTGAGCCAACATGATTCCCTGCAAACATGTTTGCATGTCTCCCGCATATGGCCAGCCCCTGTGCATGTGTGGCAGGTATTTGAAAATCAGGTTGCCTCCTTTTACGATTCCATTAATTAATTGTCATTGTCAGGAATTATCTCCTTATTTCTAGTTTTATTTATTAATAGATTTGTACGCCGCCCCTCTCCGTAGACTCGGGGCAGCTAACAACAATAATAAAACAGCATATGACAAATCTAATATTAAAATAACTAAAAAACCCTTATTAAAAATCAACCATACGCACAAACATACCATGCACAAATTGTATACTCCTGGGGGAAAGAAATATCTCAATTCCCCCATGCCTGACGACAGAGGTGGGTTTTAAGGAGCTTACGAAAGGCAAAGAGGGTGCGGGCAATTCTGATCTCTGGGGGGAGCTGATTCCAGAGGGTCGGGGCTGCCAGAGAGAAGGCTCTTCCCCTGGGTCCTGACAGACGACATTGTTTAGTCGACAGGACCCGGTGAAAACCAACTCTGTGGGACCTAACTGGTCGCTGGGATTCGTGCAGCAGAAGGCAGTCTCGGAGATATTCTGGTCCGATGCCATTAAGGGCTTTATAGGTCATAACCAACACTTTGAATTGTGACCGGAAACCGATCGGCAACCAATGCAGACTGTGGAGTGTTGGAGTAACATGGGCATACCTAGGGAAGCCCATGATTGCTCTCACAGCTGCATTCTGCACGATCTGAAGTTTCCGAACACTCTTCAAAGGTAGCCCAATGTAAAGAGCATTACAGTAGTCGAGCCTCGAGGTGATGAGGGAATGAGTGACTGTGAGCAGTGACTCCCGGTCCAAATAGGGCCACAACTGGTGCACCAGGTAAACCTGGGCAAATGCCCCCCTTGCCACAGCTGAAAGATGTTTCTCTAATGTGAGCTGTGGATCGAGGAGGACGTCCAAGTTGCGGACCCTCTCTGAGGGGGTTAGTGACTCCCCTCTCAGGGTGATGGACGGATAGATGGAATTGTCCCTGGGAGGCAAAACTCACAGCCACTCTGTCTTATCCGGGTTGAGTTTGAGTCTGTTGGATCTTTATTTAATGGTCTTCCACCTGTTACTTATGCCCTGCCCTGAAATGCTTTAGAGAATAAGTCCACCGGCTCTTCTCTTTAAGAACCCCTCAAGTACTGAAAGACTGCTACATTTTCAGCACTTGAGGAGTTTCAATACTTGACCAGCTGCAACATCTTTCAGCTGTGGCCAAGGGGACTTTTGCACAGGTCTGCTTGTTGCACCAGTTGCAACTCTCTTTGAGTCAGGAGGCTCTTCTTACAGCCATTCATGCCTTATCATCTCAAGATTTGATTATAGCAATGCACTGTACTACCCTGCAAAAATTTAGGGCTGGAAAAGAACTTTGGAGGGGGTAGCAATGAAAAAAAAAAATCCTGCATGCCGGGAAGATCGTTAGTATCTTGTTAGGGCTGAAAAAACCTTTTTCTTAGGGAGTAGCAATGAAAACAAGCCTGCAAACCTGTAAGAGGTGGGTTAGGGCTGGGGAAAAAAAGCTTTGAAAAAGCTACATTCAGACTATAAGATGCACTCAAATTTTCAACCTCTTTAGGGGGGGAAGGTGTGTCTTATACTTTGAAAAATATGTTAATAGTTCCCAGTTTTCACCATTGGTGGAAATGCCAGGGAATATATGAGCCGGGGTGGCGCAGCAGGTAGAGTGCTGTACTGCAGGCCACTGAAGCTGACTGTAGATCTGAAGGTCAGCCGTTCAAATCTAATCACCGACTCAGCCTTCCATCCTTCCGAGGTGGGTAAAATGAGGACCCGGATTGTGGGGGCAATATTCTGGCTCTGTTAAAAAGTGCTATTGCTAACATGTTGTAAGCCGCCCTGAGTCTAAGGAGAAGGACGGCATAAAAATCGAAATAATAATAATAATAATAATAATAATAATAATAATAATAATAATAATAATTTTATTATTTATTATTTATTTATTAATCAGATTTGTATACCGCCCCTCTCCGCAGACTCGGGGCGGCTCACAGCAATAATAATACAATGTAAACAAATCTAATATTTAAGTTAATTTAAAATCCCAATTTAGAAACCAATCATACACACTAGCATACCATACATAAAATTTTATAAGCCTAGGGGGAGGGAAAGTATCAATTCCCCCATGCCTAATATGTGACATTGAGCATTCACAATTTCTGGATACAAGTTGTTCCACTTATTCATTGCTTTCACTAAGTTTCTCCTTAGTTTTAGTGCTTAGGGGAATAGGTTGACCCTTCTCTTCTTTGTGGAAGCCCCTTAGATATTGGAATATTGGAACAATGTGACCTGCTTGGCTGCGGAATAGCTTATCCCCTCTAATGAGGCTGAATAATGGATGGGGTAGACTAGATGTTGTCCAAAAATTCTCCCTACTCCACAGTTCCATCTTCATCTAATGATGAAGCTCCAAATCCATGCATCTGGTGATGTTGGCTATGGTCCACGAATGTCCATACTGTAATAAAAATATAATAGACAAATTGTGTCTTTCAGGACAAGGATTTTATTCCAAACAGATCTGGAGGATGAAATGACTGGATTTCTGTCCAAACGCTACAGCAGATTAATAGTTCATGGTAATGCTGTTAGACACATGGAATATTAATTTAGGTATTCAGCTGACATCGTTGGTCCACAGTCAATTCCACTAACTGCTTTCAATAAAGGAGAATGTTTGTAGCTCAGCGTTGAAAAGAGTAGCCCTTGGTGCTCTCCTAGCTTGTTTATTTTTATTTCTTGAATTTTATTTTTATTCCCATACAGATATTTTCAGATATTTATCATTGCATTTCTCATTTTAAACATGATCTAAGTATTGCCCACAAGATCATATGCTGCAACGTCCTGCCTGTCGGTGACTACTTCAGCTTCAACCACAACAACACAAGAGCTCACAACAGATTTAAACTTAATATTAACCCCTCCAAACGTGACTGTAAAAAATATGACTTCAGTAACCGAGTTGTCGAAGCGTGGGACTCATTACCGGACTCCATAGTGTCATCCCCAAACCCCCAACACTTTACCCTTAGATTATCTACGGTTGTCCTATCCATATTCCTAAGAGGTCAGTAAGGGGCGAGTACAAGTGCACTAGATTGCCTTCCATCCCCTGTCCTATTGCTCTCCTATATCTCCTATACCTTTCTTCTATTCCTATATCTCTTCTTCTATTCTTTCATTGATATGTTTTATTCCTATATCTTCTCTTCTTTCTTAGATATATTTTACTATGAGCATCTCCTCTATAACCTTCCTTATGTATTTACTATATGTATACCCAATATAACCCTCATTGTGTAATGGACAAAATCAATCAATCTATCAATCAATCAATAAATTCTGGCTTCAGAAAAATAAAAGAAAGAAACTATCTTACCAGTAAGGGGCGTACATAAGTGCACTGGTGTGCCTTTCGTCCCCTGTCCAATTGTCTTTCCTTTCTCTCACTTATCATATATATTTTCTTTCTTTCATATATCCTCTGCTCTAAGTTCACTTTTACCCTTATATATATTACTACATGTCTATTTTTCTTCCTATGTATTTGTGTATTGGACAAATGAATAAATAAATAAATAAATAAATAAATTATAAAGAGAAACCTGAGCAGGGGGTTGGACTCTGAGGGGCTCTCCAACTCTGTTGTTCTATTCTGCTTTTAAGTACTGCCACAGTGGCCATTTCAACTTGGATGGATAACTTTTGAAGGATTCTTCCCCGCTTGCATTCAGCAACGCCGAAGACGGAGTTTGGTGATTTGTTTTTAAAAGCCTTCGCAATTGAGTTGATTTGGTGCAGGCTGTTCACATAATCCTCCTGGGAATCGGAGCCATTCGGCTGTTGAGGGCCATTTCGGAAAACTTATATCTCTATTAGCGCTCCGTTCGGTAGGCTCCGAGTCTACACTGTGGGAAAAATGGAAGAGAGCAATTCTGGCGTTCAGACCCCAGCCTCATTTCACAGTGCGTGTTCTATTTAATTAAAACTCTATTTTATCCCTGAACATCGCACTGGTCTGAAATGTTCTGGCAGCCCCAGCTAAAGTCAAACGACGGCCTTCTCCTTTCCTTATTTCATGGGTTGGCTTTGGGCATTTATTCTTGTTTGACCTTGGAAATTGTTGAAGGCAATTCTCCACCCGTAAATATTGCTTGTCCATCCCATGCAAAGAGAGAAGCTTTCACTAGCTGCAGGTTCTTCAGAAATTACAAGAGGGGATTTGGGAGCATTTCGTAAATGCGTTAATTGTGGCGAGGGGGGCGTTTGCCCAGGTTCGCCTGGTGCATCAGTTGCGGCCCTACTTGGACCGGGAGTCACTGCTCACAGTCACTCATGCCCTCATCATCTCGAGGCTCGACTACTGTAATGCTCTCCACATGGGGCTACCTTTGAAGAATGTTCGGAAACTTCAGATCGTGCAGAATGCAGCTGCGAGAGCAATCATGGGCTTCTCTAAATATGCCCATGTTACTCCAACACTCCGCAGTCTGCATTGGTTGCCGATCAGTTTCCGGTCACAATTCAAAGTGTTGGTTATGACCTTTAAAGCCCTTCATGGCACTGGACCAGAATATCTCCGGGACAGCCTTCTGCCACACGAATCCCGGCGACCGATTTGGTCCCACAGAGTTGGCCTTCTCGGGTCCCGTCGACTAAACAATGTCGTCTGGCGGGACCCAGGGGAAGAGCCTTCTCTGTGGTGGCTCCGACCCTCTGGAACCAGCTCCCCCCAGATATCAGAGTTGCCCCCACCCTCCTTGCCTTTCGTAAATTCCTTAAAACCCACCTCTGCCGTCAGGCATGGGGGAATTGAAACATCTCCCCCTTGCCCATGTAGTTTTGGTGTATGATTGATTGTGTGCTTGTTTTTTATATATTGGGGTTTCTTTTGGACTTTTTAACCTAAAACTGTAATTTAGATTGCTAAATATTAGATTTGTTACTATGTACTGTTTTTACCATTGTTGTGAGCCACCCTGAGTCTGCGGAGAGGGGCGGCATATAAATCCAATAAATCTAATCTAATCTAAGCTTAAGAGGGTCTGGGAAAACTCGGACGGAAACGAATCAAGGAGAGAAGCAAACTAGAATTAAGGAGAAACTTCCTACCTGTGAGGACAATTAACCAGTGGAACAGTTTGTCTCTAGAAGTTGTGGGTGCTTCATTACTGGAGGTTTTAAAGAAGAGATTGAAATGGTATAAGGTTTCCTGCCTGAGCAGGGGGTTGGAATAGAACAGTGATTTTCAACCTTTTTTGAGCCACGGCACATTTTTTACATTTACAAAATCCTGGGGCACCCCACCAACCAAAATGACACAAAATGACACCCTAAGACACTCTCCTCTCTTTTTCCATCCCTGTCTCCTCCCCCCTTGTGAGTGTGTGTGTGTGTGTGTACACATTCTGGAACCCTTTCCAAAAACAGGTGGGGGCTGGGTTTTTTTTTTCTTATTCTTTGGGTGCTTTTTATCATATGCTTTAAATCAAGAGTCACTTCTCTCTCTCTTTTTTGTTTCTCTCTCTTTCCTCTCATTCTCTGTCTCAATCATTTTCTCATTTCTCTTTTTTTCCTCCCCTTTTTGCTCATTTCTCTCTCTCTCTCCCTTCCTTCTTTTCTCTCTTTCTCTCTCTCTTGCTTTCTCTCTCTCTCTCTCTCACTCTCTCTCTCCCTCTTGCTTACTTTTTCTCTCTCTCTCTCAGCAAAAAGTTACAAAACCGAAACCTGAGTTTCCTTCTTTGCGGTACACCTGACCGTGTCTCGCGGCACACTAGTGTGCCACGGCACACTGGTTGAAAAACACTGGAATAGAAGACCTCCAAGGTCCCTTCCCATTCTATTATTCCATTAGCCACCTGTCTGAAATGGTGTAGGATCTCTTGCTTGAGCAGGGGGCTGAACTAGAAGACCTCCAAGGGACCTTCCATCTCTATACTGATTGATTGATTGATTGAACACTGGGCTATATTCAAAAGCCAAAATTCAGTAGCAAGAGGAGAACACATAGAAGAGTGGTTCACAAAATCGACAGCATTCAAGGAAAACCAACTAAAAATGTTTTACAGGTGGCATTTATCACCGGAAAGACTTTCGAAAATGTTTCCAAAAGTTTCACCATTATGCTAGAAGTGCAAAAAAAAAAAAGGCACATTCTATCATCAATGGTGGACCTGTTTACTGGCAAAAAACTACTGGAATAAGATAACAGATTGGCTAAAAGAAATAACGAAGGAAGAATTGGGGGGGGGGAATCCAGAATTATATTTATTAGGCATTTTTAATTAAAAAATGAAAAAAGAAGTAAGATACTTAGCCATTCACATACTAACAGCAGCTAGGATAGTATATGCCCATCATTGGAAAACAGATAAAACACCAGAAGAAAGTACAATAATAATAAAAAATACTAGGCTGTGTAGAGATGGAGAGGATGTCAAAAAAATTAGAGGGAAAAGAAGACTCAGATTACTATAAGATATGGGGAAATTTTCACGATTGGTTAAAGAAAAGAACAATGGAGAAATAATTAAAATTCAAGCAGAGCAACTCATCAAATAAAAGAAATATTCAATGACACAGGAAAATTCTCTGATTGAACATTCAAAAAAGAAGTGGAGAAACTTTTGTTTCCCAAATGTTGTATTTATATGTTTTGGGGTTTTGTATTATTATATGTGATACTTATTGTATTGTTCCCCTTTTTTGTTGTTTTTTGTTTTGTTTACTTGTTATTTGCTTTATTTATCTATGTTAAAAAATGAAATAAAAGAAGAAGAAGAGTGGTTCAACCTATTTTTTAAAATACCAGAAGGCAAGGCAAGAAGCAATGGATGGAAAATGAACAAAGAGAGAAGCAACCTAGGAAAAAACATCTCTCTCTCTCTCTCTCTCTCTCTCTCTCATCTCTCATCTATCTATCTATCTTTCTATCTATCTATATCTATCTACCTATCCATCCCTCTGTCCCTCCATCCCTCCATCATCTTTCTCTTTCTCTCTCTGCCTGTCTGTCATCTATCATCTAGCTATCATCTAGCTATCCTCTGTCTGTCTATCTACCATCTCTCTCTCTCTCTCTCTGTATCGATCTATCGATCTGTCATCTTATTTCATCTCTTTCAATCATTTATCTACCAATCATATAATTATCCTTCTCTCTCTCTCTTCCCCCTCCCCCTCTCTCTGCCTGTCTGTCATCTATCATCTAGCTATCATCTCTCTCTCATATTATTTCATCTCTTTCAATCATTTATCGACATATCATATAATTATCCCCCCTCTCTCCCTTTCTCCCTCTCTCCCTCTCTCCCCCTCTCTCTCTCCCTCTCCATCTCTTTCTCTCTCTCTCTCCGTCTCTCTCTCTCTCTCCGTCTCTCTCTCTCTCTCTCCCTCCCTCCCCCTCTCTCTGCCTGTCTGTCATCTATCATCTAGCTATCATCTCTCTCTCATATTATTTCATCTCTTTCAATCATTTATCGACATATCATATAATTATCCCCCCTCTCTCCCTTTCTCCCTCTCTCCCTCTCTCTCCGTCTCTCTCTCTCTCTCCATCTCCATCTCTCTCTCTCTCTCCGTCTCTCTCTCTCTCTCTCCGTCTCTCTCTCTCTCTCCGTCTCTCTCTCTCTCTCTCCCTCCCTCTCCGTCTCTCTCTCTCTCTCTCGTGGGTTTCTTTTTTCCACCGAAAATCAGACTTTGTTCTGGAATCCAAGCCTTTCCCTTCTCCTTTTAGCATCTTCTTCCATCCCACCAAGGATCCCCATCTTACAATATTGTCAGCAGGTCTTTCTCTGCTGTTTCCTTTTTCTTCGCGCACTGCAAGATTGGAAGTGGGTTGAGTGAGGGAAAGGCAATTAATATTTCACGAGGCTTCCTTGTCAAATAAAGGTTAAATCGGGGAGAAAAAGTAACAATATAAATAAATGATGATTCCTCGTCTTGTTTGGGCCAAGCTAAGCCCATGTAAATTTCAAGCCAGCATTGTAACATTTTCAAGTTGCATTTGACACTCCATTGGGTCTTTTCCTTGAGTGCATATATGCATTTGTTCCAAGGGAAAGAGGAAATAAAATAAATAAATCTAAATTCATGCCAGGCAAGAGTGAGCTTCATAAAGAAAAGACAGATTCACAACCTGATAAAAAGAATTGACAAGAAAATTGTAATGAGAAAGGTACAGCTTTAGAAACTTTCCAGGAAACAGCTGGGGGAATCTTGAACTGAGATATGAATTTCAGGTAAAAACAAAGATTAAAGATTGATAGATTGATTAAAGAAGGTTCTGTTATTAGCTAATTCAAAGCTAAAACGTTGTTCTAGTTGTTTGCTAGAAAATAAATTTGGGTTCTAGTTATTTTATGAGCAGGGGATCGAAGCCAAAGGACCTGACCTACTAGATAGCAGGATCTAATTTGGAAGGGAATCTTGGAGATCGTCTAGTCCAGGGGTATTTATTATTTATTTATTTATTGTTAGAGTTGGAAGGGACCGTGTGGGTCATCAAGTCCAACCCCCTGCCTAAGCAGGAACCCTATAGCATCCTAGCCAAATGGCAGTCCAATTTCCTCTTAAAAATGTCCAGAGTATTGGAGTTCACAACGTCCGCTGGTAGGTTGTTCCACTGGTTGATCGTTCTGACCGTCAGGAAGTTCTTCCTTATTTCCAGGTTGAATGTCTCCTTGGTCAGCTTCCAGCCGTTGTTCCTCATCCGGCCCTCTGGTGCCCTGGAGAATAAAGTGATCCCTTCCTCTCTGTGACATCCCCTCGTATACCTGTAGACTGCTATCATGTCCGCTCTGGCCCTCCTTTTCTCTACGCTATCCATGCCCAGTCCCCGCAGTCTCTCTTCGTAAGTCTTGGTTTCTAGACCCCTGATCATTTTGGTTGCTCTTTTCTGCCCCTTCTCCAGAGTTTCAATGTCTTTTTTGAAGTGTGGTGACCAGAACTGAACACAGTACTCCAGGTGTGGTCTGACCAGGGCGTAGTAGAGTGGTATTAAGACTTCCCTGGTCTTGGAGTGTATTCCCCTGTTGATGCAGCTTAGGATTGTATTGGCTTTTTTAGTTACTGCTGCACATTGTTGGCTCATGTTTAGTTGATTATCCACCAAGACTCCGAGATCTCTTTCGCCATCGCTACTGCTGAGAGGGGTTTCTCCCAGGCTGTATGTGTGTCCAGGTTTTTTTTTTTACCTAGGTGAAGGACTTTGCTCTTGTCGATGTTGAACATCATTTTGTTGGTGTGGGTCCACTGTGTTAGTCTGTCTAGGTCTTTCTGTAATTTGAGCATGTCTTCTTGATCAGTTGCCCTTCTATCCCCTCATCCAAGTCGTTGATGAAAATGTTGAAGAGCAGAGGGCCCAGGGCAGAACCCTGTGGTACCCCACTGCCTACGTTCTTCCATGTGGATTTGGAACCGCTGAGGACAACTCGTTGGGTGCGGTTGGTCAGCCAGCTATTGATCCATCTGCATGTGTTGTAGTCTACTCCACTTTTTTCTAATTTGTTGATTAGGAGATGGTGGTCAACTTTGTCGAAACTCACACTTCTCAACCAGTTGCTCTTTCCCTAGGCTCTGTAAATTCAAATTGGTTGGAGAATGGCTTTTTCCCTCCTTTCTCCTTCTTTTCTTACTCAAACTCACAGTTCTCAGCCAGTTGCTCTTTCCCTAGCCCGATTCCCAAATTCTCTGGAACCGAATCCTGGATCCCAATCCAGGAATGTCTCTTTCTTTTCTGGGAAGAGTGCTATTTTCTGCACTCTTTCCATTCTGGGTTCTGGCTTCTAAACTGGAAAGAAAAAGGACAGGAAAGTTTTTGCTATCCGTCAGTTCTGTAGAAGAATTGCAGAACTTGGTTTTGGATTGGCCATCAGGAAGGGGGGAAAATGAAGGAGGAATTGCTTGGTATGCAATATTTATTATAGCTCCCAGAGCAAAGTTTATAATCTATCCCAAAAGGGAAAAAAATGTTATTGTGCAGATGCAAGAAACATCTTGTCATTTTTTTTCTAAAGCCGCTGAGAAGGAATAATCTACCTGATCAATGAGCGTTTGATTTTTTTTGACATGGAAATCAACGTTTCGGGAAGTTGCTGCACCATTGAAATTTCAAGGTTTGCTATTCAAATCTGTTTTCCCCAGAGTTCAGCTATGGGAAGCATAATTTTGATTCCTCAAAGACCTATTATTTTTAACCCTTAACACAAATGTACTATTTTGGCTATAGATGTACTATGTTATTACAGATATGAGGTCATAATCAGGGGTGGATTTTAACTTACAAGAATTTACAAGAAGGGTTGCAAGAACTGTGCATGGCTAATTCAATGAAAAAGAAGGACTAGAGGAGACATAACAGCAGTGTTCCAATATCTCAGGGGTTCCCACAAAGAAAAAGGAGTCAACGTATTTTGCAAAGCACCTGAGGGTAGATCAAGATGCAATGGATGGAAGCTGAACAAGGAGAGAAGCAGCTTAGAACTAAGGAGAGGGGAGGCATATAGATCCAATTAATAAATAAATAAGGAGAAATTTCCTGACAGTCAGAAGGGTTGGTCAGTGGAACAGCTTGCTTCCAGAAGTTGTGAGTGCCCCAACACTGAAAGTTTTTAAGCAGATGTTGGATAACCATCTATCTGAAGTCATGTAGGGCTTTCTGCCTAAGCTGGGGGGTTGGACTAGAAGACCTCCAAGATCCCTTCCAACTCTGTTGGTATATTCAGGTTTCTTCCCATGTAGGATTTAGAAATTTCTGGTGATGTTTCGACGAGGTCCCACTCATCATCTTCAGGCTGGTGCTTCTGTCCTTGTTCTAGGGCGAACACAGCGAGACCTGAGCTGCCTTCCTTCTATAAATACTAGTGGCTGGGTGTGGTTTGATGGCTCAGCAATTGCCTGCTGTGTAGAAACTTCCTGGTGAGTCAGTGGGGTAACAGAAGCACCAGCCTGAAGATGATGAGTGGGACCTCGTCGAAACGTCGCCAGAAATTTCTAAATCCTACACGGGAAGAAACGGGAAGAAACCTGAACCCATACCAACCGTTATCTAAATGCACACTCACACCACCACCCCGCACAAATCACCTCAGTGGCCAAAACTCTCATCACCAGAACCAAACGCTTAGCTGACCATGAGCACTTAAAAACTGAATTGAACAAACTCAAAGATTTATTAATTTCTAATGGATTCGAAGGGAAAACAATCACAAACTTAATCAAAAAAGAGACACCCCACAAAAAACAAGATCAAGAACAGGACAATGGTACCACCATGCAGAACATGTGAATGCAGTTAAAAAAGAAGAAAAGACTTCCTCCCTTGTCCAGCACATTAAAAAAACAGGGCATGAAATTGACTTTGAAAAAACTAAGTTACTTCACAAAACAGAGAATTTATATAGAAGAATTGCTCTGGAAGCCATAGAAATTGAGAGGAGCCCCCTTTGCATAAATAAAAGAGATGACACATCCCAGCTACCAGAAATTTGGAAACCAGCCTTAAACAAAAAAAACACTTCATAAAAATCACCATGTCAATCCTTCTAATAATTATGATTTTGGAATTTTGAAATTTGAAAACCAGCCTTAAACAAAAAACACTTCATAAAAATCACCATGTCAATCCTTCTAATAATTATGATTACACCAACCAATCAGATCACTAAAACATAATCACCCCATCTATTTGCTACATTCAAACCAAATCTCCACCCCCACACTATATACTAAAAAGAAATGACAGTTGCAAACATTCCATTTTACAACAACACGAAGCTTGGAACTTCAGCCTGATGATGGTGAATGTGATTTCACCGAAACGTCGCATAGACATGCAAAATATTACACAGGGCAAAACCCGAACTCACATGTTTAAGCTGAATTTTTTGAAAATTATATATATATAATTATTAATAATAATAATAATAATAATAATAATAATAATAATAATAAATTAGACTTGTATGCTGCCCCTCTATTATCCTTATCGTTATCATTATTATTATTATTATTATTATTATTATTATTATTATTATTATTATTACCTTGCTGCCAGGTCGCTTCCTTCTTTGCACACATGTGCATGCACAATGCCAAAAAAATATTATTATTATTTTCAAAGCTCAAAACAAGATGGTCATGTATGTGCAGTGCCAAAAAGGTGGCTTCTGTGCATGTGCAGAAGAAGAAAAAAACCCATGAAATTAAAGATGGTTCCATGACATCATTGTGACATCACCAGCGGGTTGCTACCAGTTTGGGCCAACCTGTCGAGTTGGGAGGATCCCACCTCTGCTCATAATGACCATTCTAGCTGCTGGCCATAGTCCAGGTAATTACACTAAAATGTTGTAAGTAAGTAAGTAAGTAAGTAAGTAAGTAAGTAAGTAAGTAAGTAAGTAAGTAAGTAAGTAAGTTCCTTCCTTCCTTCCTTCCTTCCTTCCTTCCTTCCCTCCTTTCTTTTTTTCTTTCTTTTTTTTAAAGAAGGGTTTCTTAATTTGCCACGTCAGTTTGGTGAGAGAATTCTTGGTGGATCCTTGATTAGTTCATTTGTAGTTTGTATGTCTGAGTTGTATGGGTATATATTTCTGTGGTTTCATTTTTGGTATCTCTTTACACATTTACATGCTGACACGTACACATCTGCTGAAATTTATTTGAATAGCTTTAGATCTAAGAAACCCAACAGACCTCTAGGAACAAACCAGGAACAACTCTTCCAAAACATTCCTATTAAACTAAACCTCAAGTCGCCCCAGCGACCGGTTACGTGCCATAGAGTTGGCCTTCTCCGGGGCCCGTCGACTAAACAATGTCATCTGGCAGGACCCAGGGGAAAAGCCTTCTCTGTGGCAGCCCCGACCCTCTGGAACCAGCTCCCCCGGAGATTAGTATTGCCCCCACCCTCCTTGTCTTTCGTAAACTTCTTAAAACCCACCTCTGCCGTCAGGCATGGGGGAACTGAGACATCTCCCCCGTGCCTATACAGTTTATGCATGGTATGTTGTGTGTATGTTTTCTTTTAATAAGGGGCTTTTAGTGAATTTTAATGATTAGATTTGTTATATACTGTGTTATTTCTGTTGTGAGCCGCCCCGAGTCTACGGAGAGGGGCGGCATACAAATATAATAAATTGAATTGAATTGAATTGAATACTCTGCTGGGCTCCAGAATTCACGTTGATGGTGAAAATTGATATGGTGGATTCCTGAAATTTTCTGGACTGCTTTTTTTACTGAGTCTGCAAAGCCATTCCCTTGTATATTCAACATCTGACTGCATTGCTCCGGAGTATTTGATGTATAATATAAAACCCCTCGCTTTCAACAGGAAAGAGAAAAATAATCCCCAGCAGGCCATCAAAACAAAGACACACAGGTTTTCTTCCCTGTGTTAATATTTACACACAGTTAGAAGTTCTCCATCTCATCTAAGCCCTGAGCTGTAAGAACAAATACATAATTTAACATGTCACCCCGTTTGGGACAATGTATCGTTACCAGGGGTGGATTCCTGATTCTGCTGCTACCCATGCACTGCGCGCATGGCTTTACTTCTGCTTTGGGTGGGCGCATGCATCCTAGCGAGATTTTGCTTCTGCACATTCACGGTAATTGTCCGCCGGCTGACTTACCGGCTGGCCGAGATTTTGCGCTGGGGCCGGGGTAACGCAGCTCTCAGAGTGGCCGCCATCTTGGTTGGCCGGGATCTCTCAAGAATTCACAAGATCCCGGCCCAGGCCTTGCGCGTCAGGTGCAGACGTATGACGCAGCCGTGGGCAGTCTGGGCGAGCCCTATAAAAGGGATTGTGCCACGTTACAGCCTATTTTTCGCCCTACCTGCCGAGGAGCAAACATCCGCCCTCCCTCCCTATCTTTCAGTATGCCTCATTGGGTCCCAGTGGTACTTGGCACGCTGGGCGCAGGGCCAAAGGATCTCAGCGGACATTTGAAAACCATCAGAATTGACAAAATCTCCATCTGTCAATTGCAAAAGGCCGCTTTACTGGGATCGGCAAACATAATTCGCCGCTACATCACACAGTCCTAGGTGCTTGGGAAGCGCCCAACTGGTGATGAAATATGAAATCCAGCATAGTGATCTTGTTTGCTGTGTTGTATTGAAATAATAATAATAATAATAATAATAATAATATATTATTATTATTATTATTATTATTATTATTATTATTATTATTATTATTATGCCATCAGTATTCTATGTTTCTAAGAAGAAGAAGAACAGTAGCAGCAACAACAACAATTTATGATTGTGTTTAGGAGTCTGACAGCCAATGGGTAGAAGCTGTATTTAAGCCTGTTGGTCTGGCTGGCTAAACTTTGATGTCTTCTGGGAATCATCCCTAAGTATCTTTCTTACTCTGCAAAAACAGTGAGACTGGGCAATGTCACCCAGTGGTGTTAGAAAGCAACCAATGGTTTCTTGTGCCAAATTGATCACTCTCTGTAGTGCCTTTCTGTCTGTCGTGGTTAAAACAGTGTACCACATTATTATTATTATTATTATTATTATTATTATTATTATTATTATTATTATTATTATTACTGTACAATCCTAAAGGAAATCAACCCTGGGTGTTCTTTGGAAAGACAGATCCAGAAGCTCAAATACTTTGGCCACATAATGAGAAGACTCCTTGGAGAAGACCCTGACATTGGGAAAGATTGAAGACAAAAGGAGAGAGACAGCAGATGAGATGGTTACATAGTGTGATGGACAGTGGCCATAAGTTTGGATGGACTAAGGGAGACAATAGTGGATAAGAGACCTGGCATGTTGTGGCCCACGGGGTGGTGGAAAATCAGATATGTCTTAGTGATTGAACAACAACAAGAGAAAGAAAAGAAAAGAAAAAAGGAAGGAAGGAAGGAAGGAGGAGAGAGAAAGAAAGAAAGAAAAAAGAAAGGAAGGAAAAGGGATGGAGGGAGGGAGGGCAGAGAGAGAGAAAGAAAGGAAGGAAGGAAAGAAAGAAGGAAGGAGAGAGAGAGGAAAAGGAAAAACAGAATACCAATGGCAAGCATCTTATTTGTATCCTTGGAAATAGAGTGCATGAGAATTTGCACTAATGAAATTCTTTATTGTCTCATACGTTTATGATTCTGTATAATTTGGGAAACTCATATAATTCCCACAGTTATTATATATTTTGATTGCCTTCTTTTTTAATATAATTTTTACTGCAGAAAAGTTTAACAAGATGAACACAGCACCAGTGTTGGAAAAGAAACAAAGAAAATAAAAAGGAATACTGAATAAGAAGGAAAATAGAAAGAAAGAAAAGGTTTTAAAGAGACACTTTGCGCTCTTTTGACAGGTGTTATAAATAGTGTTGGGCGGACCGAACCTGCAAAGTTTGGGTTCGTACCGAACTTTGTGCGGTTCGGTATACTGAACCCGAACCCACATTTTTGCAAAAGTTTGGCAAAGGTTTGGGTTCGGGGGGGGTGCCAGGGAGTGCCGCCACCCAGCTGTCACCGTCAGAAACAGCCGGGGTGCTTCTCGGTGGTCTCCCGAATGCTGAACCCGTAAGTTCGGCAAATGTTCAGGTTCAGGTTTGGGAGACCACCGAGAAGCGCCCCAGCTATTTCTGAAGTTGACAGCTGGGCAGCGGCACTCCCTGGCACCTCCCTGAACCTGGAAGTTTGGCAAAAGTTCAGGTTCGGGTTTGGGAGAGCACCGGGAAGCGCCCCGACTGTTCCGGAAGGTGACAGCTGGGTGGTGGCGCTTCCTGGTGCTTTCCCGAGTTCAATAAAAGTTCGGGTTCAGGTTCGGGTGCCGAACCCGAATTTTTTTAAAACTTCAGGTGCCGAACCCAAACCCAAACTTCATTGGGTTCGCCCAACACTAGTTATAAATGCATGTAGGAGATGCATGAATTTTTACCCTCTTTTTCTAAGATTACATTATATAGTTCCCCTCCCATAAACTACCCTTTATAATCCTTAATCTCATAAATCACAAGTAAATTTTTGAGCAAAAAGGGCATAAAGAGTTTCTGTTCCCTTAAAAATGTAAACAGATGACGAGAGAGAGAGAGAAAGAAAGAAAATTTCACATATAGACTTTCAATCAGTGCAATCTCTTTCATCCAGAAGTTTGTGGGTGCTCCAACCCTGGAAGTTGTCTGAAATGGTATAGGTTTTCCTGCCTGAGTAAGGGGTCGGACTAGAAGACCTCCAAGGTCCTTTCCAACTCTGTTATTATGTTAGAAAGTGAGAGATAATCCTTTTCTAATCAAACAAATTAATTTTCCCATTTCTACTAGTTCTGTCATCTTCTCCTACTATGTTTGCTATTACAGGCCCTTCATACATGCATATATGTTTCCCTAAATAAACCATCACAAACTATCATGCACCACTATTACATCCACCACTGCAACTATCCACAAACCACTAAGCACTAAACGAATAACACATTATAACAAACCACCCAGCACAGACCACTCTATAACAAAACCACACCCACGCAAGGGTGTTACTCCTTATATATAGCTTACAGCCAATCAGGTTGCAGCACACTTAGCAAACCCATGATTGCATACTGATTATGGATTACATCAGCCTTTCCTATGGTTACAGTTAGTGTTGGGTGAACCGAACCTGCACAGTTCTGGTTCGTACCGAACTTTGTGATGTTTGGCATGATGAACCCGAACCTGAATTTTCTTAAAAATTTGTGTTCCGGTTTGGCGTTCGTGACGAGCACTGCGAAGCGCTGCTGCCCGGCTGTCATCTGCTGAGAAGAGGAGGAGGAGCCAGGCACCGGTGACGGTGAAGGAAGGCGAACACCGGGGAGCTGTCGGCCGGTCGGGAGGCTGGGAGGGAGGCACAAAAGGAGCTGGGGAATCCCACGAAGGGATTCCGGAGGTGGAGCCTTGACGTCACTTCCTGGATTCCGGGGGCACCTGCAATTTGGGGCTTTACCTCCGCACGCCGCCGCTTACAGGCGTGTTGCTAAGCACACCAAGGTGATCACTTCCTGGATTCCGTCCTCCCACCATTATTCTAGTGCCGCCCCCGGAATTTATTTATTTATTTATTTATTTATTTATTTATTTATTTATTTATTTATTTATTTATTTATTTATTTATTTATTTATTTATTTATTTATTTATTTATTTATTTATTTATTTATTTATTTATTTATTTGTTTGTTTGTTTGTTTGTTTGTTTGTTTGTTTGTTTGTTTATTTATTTATTTATTTATTTATTTATTTATTTATTTATTTATTTATTTATTTATTGTATTTGTATGCTGCCCCTCTCTGCAGACTCGGGGCGGCTAACAACAATGATAAAAACAGTATGTAGAAATCCAATTAATAAAACAACTAAAAACCCTTATTATAAAACCAAACATACACACAAACATACCATGAACAACTTGTAATGGCCTAGGGGGAAGGAATATCTTAACTCCCCCATGCCTGGCGGCATAAATGAGTCTTGAGTAGTTTACGAAAGACAGGGAGGGTGGGGGCAGTTCTAATCTCTGGGGGGAGTTGGTTCCAGAGGGCCGGGGCCGCCACAGAGAAGGCTCTTCCCCTGGGCCCCGCCAAACGACATAGTTTAGTCGATGGGACCCGGAGAAGACCAACTTTGTGGGACCTTATCGGTCACTGGGATTCGTGCGGTAGCAGGCAGTTCCAGAGGTAATCTGGTCCCATGCCATGTAGGGCTCTTGAAACAAAATAGGAGATAGGAATCTTGAAAGGACGTCACGGAGTGCTCGGAGTTCGGGTTCGGCCGAACTTCACGCAAAGTTCGACCGAACTCGCCGAGCCCGAACTCCGTTGGGTTCGCCCATCACTAATTGTAATATTACATCAGAAATAAACTTATTTCTGGCGTTGGCTTCATAGAAGTCTAAACAGCAAGCTGGAACTAGTGCTACCCAGAGCAGGGTACCAAATGTTTAATTGTGCGATGCACCTTTCCAAGTGTGTTTCTTTTTGGCTGGCATTTCCACGGAAACGTGCAGCAGGGATTCTTGAGGGGTGTCCCCGAGGACCCCTGACGGGCTTGCTCAGGCGAGCACGAAACAGACGTCGTGTTGAGGCATCTTTGACAGGCGAACATAGCAGGAGTCGGCAAATCAGGGAGCAGAGAAGCGACAAATAAAAAGGGAATGCGGGAGCAGAGGTTCAAAAAGCATTTTGAAGATGTAAGTCACACTGGATGGAAGGCAGGGGTTTCATATGTATCTAAGCGAAGCCGCATTTAGTGACTTACAGTTTAATTTATTCTGACACTCTCTCTCTCTTCCCTCCTCTTATTTTCCCTGCTTCTCTCTCTCTCTCTTTCATTTTCCCTGCTTCCCTCTCTTTCTCTTTCTCTTTCTCTCTTTTTTCTCTCTCTTTCATTTTCCCTGCTTCTCCTTCTCTCCTTCTCTTTCTCTCTTTTTTCTCTCTCTCTCATTTTCCCAGCTTCTCCTTCTTTCTCTCTTTTTTCTCTTTCTCTCTTTTCTCTCTCTCATTTTCCCTGCTTTTCTCTCTCTCTCATTTTCCCTGCTTCTCCTTCTCTCCTTCTCTTTCTCTCTTTTATCTCTCTCTCTCATTTTTCCAGCTTCTCCTTCTTTCTCTCTTTTTTTCTCTTTCTCTCTTTTCTCTCTCTCATTTTCCCTGCTTTTCTCTCTCTCTCATTTTCCCTGCTTCTCCTTCTCTCTTTCTCTTTCTCTCTTTTTTCTCTCTCTCTCATTTTCCCAGCTTCTCCTTCTTTCTCTCTTTTTTCTCTTTCTCTTCTCTCTCTCATTTTCCCTGCTTTTTTCTCTCTCTCATTTTCCCTGCTTCTCCTTCTCTTTCTCTCTTTTTTATCTTTCTCTCATTTTCCCTACTTCTCTATCTCTCGTTCTCTCTCTTTCTCTCATTTTCCCTGCTTCTTCTTCTCTTTCTCTCCTCCTCTTTCTCATTTTCCCTGCTTCTCTCTCTCTTCCTCATTTCCTGTTTCTCCTCTCTCTCTCATTCTCTCTATCTCTCATTTTCCCTGCTTCTCCTTCTCTCTCTTTCTCTTTCTCTTGTTTTTCTCTCTCTCATTTTTCCTGCTTCTCCTTCTGTCTCTTTCTCTTTTTCTCTTTCTCTCCTCCTCTTTCTCATTTCCCTTGCTTCTCTCTCTCTCTCTCTCATTTCCCATTTCTCCTTCTCTGTCTCTCTTTCTCTTCCTCTTTCTCTTGTTCTCTCTCTCTCTCTCTCGTGTGTGTGTGCATGCACGCATATGCATATAGAGAAGATGCCCCCATGCACTGCACACCAAGACAACTAGACACAAGAACAGTTTTTTCCTGAACGCCATCACTCTACTAAACAAATAATTCCCTCAACACTGTCAGACTTTCTACTAAATCTGCACTTCTATTCTACTAGTTTTTCTCATCATTCCTATCGCCCATTTCCTCCCATGTTGACTGTATGACTGTAACTTGTTGCTTATATCCTAAGATTTTTATTAATATTGCTTCTTCATTGCTTATTTGACCCCTATGACAATCATTAAGTGTTGTACCACATGATTCTTGACAAATGTATATTTTATTTTATGGACGCTGAGAGCATCTGCACCAAGACAAATTCCTTGTGTGTCCAATCACACTTGGCCAATAAAAATTCTATTCTATTCTATTCTATTTTAGTTGTGATCATCCTCCCACCTGGAATTGCAAGGAAAATTCCAAAGTTTGCTTGGTGAGGCTGTTAAACAATCTGAGTTACATCTGATCCAAACATTTACACCAGGGCACTGTCCAGTGTCCAGCTGTACAAACACACACACACAAATTGTGCACCTGCCTGTTTCCTTTCCTAGTTTCAAATACCGGCAGCTCAAAATGCAAAGTTTGTCCTTCACACGTCTACTTTTTACAATAGACTACAAAACCAGAGGGTGAGAAAAAAAAGAAAAGAATTATCCCATCATGCCTTATAGGCGCGTGGACAAAAAATCTAATTGAGTGATTGCAAAATACAACAATGTGCCTTTACTTTATCCCCCCACTCCATAATCTTAATACAGTTAGAGGGTTTTTTAAAAAAAAAATTAAAAAGACCCAGAGTCACATCAGAACTATCTGCATACCTCTCCTGCTATTTCATGCATAAAATTATCACATTATAGTTAGGGAGGTGGGGGGAGGATGCCGTAGACATATCTAAGCAGGATGCAATCACTTTGTGTTCTATCAAATTGCATTTCTGAAAGGTATCATCAATTTTATTAGGAGGCAAAAGGCTAATAGAAGCTAATCAGTGTTAACGCGGATAAAATTGCTTGTATTTTACCTTATAAAATAAAGGAGGGGGAGGTGCGTTGGTGTAAGTGTGAGTATAATGATTTGCAACACGAGATGCAGAGGAAATGGAAGCCTCAAGAAATAAGTTATATTTTTTTTACTCCTTTTGTTTTCTTTTGCCAAAAAAAATAAATAAATGGCGGGTATTATAGTTCATCATGGTAGTTCTGTGTTAGCAAAAACTTCAGAAGAGAAGGATTTAGGGGTAGTGATTACTGACAGTCTCAAAATGGGTGAATGCTTGGCTGCACGAATCCCAATGACCAGTTAGGTCCCACAGAGTGGGTCTTCTCCGGGTCCCGTCAACTAAACAATGCCGCTTGGCGGGACCCAGGGGAATAGCCTTCTCTGTGGTGGCCCCGGCCCTCTGGAACCAACTTCCTCCAGAGATTAGAATTGCCCCCACCCTCCTTGCCTTTCATAAGCTCCTTAAAACCCACCTCTGCCGCCAGGCATGGGGGAATTGAGATTCCCTTTCCCCCTAGGTCTTTACAATTTTATGCATGGTATGTCTGTCTGTATGTTTAGTTTTTTATTATAATGGGTTTTAATTGTTTTTAGTATTGGATTATTGTTATACGCTGTCTTATTATTGCTGTTAGCCGCCCCGAGTCTCCGGAGAGGGGCAGCATACAAATCCAATAAATAAATAAATAAATAAATTAAATGAATGAATGAATGAATGAATGAATGAATGAATGAATGAATGAATGAATAGCTAGAGGTATAACAAGCAGGAAGAGGGAGATTGTGATCCCGCTGTATAGAGCATGTTAAATATGTTCAACGGTTAAATAAGGTTCAGGAGGGAAGTGTTTTTAATAGGAAAGTGAACACAAGAACAAGGGGACACAATCTGAGGTTAGGTGGGGGAAAGATCAGAAGCAACGTGAGAAAATATTATTTGACTGAAAGAGTAGTAGATCCTTGGAACAAACTTCCAGCAGACGTGGTTGGTAAATCCACAGTAACTGAATGTAAACATGCCTGGGATAAACACAGATCCATCCTAAGATAAAATACAGGAAATAGTATAAGGGCAGACTACATGGACCATGAGGTCTTTTTCTGCCGTCAGTCTTCTATGTTTCTATCACACAGTCAGCCAGATGTTAAAAGGTGGATTTGGCATTTTTGTCTACCTATTGAGTCCTTCCCGAGGACCTGAGATAGACAGATGTGGATATTTGGTGGTGTTAACTGACCCCGATGGGCTTTTTCAAGAAGCAACAGGACTTTCTGCTTTTTCTCTGAAGACATTTTGCTCCTCATCTAAGAAGCTTTTTCAGTTCCAAAAGGGTAGTGGGGAATGTAAGGATTTGCATTCCTTGCAGACAGCTGGTCAGTTGAGGCCATTTGGAGATTTATCCACTCAGCTCAGAACTGAGGAAACCTCTTGGATAAGAAGTGAAACGTCTTCAAAGTGGGGGGGGGGGAAGACAAGAAAATCCAGTTGCCTCCTGAAAAAGTACCTTTGGGACAACCATGACCTGAGATGAGCCAGGGTGGCGCAACAGGTAGAGTGCTGTACTGCAGGCCACTGAAGCTGACTGTAGATCTGTAGGTCAGCGGTTCAAATCTTGTCACCAGCTTAAGGTTGACTCAGCCTTCCATCCTTCCGAGGTGGGTCAAATGAGGACCCGGATTGTGGGGGCAATAGGCTGGCTCTTATAATGCTCTGGTCCAATCAAGATTGCAGTTCACACCCAATGACTCAGCATTAACATGCTTGCATTCTACACTGCTCAAAAAAAGAATAAATAAAGGGAACACTTAACAGAATATAACTCCAAGTAAATCAAACTTCTGTGAAATCAAACTGTCTGCTTAGGAAGCAACACCGATTGACAATCAATTTCAAATGCTGCTGTGCACATTCAACTTTGTATAGAACAAAGTATTCAATGAGAATATTTTATTCAATCAAATCTAAGATGTGTTATTTGAGTGTTCCCTTTATTTTTTTTGAGCAGTATACATTACCTTATATGGTAATTCAGTGAAATATCACCCAGGATTGCTAATCCAGACATTATCTATCTTGGGAAACTTGGTGGACTCCTTGGCCATTGTACTGTTGTCCAGTCTTGGTCTGTTTGTGGCTGGGCATAATTGGGATAGTTCTGGGTTTTTGGTGAAAAGAATTTGTTGGGGAATATTAATAAGCCCACTAAACCATTGCTATATGTGTGTGAGAGTGAGCAGGACAGCAAACCACGATAGAATTCAGGATTCCATATATAATTAAAACTCTCCAGCCCTTCCAGCTGTTTTCAAAACGGACAATCAAAAGAGAGAGGTCTTTCATTTTGATAGGCAATGAGCATTGAATGAAAAGGCGTTTGCCACTTACCCTTTCCACTTCCTCTAATCTTTACAATTATGAAGCACATTTCTTTGGATACAATTATTGACGTCGCTGGCTTATTGGGTCTTTCTTTTTTTATTGTTCCGGATAATTGTTTTCTATTAGGCTGACTATTTAATCTGTGGAGGAGGGAGATTTTATGAGTCCCTGGCTTATTTATTTATTTTTTAAAAAGCTTCCCAATCAAGGGGAGTCAATTAGATTATGGAGCTATTATGGACCAGGAAGAAATAGAAGACAAAAGACAAGAGTCCCGCTGATGGGCAAGTTATGTATTTATTTCCAGAGATAATAGGGAGATTTGAAGTGTGAGAAGCATCACTTTCTGGACTATAGTGTCCAGCCCCAAAGACTGCTATTCTCCTTCAGGACAATAGAGGAGAAGAGCCTTCTCTGGGGTGGCCCCAACCCTCTGGAACCAGCTCCCCCCCAGATATCAGAGTTGCCCCCACCCTCCTTGCCTTTTGCAAGCTCCTTAAAACCCACCTCTGTCGTCAGGCATGGGGGAATTGAATTTTTTCCCCTTCCCTATAGGCTTATAGAATTTGGTATGCTTGTTTGTATGATTGGTCTCTTAAATTAGGGTTTTTTAGATTATTTTTTAATATTAGATTTGTTTACATTGTCTTTTTTATTGTTGTTAGCCGCCCCGAGTCTTCGGAGAGGGGCGGCATACAAATCTAATAAATAAAATAAATAAAAATAAATAGCAATAGCATTTAGACTTATATACCGCTTCATAGTGCCTTTACAGCCCTCTCTAAGAGGTTTACAGGGAGTAAGCATATTGCCCCCAACAATATGGGTTCTCGGAAGGATAGAAGGCTGAATCAACCTTAAGCCTACTGAGATTCGATCTGCCAAACTGCTGGCAGCCGGAAAGCAGAAGAAGTAAACAAACAGGCAACAAATTGTCAAAATTGGTAGCGCCATCTCCACCCCTGTCCCTGTCATAAGCGGTGTTCCCCAGGGAAGCGTACTAGGTCCTACTCTCTTCATTCTCTACATCAATGACCTCTGTGACCATATCGAAAGCAACTGTGTTCTTTTTGCCGACGATGTGAAACTTTTCAACACCACTGACAACACACTCACTCTCCAAAAAGACCTTGACTTTGTCTCAGACTGGTCTAACACCTGGCAACTTCAAATATCAACCAACAAATGCTCTACCCTCCACATCGGCAAAAAGAATCCAAACCTCATATATGGAATACTAATATTGAATGACCTAAGTGCTAAAGCCCACTGCAACAATATCGCCAAAAAAGCTTCTAGAGTTGTTAACCTGATCCTACGCAGCTTCTGCTCCGGCAATCTCACACTACTCACCAGAGCCTA
The DNA here is from genome assembly GCF_031021105.1 of Erythrolamprus reginae. Taxonomy (NCBI): domain Eukaryota; kingdom Metazoa; phylum Chordata; class Lepidosauria; order Squamata; family Dipsadidae; genus Erythrolamprus; species Erythrolamprus reginae. The sequence goes on from NC_091951.1 coordinate 348,694,268, forward strand.
CAAAACTTTTGCCAGACCCATCCAAGACTACTGCTCATCTGTCTGGAACCCATACCACATCTCAGACATCAACACCCTTGAAAATGTCCAAAGATATTTCACCAGAAGAGCCCTTCACTCCTCCACTCGAAACAGAATATCCTACGAAAATAGACTAACAATCCTGGGCCTAGAAAGCCTAGAACTACGGCGCCTAAAACACTATTTGAGTATTGCCCACAAGATCATATGCTGCAACGTCCTACCAGTCAATGACTACTTCAGCTTCAAACGCAACAACACAAGAGCACACAACAGATTCAAACATAATACGAACCGTTCCAAACTTGACTGTATAAAATATGATTTCGACAATTGAGTTATCGAAGCGTGGAACTCATTACCGGACTCAATTGTCTTTCCTTTCTCTCGCTTTTCATATAGATTTTCTTTCTTTCATATATCCTCTCCTCTAAGTTCACTTTACCCTTATATATATTGCTACATGTCTGTTTTTCTTCCTATGTATTTGTGTATTGGACAAATGAATGAATGAATGAATGAATGAATAAGTAGCTTGCAGTACTGCACTCTAACCACTGCACCACTCTAACCACTGCACCACTGACACCCTCCTCCCTTGATCCAAAGCAGGGATGGGTTCCACTTACGTTCGTCATTCGTTTACATTGAGACAGTCCGCACATGTGCACACTCGCTATACTTTTGCACATGTCCCATCGTGCAATTTCGCTTCTATGCATAGTCGGTAGCAGGATTCAGCCTGAAACACAGCTGAGGTGTGATCAGCTGTGCTTTGGGTGAAGAAATAAAGGTCTGCTCTTTTTCAAGCAGTGGAAGAGGAGAAACCATCCAAAAAATTGCCAAAAATTCCCCCCAAAATGATGGTGGTGCCAACGGAACAGCACAGACTGAACCAGATCCATGGCACCATCATCACATGACGAGCAGGTCACTAATGATTTGGGTAATCTGGTCCGAACTGGGAGGAACCCAGCCCTGATCCAAAAGTGCAAATAGTGGCTGTGATAGACAATCACTCTGTACCCTCTTCTAAATTAAGCAGTTGGTAACAAAGAAAGTGACCAGGAGCAGAGAAGTGATGAATACTGAAAAGCAAAAGGAAGGGTGTGGAAGAAGGAAGGAAGGAAGGAAGGAAAAAAGAAAAAAGAGAGATGGGATGAGAGAAAGAAGGGAGGAAGGAAGGGAGGGAGGAGAAAGAAAGCTAAAGAGATAAAGGGGTAGGATGAGGGAAGGAAGGAAAGGGAGGGAGAGAGAAAGGAAGAAAGGAAGGAAGGAAAAAAAGAAAAAAGAAAGATGGGATGAGAGAAAGAAGGCAGGAAGGAAGGGAGGAGAAAGAAAGGTAAAGAGATAAAGGAGTAGGATGAGGGAAGGAAGGAAAGGGAGGGAGGGAGAAAGGAAGGAAGGAAGGAAAAAAAGAAAAAAGAAAGATGGGATGAGAGAAAGAAGGGAGGAAGGAAGGGAAGAGAAAGAAAAATAAAGAGATAAAGGGGTAGGATGAGGGAAGGAAGGACAGGGAGGGAGGGAGGGAGGTAGAGAGAGAGAAAGGAAGGAAGGAAAAAAAGAAAAAAGAAAGATGGGATGAGAGAAAGAAGGGAGAAAGGAAGGGAGGAGAAAGAAAGATAAAGAGATAAAGGGGTAAGATGAGGGAAGGAAGGAAAGGGAGGGAGGGAGGTAGAGAGAGAGAAAGGAAGGAAGGAAGGAAAAAAGAAAAAAGAAAGATGGGATGAGAGAAAGAAGGGAGAAAGGAAGGGAGGAGAAAGAAAGATAAAGAGATAAAGGGGTAGGATGAGGGAAGGAAGGAAAGGGAGGGAGGGAGGGAGAAAGAAAGGAAGGAAGGAAGGACTGATGTTGATGTTGAAAGTGAGTAACTTGAAATTACCTTTATCACCATCCCTCGGGATCTTTTGGAGTTTTCTCCACCATCTTCATCTTCCATCTCCATACTTCTCTTCATCCTCCTCTTTCTTTTTTCCTTCCCCTTCATTGCCTTTTTCATTCAAAGTACGTGTCCCCTTTGTGAACTCAGCTACAAATTGACGTGATACTTACTTCCTGATTTAATAGGCATATTACACCTCGATTATCCAATTACCTGTTCTTTAAAAAAAAAAACAAATACCCCCACAACTTGATTATCCAATTATCTGTTTAAAAAGAAAAGTCCATAATATAGAATGGAAGGAAAGGAAGGAAACAACAGAGCCGGAAAATATTAATATTCAATCAAAGCTCATTTTTTTTCTTTTTTGTATTTATTCTGAAGACTATTCTGGACAGCCAGTTTCTGGTCTATTGAAACTATAGCCAAATGAACTTCTGCGATTAAAAATATTTTACTGGCTAATTTGGTTTGGGTGTTGACTTGCCATAAGCCATGAGAAATCTTATTCCTACATACAGTAGTATCTCTACCTACAAACGCCTCTACTTACAAACTTTTCTAGATAAGAACTGTAAGAACTGTAAGAACTGAGCCTCCAAAACTGTAACTGGAAAAGGAAGGGAGAAGCCTCCGTGGGGCCTCTCTAGGAATCTCCTGAGAGGAAACAGTGCCTGAAAAGGCAGGAAGAAGCCTCCGTGGGGCCTCTCTTGGAATCTCCTTGGAAGAAACAGTGCCAGAAAAGGCAGGGAGAAGCCTCTGTGGGGCTTCTCTAGGAATCTCCTGGGAGGAAACAGTGCCAGAAAAGGCAGGGAGAAGCCTCTGTGGGGCTTCTCTAGGAATCTCCTGGGAGGAAACAGGACCAGAAAAGGCAGGGAGAAGCCTCTGTGGGGCCTCTCTAGGAATTTCCTGGGAGGAAACAGGACCAGAAAAGGCAGGGAGAAGCCTCTGTGGGGCTTCTCTAGGAATCTCCTGGGAGGAAACAGGACCAGAAAAGGCAGGGAGAAGCCTCTGTGGGGTCTCTCTAGGAATCTCCTTGGAGGAAACAGTGCCATAAAAGGCAGGGAGAAGCCTCTGTGGGGCCTCTCTAGGAATCTCCTGGGAGGAAACAGGGCCTCCGCCCTCCCTGTGGTTTCCCCAATCGCACACATTATTTGCTTTTACATTGATTCTTATGGGAAAAACTGCTTCTTCTTACCAACTTTTCTACTTAAGAACCTGGTCATGGAATGATTTAAGTTTGTAAGTAGAGGTACTACTGTATCCGGAAGCTTATCTAAGTTTTGCCACCAAAATTGGAAGAATGATGAAAGTTCAACTTCAACTTCAATTCCTCAACTCAAACCATACCCCACCTCACTAACACCGTTTGAAAACTCTTCCTTCCCTTTTGAACGATGAATCAACCTGCCATTTTCATCAACAGCTTCTAAGGTTTCTCAGAAGCTTTGGAGCAGAAGGAAGATCCCAGAAAACATTCATTTTTGATGATTACTTGCTGAGGCTGCTACATAGAAACATAGAAACATAGAAGTCTGATGGCAGAAAAAGACCTCATGGTCCATCTAGTCTGCCCTTATACTATTTTCTGTATTTTATCTTAGGATGGATCTATGTTTATCCCAGGCCTGTTTAAATTCAGTTACTGTGGATTTATCTACCACGTCTGCTGGAAGTTTGTTCCAAGGATCTACTACTCTTTCAGTTAAATAATATTTTCTCATGTTGCTTTTGATCTTTCCCCCAACTAACTTCAGATTGTGTCCCCTTGTTCTTGTGTTCACTTTCCTATTAAAAACACTTCCCCCCTGAACCTTTTTAACCGTTGAACATATTTAACATGCTCTATACAGCGGGATCACAATCTCCCTCTTCCTGCTTCCTCCTGGACCTTATTTGACCCTTTAACATATTTAAATGTTTTGATCATGTCCCCCCTTTTCCTTCTGTCCTCCAAACTATACAGGTTGAGTTAATAATAATAATAATAATAATAATTTATTGGATTTGTATGCTGCCCCTCTCCGCAGACTCGGGGCGGCTAACAACAACAATAAACACAACATGTACAATCCAATAATAAAACCAAACATACACACACACATATGATGCATAACTTGCAATGGCCTAGGGGGAAGAGCTATCTCAACTCCCCCATGCCTGGCGGTATAAATGAGTCTTGAGTAGTTTACAAAAGACAGGGAGGGTGGGGGCAGTTCTAATCTCCAGGGGGAGTTGGTTCCAGAGGGCCAGGGCCACCACAGAGAAGGCTCTTCCCCTGGGGCCCGCCAAACGACATTGTTTAGTCGACGGGACCCAGAGAAGGCCAACTCTGTGGGACCTTATCGGTCGTTGGGATTCGTGCGGTAGCAGGCGGTTCCAGAGCTAATCTGGCCCATTGCCATGTAGGGCTTTAAAAGTCATGACCAACACTTTGAATTGTGACCGGAAACTGATCGGGAGCCAATGCAAGCCACGGAGTGTTGAAGAAACGTGGGCGAATCTTGGAAGCCCCACGATGGCTCTCGCGGCTGCATTCTGCACGATCTGATGTTTCCAAACACTTTTCAGAGGTAGCTCCATGTAGAGAGCGTTGCAGTAATGTTCATGAAGTCTTTCCTGATACGTTTTATGCTTAAGACCTTCCACCATTCTTGTAGCCTGTCTTTGGACCCGTTCAATTTTGTCAATATCTTTTTGTTCTGTTTTGTTCTGTTTTGTTCTGTTCAGTTTTCTCAAAAGACACCGTACAAAATAATACTATAGAGGGATATAGCATTGCTTCCAGCTGTACGGATTCAGCTCCAGTGATCTTAGAAGCCGATGTCTTAGAAGAACTTGAACGATTAAAGATAAATAAGGCAATGGGTCCAGATGGCATCCACCCCAGAGTTCTTAAAGAACTCAGATCTGTCATTACTACCCCCCTGACTGATTTGTTTAACCAATCCTTGTTAACAGGAGAAGTTCCTGAGGATTGGAGAATGGCCAGTGTTGTGCCTATTCACAAGAAGGGCAGTAGAGAAGAAGCTGGTAACTACAGGCCAGTTAGCTTGACATCAGTTGTAGTTAAAATGATGGAGACTCTACTCAAAAAGAGGATAAATCAGCACCTAAAAAACAATAACTTATTGGATCCAAATCAGCATGGCTTTACTGAAGGCAAATCATGTCAGACTAATCTCATTGATTTCTTTGACTATGTCACAAAGGTGTTGGATGAAGGTGGTGCCGTGGATATTGCCTACCTGGACTTCAGCAAAGCCTTTGATATGGTTCCACATAAAGAGCTGATAGATAAATTAGTGAAGATTGGACTTAATCCCTGGATAGTTCAATGGATTTGCAGCTGGCTGAAGCATAGACATCAGAGAGTTATTGTTAATGGCGAGTATTCTGAGCAGAGTCAGGTTACAAGCGGTGTGCCACAAGGGTCTGTTCTGGGTCCTATTCTTTTTAATATGTTTGTGAGTGACATAGGGGAAGGTTTGGTAGGGAAAGTTTGCCTATTTGCCGATGACTCTAAAGTGTGCAATAGGGTTGATATTCCTGGAGGGGTCTGTAATATGGTAAATGATTTAGCTTTACTAGATAAATGGTCAAAGCAATGGAAACTGCAGTTTAATGTTTCCAAATGTAAAATAATGCACTTGGGGAAAAGGAATCCTCAGTCTGAGTATTGTATTGGCAGTTCTGTGTTAGCAAATACTTCAAAAGAAAAGGATTTAGGGGTAATGATTTCTGACAGTCTCAAAATGGGTGAACAGTGCAGTCAGGCGGTAGGGAAAGCAAGTAGGATGCTTGGCTGCATAGCTAGAGGTATAACAAGCAGGAAGAGGGAGATTATGATCCCGCTATATAGAATGCTGGTGAGACCACATTTGGAATACTGTGTTCAGTTCTGGAGACCTCACCTACAAAAAGATATTGACAAAATTGAACGGGTCCAAAGACGGGCTACAAGAATGGTGGAAGGTCTTAAGCATAAAACGTATCAGGAAAGACTTAATGAACTCAATCTGTATAGTCTGGAGGACAGAAGGAAAAGGGGGGACATGATCGAAACATTTAAATATATTAAAGGGTTAAATAAGGTTCAGGAGGGAAGTGTTTTTAATAGGAAAGTGAACACAAGAACAAGGGGACACAATCTGAAGTTAGTTGGGGGAAAGATCAAAAGCAACATGAGAAAATATTATTTTACTGAAAGAGTAGTAGATCCTTGGAACAAACTTCCAGCAGACGTGGTAGATAAATCCACAGTAACTGAATTTAAACATGCCTGGGATAAACATATATCCATCCTAAGATAAAATACAGAAAATAGTATAAGGGCAGACTAGATGGACCATGAGGTCTTTTTCTGCCGTCAGACTTCTATGTTTCTATGTTTCTATGTTTGTAGGTGAGGTTTTCGTTGAGGCCTTCTTCTACCAGTTACTGTCATATCCCCCCCACCCTACTCCTGGGAGTGCACATCACTTTCCCTTGATTGGCATGCAAAATCCTTCACTAAGCAATAAGTTAGGGCTGATGCAAATCACCACTGAGCTGTCGCTTTGATTACATAGCCTTCTGTCAATATGATTAAGCCAACTTGACATTTGAAAGGTAATGGACGATTTTGAAGGTTCGGGAGTAAATTGTGCAACTGGTTGGATCAAAATGCACTGGACAATGAGCCAATTATTTATACCTGATGGTTTTGTATTTCAATCATGGTCAGACGTATTGAAACAAAATCAGAGGGAAAGTAGCACTTCTCAAACTATTGAATCAAGATCTTATGAAGTGTCAGTACCACTTCATGAGATCTCGATTCAATAGGTTGAGAAGTGCTACTTTCCCTCTGATTTTGTTTCAATATGAAATAGAGTCTACTTATAGACTGTCAGTACCACTCTATAAGTAGACTCTATTAGTAAGACCACACTTAGAATATTGCATCCATATTAATTAATTACTGTAATATTCAAATTGTTCCATACAATCACAAAATCCCTATTCAAATCATTCATGAAAGGGATCTTGGAGTCTTGGTGGATAACCACTAAACATGGGCCTGTAATGTGCAGCAGCGGCTAAAAAAGCCAACACAATCCTAAGCTGCATGAACAGGGGGATACACTCCAAGACCAGAGAGGTAATAATACCACTCTATAAGGCCCTGGTCAGACCACGACTGGAGTATTGCATCCAGTTCTGGTCACCACACTTCAAAAAAGATATAGAGACTCTAGAGAGGGTGCAGAAAAGAGCAACTAAAATGATAAAGGGACTAGAGACCAGGCCAT
>NC_091951.1:348706464-348788964 GCF_031021105.1 Erythrolamprus reginae
CCAATTTAAATGCACACCTATCTATTCAATCAACACACCCACTATACATTTTCTTACTCTTTTCCTTTTCTGTCTTTTTTCCTTTCATTCTATTTATTCTCTTTCTCTCCCTCTCTTTGTTTCTCTTTCTTTTTCCCCTGTTTTCCTTTTCTCTCACACTTTCTCTCTCTCTCTTTTTTTTGACTTTCTCTCTCTCTCTTCTTTTGTTCCCCCCTCTCTCTCCTTTTGACTTTTGTTCTGCAGCCTCGTGGCAAACCCCGCCAGCTGCCTGGTGCTGACGAAATGCCAAAAAAAATTGATGAACGAAGGGCTGGAGGCATCCAGATATTGCAAAGGGTCAACAAGACCCTGGAACGCCAGCTTAGAAGTTCATCACTATGCCCTGAACAAAAGGACTTTTTCCTTTCCCTCTCATCCTTGGATTCAAACAACAGACAGGTTGGCGGCCATCTGAACACTGCTTGCCGAGTTATTTCCCCAGACAAAACTTTTTCCGTCACATCCCGTCAACTGCCTTGAGCCCGGCCAGTAAAAGTCACACTGTTTTATTACCATAACGAATGCTGCCTGAAGAGGAACTTCTGATATGCAAATGATATGCAAATGTCCTGGTTGTATTCAAGTTTGGAAAATGGTCGGACTTTTTGCCAGGCGCTTCTGATGGGAACGGCGAAAGCTTCGGGGCTGAAACGGAAGATTGTTGGGTGTTTTTCAAACAAAAATGAGAAAGGCTCTCTCGTAATACTGAGACAAGAATAGATTTTGCTTTGTTGAGTACCACTTGTCGCTTTTCTATGAGCCTAATCCCACATATCCTATAACTACGCATCGCTATCTCCTTTTTTTCATCGCGCCAAGCCAAAAGAACACAATAATGTTTGCAGACGTTCAAAGAGAAAAGATTAAGACCAAATCTCTCTCTCTCCCTCTCTCTGTGCTCGCCCTTAAGCCATCCTTATCACTCCGTTGTTCTTGTCGTTGTTGTTATCACGTCTTTACCAAGGCATGATACAAACAGAGAAACACACACAATTCCATCCCAATTAAATTATTTTGTAACTCAGCAGACCAGACCTGTAAACAAACATTAAGAGCTGGGACAATCGTGGATCTAGTTTCTCAGTTTCTCTTATAAAAGTGAGATAAAAAATAAAATAAACAGACAAACAAACATTGGCCTGCAATACAACTGAGTATGAATGCATCCGTAATGAAAATGAAACAGATAATCCTGCCTGAGCCAGGATTCTATTCTATTCTATTCTATTCTATTCTATTCTATTCTATTCTGTTCTGTTCCGTTCCATTCCATTCCTTTATACGGGTGGCATCAAGAAGAGAAGCAAACTAAAACTAAGAAGAAATTTCCTGACAGTTAGAACAATTATTCAGTGGAAAAACCTGCCTCCAGAAATTGTCAATACTCCAACACTGGAAATTTTTAAAAAGAGATTGGAGAACCATTTGTCTGAAATAATATAGGGTTATAATAACGCTCTCTACATGGGGCTACCTTTGAAAAGTGTTCAGAAACTTCAGATCGTGCAGAATGCAGCTGCAAGAGCAATCATGGGCTTTTCTAAATATGCCCATGTTACACCAACACTCCACAGTCTGCATTGGTTGCCGATCAGTTTCTGGTCACAATTCAAAGTGTTGGTTATGACCTATAAAGCCAGACCAGCACCAGACCAGATTATCTCAGGGACCGCCTTCTGCTGCACGAATCCCAGCGACCAGTTAGGTCCCACAGAGTGGGTCTTCTCCGGGTCCCATCAACTAAACAATGCCGCTTGGCGGGACCCAGGGGAAGAGCCTTCTCTGTGGTGGCCCCGGCCCTCTTGAACCAACTCCCCCCAGAGATTAGAATTGCCCCCACCCTCCTTGCCTTTCGTAAGCTACTTAAAACCCACCTCTGCCGCCAGGCATGGGGGAATTGAGATACTCTTCCCCCTAGGCCGTTACAATTTTATGCATGGTATGTCTGTATGTATGTTTGCTTTTTATAATAATGGGTTTTTAATTGTTTTTAGTATTGGATTGTTATTGTATACTGTCTTGTTATTGCTGTTAGCCGCCCCGAGTCTCCGGAGAGGGGTGGCATACAAATCCAATTAATAATAATAATAATAATAATAATAATAATAATAATAATAATGGGTTGGACTAGAAGACCTCCAAGGTCTCTTCTCTTCTCTTCCCTTCCCTTCCATTCCATTCTTTTTCTCTTCTCTTCTCTTCTCTTCCATTCCATTCCATTCTACTATTATTGCAGACTGGAATGAAACCACTTAAGTCAGTTGATGGACCCTTTGCAATTGGGGTAAAGTTCTTTCTTTAAATTGTAAAGAAAAAAATCCTTATTTTTACATCTGCAGTTTAAAAACAGCCCTAGGTTTTAATTTTTCCCACCAGTTTAAAGACACTTTGATTGATCTTTCTCATGCTTAGTGCAAAATAGCAGTGGCTTATCTACAAATTATCGCTATTGTTTGCTGGTGAGCCTGGTGAGATTTGATCTGCCAAACTGCTGGCAGTCAACAGAAGTAGCCTGCATTACTCTAACCACTGTGCCACTGTGGCTCTTATATATTGAAATATTAGAGAAAGTGTAGAGGAGAGCAACAAGGATGACTGGAAACTATAACATATGAAGACCATTGTAGGATATGGGCATGGCCAGTCTGGTGAAGAGAAGGACCAGGGGAGAGATGAGATATGATATAATATATAAGATAAAAGAAAGACAATTGGACAGGGGATGAAAGGCACTCTAGTGCAGTTATGTACGCCCCTTACTGACCTCTTAGAAACCTGGAGAGGTCAATCGTGGATAGTCTAAGGGAGAAATGTTGGGGGTTAGGGGTTGACACTATTGAGTCCGGTAATGAGTTCCATGCTTCGACAACTCGATTGTTAAAGTCATATTTTTTACAGTCAAGTTTGGAGCGGTTAATAATAAGTTTGAATCTGTTGCATGCTCTTGTGTTGTTGCAGTTGAAGCTGAAGTAGTCATTGATCGGTAGGACGTTGCAGCATATGATCTTGTGGGCAATACTTAAATCATGTTTTAGGTGCCGTAGTTCTAAGCTTTCTAGACCCAGGATTGTTAGTCTATTTTCGTAGGGTATTCTGTTTCGAGTGGAGGAGTGAAGGGCTCTTCTGGTGAAATATCTTTGGACGTTTTCAAGGGTGTTGATGTCCGAGATGTGGTATGGGTTCCAGACAGATGAGCTGTATTCAAGGATGGGTCTGGCAAAAGTTTTGTAGGCTCTGGTGAGTAGTGTGAGATTGCCGGAGCAGAAGCTACGTAGGATCAGGTTAACAACTCTAGAAGCCTTTTTGGCGATATTGTTGCAATGGGCTTTAGCACTTAGGTCATTTGATATTAGTATTCCAAGGTCTTTTACTGAGTGGGGGTTGGCTGTGAGATTTTGTTTATTCAGTTTATATATGAGGTTTGGATTCTTTTTGCCAATGTGGAGGGTAGAGCATTTGTTGGTTGATATGTGAAGTTGCCAGGTGTTAGACCAATCTGAGACAAAGTCAAGGTCTTTTTGGAGAGTGAGTGTGTTGTCAGTGGTGTTGAAAAGTTTTACATCATCGGCAAAAAGAACACAGTTGCTTGCGATATGATCACAGAGGTCGTTGATGTAGAGAATGAAAAGAGTAGGACCTAGTACGCTTCACTGGGGGAACACCACTGATAGCAGTCTTCCAATATTTGAGGGGCTGCCACAGAGAGGAGGGGGTCAGGCTGTTTTCCAAGGCACCAGAAGGCCAAGGAACAATGGATGGAAACTGACCAAGGAAAGATTCATCCTGCAAATAAGGGGGAACTTTCTGACAGTGAGAGCGATCAACCAGGGAACAGCTTGCCTATGACAGTTATGAGAGCTCCAACATTTGAGACTTTCAAGAGGAGGTTGGACTGCCATGTTGGGAAGAGCTACTGGTCCCATAACATGTTGGGCATAATGAGAGTTTTGCTCACACAGAAGTTAACCTACCAAGTAGCCACAGTCAACCACTATACCTAATTTAAGTCTTCAAGGCAGGCTTTCTTGTAAAAATATATTTTATTTCTCTTTTATCAAACTGCTTCTCTAAATAAACTATTATACAATACTTTTATATAACTCTTATAATATCCACCACTGCAACCACTAAGCACTGACCACTAAACTACAAACCACTTTCTACTGTAACAAACCACCCACTGTAACAAACCACTCTGTAACAAACCACTCCCTGTAACAAACCACATCCATGCAAGGGTGTTCTTCCTTATATAGAATACAGCCAATCACGTTGCAGTACAATTAACAAACCCATGATTACATGCTGTTTATGGCTTACATCAGCCTCTCCCATGGTTGTTGTTGTCGTTGTTGTCATTGTTGTCGTTGTTGTTGTTGTTGTTATTATTATTATTATTATTATTATTATTATTATTATTATTATTATTAATTAGATTTGTATGCCGCCCCTCTCCATAGACTCGAGGCGGCTCACAACAATAAAACAATGTATAACAAATCTAATAATTTAAAAGTCACTAAAAACCATTTATTAAAAAGCAAAAGCATACACAGAAACATACCGTGCATAAACTGTATAGGCCCGGGGGAGATGTCTCAATTCCCCCATGCCTGATGGCAGAGGTGGGTTTTAAGGAGTTTATGAAAGGCAAGGAGGGTGGGGGCAATTCTAATCTCCGGAGGGAGCTGGTTCCAGAGGGTCAGGGCCACCCCAGAGAAGGCGCTTCCCCTGGGTACTGCCAAATGACATTGTTTAGTCGACAGGACCTGGAGAAGGCCAACTCTGTGGGATCTAACCAGTCGCTGGGATTCGTGCGGCAGAAGGCGGTCTTGGAGATATTCTGGTCCAATGCCATGAAGGGCTTTATAGATCATAACCAACACTTTGAATTGTGACTGGAAACTGATCGGCAATCAATGCAGACTGCGGAGTGTTGGTGTAACATGGGCATACCTGTTGTGGTTAGCTCTGGCCCTGCTCCTGCCCCAAGGACTGTGGATGTGGGGGAGACATCCACATGCTGCAGGCCTGTTTTGCCCCCGGTGGAATCTGATGATGAAGGCTCCTCTGACCAAGAAGACATGAGTGACAGGGAGGAGGAGAGTGGGGCAGACAGCTCAGAAGGAGATCAATTATCTAGCTCCTCCTTGGATTCAGAACAAGAGTTAATGATACAGCCATGCATGCGGAGAGCGATGCATAGGGAGCAACAACTGAGAGATTATTATCAAAGAAAATGAGGCCACCTGTGGTTGGGTGGGGCTGTGGTAATTAGTGAGGCTGCTATAAATAGCAGCCTGTGGGTTTGGCCATTGTGTAGGATTATCTGATTGTTGTGTTTCGTGACTGCTTTGCTGACTTTGACCTTTTGTGTGCTGATTTTTCCCCACTTTGAAACTAAACCAGAGCAAAGTGTGTTTCACTTTGTGAAAGAAGAAGGACTGTGAATTGCCTCACAGCTGTAAGCGAAGTATCACAGAACTGATAAGGGACTTGTACAAATTACCAGTTTGTTTGGAGACAGTGCTCTTTGTTATTTGGATTTTCGGTATAAAGAACATTGTTTTGAATTTTCAAATGTGTGTGTGTCTGAAATTTGTACCTGTGAATTTTTGGGAGGATTCTACCAGAGAGCCCGACAGAACAATACTTAGGGAAGCCCATGATTGCTCTCGCAGCTGCATTCTGCACGATCGGAAGTTTCCGAACATTCTTCAGAGGTAGCCCCATGTTACAAACCATTGGTTACAAACCATTTCCTTGCATTCTGATATTACCTTCAGAAGTAAACTTATTTCTGACATCCATTTTTCTGAAATGCTGTAGGGACTCCTGCTTGAGCGGGGGGGTGGGGGGGGTGGACTTGATGACCTACAAGGTCCCTTCCAACTCGTGATCTGTAAGAACAACACAATGTTGCCTGGCGGTCAACTGAAGTTTCTCCCGATAATTGTGGTCTAATGTATGTTCTACAGTGAAACAGGATCATGGCTTAGAGATGCCTTGCATGTTCTGAACACAAAAGATCTCCCATTTCTATTTTTCCCCCCATAAACTTTATTAATTTTCAATAAAAAGACATACAAACTTACAAACATTTAAACACATAGTAGGGGTTACAATTACCCCTCTTTTCTTGAAGTCAATTTTTAATACAGAAAAAAGGATAAAATCTTAAATCTTTAAGTCGAACTAATATTCTAATTGAAAAGAAGAATTTTGTTTACATATTCTAATAAACATAGAGTTAAATTGATAAAAAAGAAAAACCAACAACAATAGCAACAACAAAAAATATCAATAACATTTGATTATATTCATACAGTTTTCATAGCTTTATTTTCAACTTTATTCTTATCTATCCATGTATAAACTTTATCCCAAATAATATAAAAGTCATATTCTTCTTGATCATTCAGCCTTCTTGTCATCATATCCATCTCTGCACAATCCAATTTTTTTTAACTACATCCTCTTTTTTGGGGTATCTTCCCCTTTCCAATTTTGTGCATAAACTATCCTGGCCGCTGTTAAAATATGTACAACCAGAAAAAAAATATATTTTTTATATTTCTGTTTAGCTATGCCTAAAAGATAAAATTCAGGGGATTTTTCTATTTCATATAATGTAATCTCTTTTATCATTTTTTCTATCATTCTCCAATATGTCCGGACTTTATTACATGTCCACCTTTGATGATAGTAAGAACCTATTTCATTTTTACATTTCCAACAATTTGGGGAGGTATTTGGATACATCTTAGCAATTCTATTCGGTGGGAGATCTCCCGTTTCTAATCACAGCTCTTATATAGCAGGGATAGTTTGGAGAAAACAAACAAATAAACAAGCTGATGGAGGAATTAATGGCATAATGTGGTTCTACGTCGGCTTTTATGCGTCCCGTGTGGTGTCTCTTCTAAGTCCCTGATCTGTTCATGTCTTGAAGCTGTGCCGTACTAATGATTTTCACATGGAAAAAAAAATAAAAATAAAAAGAAAGCCAAGTCCCTTTTCATTAATTCCTAAGCAACTAAGCTCTTGTTATGTGCAGCCATTTTCTGTTGATGCCTTGGGCCTTGTGCATATTGAGAGATAACAGAGCAGGAGCCAAATCAATGGATAAACTCAGGATCTACAAAATAAAAAAATAATAAAAATTACAGGACATCAAAGTATTGCTTCTCTAAAACTATAGGTTGTGTAAGCAAAAAACCCCCAACTAACTATAATGAGGTCTTGCAAGGGGTTTGGGGTTTAATGCATAGTTTAAAAGAAAGCCAAAAAAAGGTCCGTAGGCAGGGAGATTTAATTCTATTTTTACTTTTGCAAAATTTTCCAGCCTGCGGTCGGGATTTGCACAATGCGACGTACCTGGGCCGATGAGAAATGAATGCTTTTAGTTTTGATTCAAAACCAAATAGAAACAGTTTCATACGTTTATCTCTTGCTTACAAGATGTTCTAATATCAGAATGGGGCATGGAAGGGAAATTAGGGGCCCCAAAGGTTAAAAAAATAGCAGTATAGGTTGTCCTTCACAATCTCAATTGAGCCTTCGAAGTTACAACCGACTCACAACAAGTGGCTTACAACCCATCCTTAAAATAATACACCCATAGCAAACAGAACTGTGAGGCAAACATATTCCTCAAAGAACAGTTTTATGGCCTATATCATATTGGCACAAACTGGAGAAAACTGCCTCTAAAGGTTCCCGTGGTTTTATTTATTTATTTTGTCCAATACACAATGAGGGTTTTAGTGGGTATACACGTAGTCAAATACATGATGAAGGTTATAGAGGAGATACTCATAGTAAAATATATCTAAGAAAGAATAGAAGAGAAGTTATAGGAATAGAACATATCAATGAAAGAATAGAAGAAGAGATATAGGAATAGAAGAAAGGTATAGGAGATATAGGAGAGCAATAGGACAGGGGACGGAAGGCACTCTAGTGCACTTGTACTCGCCCCTTACTGACCTCTTAGGAATCTGGATAAGTCAACCGTGGATAATCTAAGGGTAAAGTGTTGGGGGTTTGGGGATGACACTATGGAGTCCGGTAATGAGTTCCACGCTTTGACAACTCGGTTACTGAAGTCATATTTTTTACAGTCAAGTTTGGAGCGGTTAATATTAAGTTTAAATCTGTTGTGTGCTCTTGTGTTGTTGTGGTTGAAGCTGTAGTAGTCGCCGACAGGCAGGACGTTGCAGCATATGATCTTGTGGGCAATACTTGGATCTTGTTTAAGGCGTCTTAGTTCTAAACTTTCTAGGCCCAGGATTGAAAGTCTAGTCTCATAGGGTATTCTATTTCGAGTGGAGGAGTGAAGTATCTTTGGACATTTTCAAGGGTGTTAATGTCTGAGATGCGATATGGGTTCCAAACAGATGAGCTGTATTTGAGGATGGGTCTGGCAAAAGTTTTGTAAGCTCTGGTAAGTAGTGTGAGATTGCCAGAGCAGAAGCTACTTAGGATTAGGTTTACAACTCTTGAAGCCTTCTTCGCTGGTAACATCACTCCTCCTCCATTCAACCATCTGTTGGAACGTCTTTGATTCCCAGGGGAAAGTATTTTGTTTTGGCTACAAAACCCCAGCTATCTCTACTCCTGGCTCCCTAACCTTCACCTCCATTGTGGAAACACTGAAGCCTCAAAAGGGCCTCAGTTAGATCAGTTTCAGAGTTGACATAAACAATCCGAAGAGGTCAGTAAGGGCATGCATAATTGCACCAGCGTGCCTACCGTCCGCTGTCCTAAAGTTTCTCTCTTACTAGTATCATGTATATAAATCGATGAATGGAAACCGAGGGAAACTAAACAATCAAAGAGAGAAACAACTTAAAACTAAGGCAAAATTTCCTAATGGTGAGAGCAATCAACCAATGGAATAGTTTGCCTTCAGAATTTGTGGATGCTCTATCACTTATTTTATTTTTTTATTTTATTCATTTTTCCAATACACAAATACATAGGAAGAAAAATAGACATGTGGTAATATATATAAGGGTAAAAGTGAACTTAGAGGAGAGGATATATGAAAGGAAGAGAATATATATGATAGGTGAAAGAAAGGAAAGACAATTGGACAGGGGACAAAAGGCACACCAGTGCACTTATGTACGCCCCTTACTGGCCTCTTAGGAACTTGGAGAAGTCAATCGTGGAGAGTCTAAGGGAGAAATGTTGGGGGTTAGGGGTTGACACAATTGAGTCCGGCAATGAGTTCCACACTTCGATAACTCGATTGTTGAAATCATATTTTTTACAGTCAAGTTTGGAGTGGTTCGTATTAAGTTTGAATCTGTTGCATGCTCTTGTGTTGTTGCGGTTGAAGCTGAAGTAGTCATTGACCGGTAGGACGTTGCAGCATATGATCTTGTGGGCAATACTCAAATCGTGTTTTAGGCGCCGTAGTTCTAGGCTTTCTAGGCCCAGGATTGTTAGTCTATTTTCGTAGGATATTTTGTTTCGAGATTTTAAAGAAGAGACTGGATACTCTTTTTGTCAGAAATGGTATAGGGTCCCCTGCTTGAGAAGGGAGCTGGACTAGAAGACTATCCCTAGAATAGAGGGATACAACCTAGGACAGGGGAGGTACTACTACTAGTACTAATAATAATTAATAATTTATTAGATTTGTATGCCGCCCCTCTCCGAAGACTCGGGGCGGCTCGCAACAATAATCAAAGACAATATAACATTGCAATAATACCATGCTATAAAGTCTTAGTCTGACCACACCATGAGTCCTGCATCCAGTTTTGGGTGGGTGGATGGATGAATGAATGAATGAATGAATGAATGAATGAATGAATGACAAAGAGAAGGACCAGGGAAGACACGATAGCAGTGTTCCAATATTTTGCTTCCTGTGAATGTGCAGGAACAAAAACACACTGTGATGTGCACCTAAACCTGTGTGGACAGCTCAAATTTTCTACTTGTGTGGTGACGTTTACCATTCCGGTAGGAACCCGCTACTACTTGGGAGCCTGTTGTCACCGGCAGAGTGCCCCCAAGATGTGGGATGTCAACCTGGCCATCCTCACCCTGGCCATGCCAGCCTGGCTCCCCAAGGTCAAAACCCAACCCTGATTCGGTGCTCAATGAAATCAAGTTTTACCCCAGTGACGGGCCCCACTCAGTACGCATGAGATCGGTGATCCGTTAGCACTTTTTGATGGGTTCCAGAGGCAGGCCCAGTCATGGACACACCCAACACATGTGCTCCTGCCCCCACGCAAGATTTCTCTTTTGCACGTGTGCCCAAAGTGAAATCTTGCACGAGAACACTCACAGAGCTGAGATTTCGGCAATTTTTTGCCCTTTTTTTGCTTGTATTTGTATTTGTATTTATTAGATTTGTATGCCGCCCCTCTCCGAAGACTCGGGGCGGCTAACAACAATATAAAAGGACAATGTAAACAAATCTAATATTAAAAATAATCTAAAAAACCCCAATTTAAATAACCACTCATACATACAAGCATACCATGTATAAATTCTATAAGCCTAGGGGGGAAGGGAAATTTCATTTCCCCCATGCCTGACGACAGAGGTGGGTTTTAAGGAGCTTGCGAAAGGCAAGGAAGGTGGGGGCAACTCTGATATCTGGGGGGAGCTGGTTCCAGAGGGTCGGGGCTGCCACAGAGAAAGCTCTTCTCCTGGGTCCCGCCAAACAACATTGCTTAGTCGACAGGACCCAGAGAAGGCCAACTCTGTGGGACCTAACCAGTCGCTGGGATTCGTGCGGCAGAAGGCATCTGCGTAGAAGCAAAAAAAAAGGGCAAAAATTTCTGAAATCTTGCCCACATGAGCATCCTCATGTGAGATATTGTTTCGGGTACATGCACAGAAGTGAAATATTGTGGGGGGCCTGCGCATGGCTGTGCCGGCTTTGGGATCCCCTACTGGTAGGAAAAAATAAGTGGAGCCCTTTGCTGTTTAACACCCCTGCTCTTGATGGCCGACCCAATCTTAGATTTGTTATTCTTAAGTAAGCACAAACTTTTTAGCATGTCGCTGTGTGTGCAAATATATTTTCTTTGAGTGCAACTCAGAAATGTGACTCTTGAATGCCAGTGAATGATTAAGGCGAATATCTTGAATTCTGAATGCGTGCTGGCTATCTTTGGCACCAACGGAAACCGAGGATATTATGCAGGCCATGACCCAAAAGACAAAGGAAACAATGCCAGCATTTTCACTGGGTTTTAATTAATCTTTTTTTAATGCCAGGAACAATTCTCGAGGAGGCAGCTCTGTTATCTTTCTCTGACCCTTTTCCGGTTTTAACCCACATGTCTCGTCCTCCAGTCAATGTCTCTATAGTTGCATGGTTGAATCGTGCATTTTTATAGAAGAATATGCTTCATTGATTCTTAGCAAAAAAAATAAAATATTCGGTGAAGAAAATGAAAGCGAAGAAGTTGAAGAGGAGGAGCAGCAGCAGCAGGAGGAGGAGGAGAAAGAGAAGGAGAAGGAGATGGAGAAAGGAATAGGGAAAGGAGTAAGGGAAGGAGTAGGAGAAGGTTCTGTGTAACTGATGGAACCCATAGGAGCCCATCACTGCACAGGTGTGAAATCTGGTTGGTGACTTTAGGAAGATCATTAATTCTCTGTTAATAACAACAACTACTACTACTACTACTACTACTACTACTGCTGCTGCTGCTGCTACTACTACTACTACTACTACTATTATTATTATTATTATTATTATTATTATTATTATTATTATTATTATGTCAGTACAACACAGCAAACGAGATCACTATGCTGGATTTCGTATTTCATCACCAGTTGGGCACTTCCCAAGCACCTAGGACTGCGTGATGTAGCGGCGAATTATGTTTGCCGATCCCAGTAAAGCGGCCTTTTGCAATTGACAGATGGAGATTTTGTCAATTCCGATGGTTTTCAAATGTCCGCTGAGATCCTTTGGTGCTGCGCCCAGCGTGCCAAGTACCACTGGGACCACTTTCACTGGCTTATGCCAGAGTTGTTGCAGCTCGATTTTTAGATCTTCGTATTTCACTAATTTCTCTAGCTGCTTCTCCTCAATTCTGCTGTCTCCTGGGATTGCGATATCGATGATTCCTACTTTCTTTTTCTCCACGATCACAATGTCTGGTGTGTTATGCTTCAGAATTCGGTCAGTCGGAAGGCGGAAGTCCCACAGTAGTTTTGCTTGCTCATTTTCGACCACTTTTTCAGGCTTATGATCCCATTATTATTATTATTATTATTATTATTATTATTATTATTATTATTATTTAGATTTGTATGCCGCCCCTCTCCAGAGACTCGGGGCAGCTCACAACAATAATAATAACAACAATATGACAATGTAACAAATCTAATATTTAAAAAAGCATCTAAAAATGAGTGCTGGTGAGACCACATTTGGAGTACTGTGTCCAGTTCTGGAGACCTCACCTACAAAAAGATATTGACA
This sequence comes from Erythrolamprus reginae, assembly GCF_031021105.1. Classification (NCBI taxonomy): domain Eukaryota; kingdom Metazoa; phylum Chordata; class Lepidosauria; order Squamata; family Dipsadidae; genus Erythrolamprus; species Erythrolamprus reginae. The sequence continues at coordinate 348,718,973 of NC_091951.1, forward strand.
AAATTGAACGGGTCCAAAGACGGGCTACAAGAATGGTGGAAGGTCTTAAGCATAAAACGTATCAGGAAAGACTTTATGAACTCAATCTGTATAGTCTGGAGGACAGAAGGAAAAGGGGGGACATGATCGAAACATTTAAATATGTTAAAGGGATAAATAAGGTCCAGGAGTGAAGTGTTTTTAATAGGAAAGTGAACACAAGAACAAGGGGACACACTCTGAAGTTAGTTGGGGGAAAGATCAAAAGCATGAGAAAACATGAGAAAATATTATTTTACTGAAAGAGTAGTAGATCCTTGGAACAAACTTCCAGCAGACGTGGTTGATAAATCCACAGTAACTGAATTTAAACATGCCTGGGATAAACGTATATCCATCCTAAGATAAAATACAGAAAATGAGAGGTCGGGCGAAATAACGCCTGGTCGAAAATTACCAATGGCGGGAACCAACTCGGCTCCCCCATCAGCTGGGGCGTTCCCCGCGATAGCGTGGGAACGCCCCAGAGCAATCAGTGGCCGCTTGGGCATTCTGGGAAAGCTGAGGGGCGGGGCCTGTGCCCTTTATCAGGGCTTGCTTACCCCCCCCCGGCTTCTCTTACCCCCGAGCTCGCCACAAAATGGACACCCACCCACCCTCCGCTCAATCCAGGATGTTTTTATAGGTCGCCTGGTTTGGGGCCAAGTAGGAATTTTTGCAGTCTTATGGCATTTGCTACATATTGTTTTTCGCCTACTCCATCCTGGACCATGGAAAGGATTTGTGGTTATGGGGTGCATCTGTATGTAAATAGGTTCTGATTCAACAATTGGATGTTTACATTCTTGGTCACTATATGGCAGAAACGGGGCAGAAAGAGTATCAGTAGCAATTGTGTGTTCTCCTTTGGGCATCTTTTGTAAGATGATTGGCACCCCCATTGCACAACTCAAGCTTCCTCCACGGACAGAGAGGTGTGAAGGGGGTGCCCTTGAGGCTCATCTACGTCATTTCCGGTTCCGGGTCATGCAGGGTGAGCCCTCCCACACGCTGGGTGTGGCTTTCGGGCTGGGTGTAGGCGGGGCACGCCTCACCCTGACCAGGCATGGAGTAACGCCCTTTTGAGTTGCCCAAGTATGTTGTGTTCAGGAAACTCCGCCCCATTTATCGACCCCTGCAGGTCTTTCTGTGAATATTTAATAAAGTGACCCATTTTACCCAGCTTGGTGTCCGAGTGTTCATTTCCCATCCAAGGCAAATAGTATAAGGGCAGACTAGATGGATCATGAGGTCTTTTTTCTGCTGTCAGTCTTCTATGTTTCTATATTTCTAAAATCCATCATTTAAAAACCATGCAACACAAGCATACCATACCTAAAACTATATATGCCTGGGGGAGATGTCTCAATTACCCCATGCCTGACGATAAGGTGGGTTTTAAGTAATTTGCGAAAGACAAGGAAGGTGAGTGCAGTTTTGATCTCTGGGGGGGAGTTGATTCCAGAGGGCCGGGGCCGCCACAGAGAAGGCTCTTCCCCTGTGGCCTGCCAGATGACATTGTTTAGTCGACGGGACCTGGAGAAGGCCAACTCTGTGGGACCTTATCGGCCGCTGGGATTCATGCGGCAGAAGATGGTCCCGTAGGTATTCTGGTCCGATGCCGTGTAGGGCTTTAAAGGTCCTCTGGAACCAACTCCCCCCAGATATTAGAATTGCCCCCACCCTCCTTGCCTTTCGTAAGCTCCTTAAAACCCACCTCTGTCTTCAGTCATGGGGGACTTGAGATATTCCCTTCCCCCTAGGCTTATAAAAAAAATTATGCATGGTATGTCTGTATGTATGATTGATTTCTCAAATTGGGGTTTCTTTTTAAATTAACTTAAATCTTAGATTTGTTTATATTGTTTTATTACTGCTGTTAGCCGCCCTGAGTCTATGGAGAGGGGCGGCATACAAATTTGATTAATAAATAAATTTGATTAATAAATAAATTACCAGCACTTTGAATTGAGACTGGAAACTGATCGTCAGCCAATGCAACTTAACTTAGAGCAGTTGTAGATAAAAGAGGAGCAGGAGGAAAGAGTATTACATACTTTTGCTGCCTGGAGTTACTTTTAAAGTAATAAACTCAAGATTTTTTTAAAAAAACCTGTAATAAAATAAAATAAATAGCATGGGTGGCAATTACTTAACGCAGGATTAAATAGCCTGGTGTTCTCCAGATGTTCTGGTACGTACTTCCATGAAACCTCCACTAATGTGGTCCATGGTCGGGCATTATGTAAGTTGGAAACCAAAACATTTGCAAAATGATCCGTGGCTCTCTCTCCTTTTTCTATGCCTCTCCAGTTCCCTTCTCCCCCTAGCTGCGTCGGTGCAATAGCAAGCTGAGCTCCGCCATATATTTCACAATATTTACAACTTTCGCCTGGCTGCCTCATTAGCAATATATAATGATAAGGGAGAACGATGAAGCATCTAAATGGTTGTTGGACTATCAGCATATATATATATATATCCCCATTAAAACAAGAACAACAAACAAACAACGGAGAAGCTAAAGGCGAGATGCTTCCTTCCAGTTGTGTGTCCAAGGATGGAATATCTGAGTTGCAATTGATCCAATCCTAAAACCTGGGAGGATGTTTTGTGCATGGGGGTTGGGGGGGAGGAGAGAAAATTAGCAATTTGGTGCCGTAATGACCTTCACAGCAAGCTGCAGATGGGATCTAAGCAAAGCAACTGGTCTGCCATTATTGATGCCACTGTGTTGAATTATTTATTGCGGCATGAATGGGAGGGGGGGATGATATTCGAGGTTGCGGAACGGAGGTAATAAAACTGACAGTGTTTTCACAAAGCGGGCAGCGTGGAAGGGAGACGCCATAAGTGATGGAGGTTAGAGATGAGAAAGGGAACGTTTTTTATTTATTTTTATTGATTGATTGATTTTGTCCAATACACAATGAGGGTTTTAGTGGGTATACACATAGTCAAATACATGAGGAAGGTTATAGAGGAGATACTCATAGTAAAATATATCTAAGAAACAATAGAATACAAGTTATAGGAATAGAACATATCATTGAAAAATAGAAGAAGAGACACAAGAACAGTTTTTCCCCGAACGCCATCACTCTACTAAACAAATAATTCCCTCAACACTGTCAGACTTTCTACTAAATCTGCACTTCTATTCTACTAGTTTTTCTCATCATTCCTTTCACCCATTTCCTCCCATGTTGACTGTAACTTGTTGCTTATATCCTAAGATTTTTATTAATATTGCTTCTTCATTGCTTATTTGACCCCCTATGACAATCATTAAGTGTTGAACCACATGATTCTTGACAAATGTATATTTTATTTTATGTACGCTGAGAGCATATGCACCAAGACAAATTCCTTGTGTGTCCAATCACACTTGGCCAATAAAAATTCTATTCTATTCTATTCTATTCGATTCTATTCGATTCGATTCTATTCTATTCTATATAGGAATAGAAGAAAGGTATAGGAGATATAGGAGAGCAATAGGACAGGGGATGGAAGGCACTCTAGTGCACTTGTACTCGCCCCTTACTGACCTCTTAGGAATCTGGAGAGGTCAACCATAGATAATCTAAGGGTAAAATGTTGGGGGTTTGGGGATGACACTATGGAGTCCGGTAATGAGTTCCACGCTTCGACAACTCGGTTACTGAAGTCATATTTTTTACAGTCAAGTTTGGAGCGGTTAATATTAAGTTTAAATCTGTTGTGTGCTCTTGTGTTGTTATGGTTGAAACTGAAGTAGTCGCCGACAGGCAGGACGTTGCAACATATGATCTTGTGGGCAATACTTAGATCATGTTTAAGGCGTCTTAGTTCTAGGCTTTCTAGGCCCAGGATTGTAAGTCTAGTTTTGTAGGGTATTCTGTTTCAAGTGGAGGAGTGAACGGCTCTTCTGGTGAAGTATCTTTGGACATTTTCAAGAGTGTTAATGTCTGAGATGTGATATGGGTTCCAAACGGATGAGCTGTATTCGAGGATGCGTCTGGCAAAAGATTTGTAAGCTCTGGTAAGTAGTGTCAGATTGCCAGAGCAGAAGCTATGTAGGATTAGGTTTACAACTCTTGAAGCCTACAGTCAAGTTTGGAGCGGTTAATATTATGTTTAAATCTGTTGTGTGCTCTTATGTTGTTGTGATTGAAGCTGAAGTAGTCGCCGACAGGCAGGACGTTGCAGCATATGATCTTGTGGGCAATACTTAGATCTTGTTTAAGGCGTCTTAGTTCTAGGCTTTCTAGGCCCAGGATTGTAAGTCTAGTCTCGTAGGGTGTTCTGTTTCGAGTGGAGGAGTGAAGGGCTCTTCTGGTGAAGTATCTTTGGACATTTTCAAGGGTGTTAATGTCTAAGATGCGATATGGGTTCCAAACGGATGAGCTGAATTCGAGAATGGGTTGGGGATGCTGTTAGACCAAGTAAGTTAAGATCAGAAGAGGGTGTTGGTGTTGGTGGTGGGTCAACCTGTTCTCCAAAGCACCTGAATGCAGGACAAGAAGCAATTAAAGTAATAAAACCAAGGCAGGAGAGAAGCAATCTAGAATGAAGGAGAAATTTCCTAACAACCAGGGAAATAGCTTGCCTTCAGAAATTTTTGGTGCTCCCACACAGCAGGTTTTAAAGCCCTGAGTCCTTTGGGATTGGGTGGCATAGAACTCAAATTAAATAAATAAAATTAAGAAGATAGCCATTTTGTCTGAAATTGCTGTAGTAGAGCCATGAGGGTAAAGCAATGGCATGCATGCCGGGATGATGCAGTGGTTAGAGTGCAGCACTGTAGGCTACTTCAGCTAGCTGTAGTTCAGCAGTTCAAATCTCACCACCGCCGCAAGTTTGACTCAGCCTTCCATCTTTCCCAGGTGGGTAAAACCCAGATTGTTGGGGTCAAGAGGCTGATTCTGTAAACTGCTTAGAGAGGGCTGTAAAAGCACTATGAAACAGTATATAAGTCTAAATGCTATTGCCCTTCCTTCCTTCCTTCCTTCCTTCCTTCCTTCCTTCCTTCCTTCCATCCATCCATCCATTCATCCAAGGTGTGCAATAGCTAGAAAACAGTATTGCAGGCTAACTCTGCCAATGGCCAGTAGTTCAAATCTCCCCACTGCCTTCTATCTTTCCGAGGTGGGTAAAATGAGGACCCAGATTGTTGGGGGCAAGAGGCTGATTCTGTAAACTGCTTAAAAGCACTATGAAATGGTGAGATTTGAACTACCGGTAGTTGGCAGAGTTAGCCTGCAATAAAGTAACATGAGAAAATAGTAGTAGTAGTAGATCCTTGGAACAAACTTCCAGCAGACATGGTTGGTAAATCCACAGTAACTGAATTTAAACATGCCTGGGATAAACATGTATCCATTGTAAGATAAAATACAGAAAATAGTATAAGGGCAGACTAGATGGACCATGAGGTCTTTTTCTGCCGTCAGTCTTCTATGTTTCTATGTTTCTATTCTATTCCATTCCATTCCATTCCATTCCATTCCATTCTATACTATTCTATACTATTCCATTCCATTCCATTCCATTCTATTCTATTCTATTCTATTCTATCCTATTCATAGTGTGGTCAACTCGTGCGAACACATGCCAAGATGGACTGAAGTGAGTGCATCATGAACCATCAGTATCGAATATGACAGTTCAGCCTTTTGAGGTCAGGAATTGCTCTCCACAGCTGGTTGCTATCTCTCCTTATCTACGAAAATGACCGTTCAGGTAAGAAGAACAACAGTTCATTCTATCCTATGCTATCCTACGCTACACTATGCTATTCCTTTTTTCATTCCCTTCCATTCCATTCCATCCCCTTCCATTCCATGTATTCTATTCTATTCTATTCTATTCTATTCTATTCTACTCTACTCTACTCTACTCTACTCTACTCTACTCCATTCCATTCCATTCCATTCCATCCTATCCTATCCCATTCCATTCCATTCTATTATTCTATTCTATTCTATTCTATTCTTTTACATTCTATTTCATTCTATTCCATATTTTCTACTCTACTCTGTTCTGTTCTGTGCCCTGCCGTGCCGTGCCATGCCATGCCATGCCATACCATGCCATGCTATGCTATGCTATGCCATTGCTTTTTCCATTCCGTTCCCTTCCATTCCTTTTTCCATTCTCTTCCGTTCCCTTCCATTCCATTCCATATTCCCTATCCTGTCCTGTCCTGTCCTGTCCTATCCTATCCTGTCCTATCCTATCCTATCCTATCCTATCCTATCCTATCCTACTCCTGACAGTGAGAGCAATTAAGCAATGGAACAACTTGCCTTCAGAAGCAGTGAAGGTTTTCAAGAAGAGATTGAACATTGATTCATGTTTTCCAAGTGTATTGGGTGGTTATTGAAACGGATGTCCATGTGCCGCCTCTAAGTTGGTTGAGGCAGGCAGGATTCCCTTGGGTCCCATTTGTTGGGGGTCAAGAGAAAGGGAGGGTTTTGCCTTCTCTTTCTGCTCAAGATCCCCATGGACAATAGGTGGGCCACTGTGGGACACAGAATGCTGGACTCGATGGGCTTTGGCCCGATTCCGCAAGGCTCTTCTTATGTTCTTAGGTTCTTATGTAACATCTATTTATCTGAAATGGTGTGGGGCCTCTTGCTTGAATAGCGGGTTTGACTAGAAGACCTCCAAGGTCCCTTCCAACTCAGTTCTTCTTTTAGAATTTGGGTTGGTGGTGGTGGTGGAAACAAAGCTGAGAAAAATCGAGAGGGAGCCAAGAGGTACATTAGCAATTCCTTAAAACAGATGGTTGAATCCCCTTAAGATCCTCCCGTGGGTAACCAAGAGAAACTTTCCTGGAATACTTGAGATGGGTATCCTAAGTAGGATACACTCGCTTGGATTGAGCACCGAGTCTCCCTAAGAAAAGGTTCCGTTGAATTATTTAAAAAGGAGATGGCGAGAACGCATGAGAAGGCAACGAGAAGCCGTAGCAACCTACAGATAAATTTCCCAGGCCAGATGGTTGCCCAATAGAATTTTTAGCAAACATTTGGAGAGATAATAAGACCAATAACTACAGATAATTACTGGGTTGCTGTACGCTTCACCGCCCTCCCCTATCCCCATTTATTTTGATGGCAGTTTTGTTGACAAAGGCACCGAGCGGGAGGGGTGTACTTTTTGCAAATATGTTCCATTCCCAACTTGGTGGCACACAACAGCTTCTCCCTGTTTCTTCTTTGCTCCAGTGCAGTTTTGAGAATTTTTTTTCTCTCCAGTTTTTTTTTCTTTTTTAATTTAAAGAAGTGAAATGAAGGCTCCTGAATTGCACTTTTGAGCCACACACATTAGGTTCTGCATGAGTTTAATAGTGCCAGGTTTCTATTTCCGAGTCAATAATGCAAACGGACAGCACCAGTTATTAATTATAATATCGTGTTTTATGTAGGCCTTAAAGTGTTGGTGGAAAGGCGCTGTTTGTAGGTTCAGTCAGCGCAAAATGAAATTGCAATGCTAGAAAAGAGATTTAAGGAAAATTTGATGGGGCTGTTTGCAGGAGGTAAAAAATAATGAAGGTGCAAGTGTCATACGGGGGCACGTATAATCTGCATTTCTTCCTCATGCCAATGTGCGAGGAAAACTTTACCTTTTTTTAAAAAAAATATTTTTTATTAAATATATACATAAAAATAAAACAGATACAACAAATAAACATACATCATACACATATAAATTTAATACAGTATTTTCAAGTTGGTCGACGTCTGCATTTTAACATTCTTATCTATATATTGTACATTTATATATCTGTATGTATAGTCTTGTATAGGGAGCCATTTTTCACTGTAAGTTTTCTTTCCTCTGATAATAATAATAATAATAATAATAATAATAATAATAATAACAACAACAACAACAACAACAACAACAACCACCATCGGAATTGACAAAATCTCCATCTGTCAATTGCAAAAGGCCGCTTTACTGGGATTGGCAAACATAATTCACCGCTACATCACGCAGTCCTAGGTGGTTGGGAAGCACCCAACTGGTGATGAAATACGAAATCCAGCATAGTGATCTCGTTTGCTGTGTTGTACTGAAATAATAATAATAATAATAATAATAATAATAATAATAATAATAATAATAATTTATTAGATTTGTATGCCGCCCCTCTCCGCAGACTCGGGGCGGCTCACAACAACAATAATAACAATATTGTTATGGAGACCTCACCTACAAAAAGATATTGACAAAATTGAATGGGTCCAAAGACAGGCTACAAGAATGGTGGAAGGTCTTAAGCATAAAACTTATCAGGAAAGACTTAATGAACTCAATCTGTATAGTCTGGAGGACAGAAGGAAAAGGGGGGACATGATTGAAACATTTAAATATGTCAAAGGGTTAAATAAGGTTCAGGAGGGAATTGTTTTTAATAGGAAAGTGAACACAAGAACAAGGGGACACAATCTGAAGTTAGTTGGGGGAAAGATCAAAAGGAACATGAGAAAATATTATTTTACTGAAAGAGTAGTAGATCCTTGGAACAAACTTCCAGCAGACGTGATTGGTAAATCCACAGTAACTGAATTTAAACATGCCTGGGATAAACATATATCCATTGTAAGATAAAATACAAAAAATAGTATAAGGGCAGACTAGATGGATCATGAGTTCTTTTTCTGCCATCAGTCTTCTATGTTTCTGTTCTGTCTGGGTGCCCCCAGACTTCAACACCAACTGAAAAAAAGCAGCCAGACACGCTGGTAAAAGCAAAGGCACTTTATAGTTGGAAAAACAAACACAGGGAAAAACCTGTTCTTCCCAACAGACAGGCTATGAGGCTTCACAGCAGAGTCATGACGGCCAGACAATACAGCAGACTTCTTGCTGGCACACACACCACTGTAGAGAATAAGACGCACGTCTTTCCCCCCAAGGTTTCAGCCTTCAGGGCCACAAGCCAGAGTCAGAAACGCCAAAGATCACAGCCAGGTCCCAGGACTCCCAAAGATAATACTCCACAATACAGGAAGGGTAGGTCTGCCTTTTCAGCCTTTCTGGGGAGAACCACACCCAAACCCAGCTGTTGCCTATTTAGGGCTGGAAATGCCTGGCTAATTGTCCCCTTCATTGTGCTGCTCTTCTCTGCCTGAGATCGATGATGGCTTGTGCATTTTCATCCAAGGACTCCAGGCTGCTTGCTGGGGAGAGCTCCACCCCGGGGGACTCAGGCTGTTCTCCCTCTCCCTCAGCCTGATATTCCTCCTCCCCGTCTGCCTGGGCCTCCTCCTCCTCCTCCTGTTCCTCCTCCTCCCCCTCTGAGCATGGAGCCGGCAGAGGTTCAGCCGTTCCCCGAGGAGCCTCAGACGGAATCACAGCAGTTTCTATATGACAATGAAACAAATCAAATATTTAAAAAACCTCTAAAAAACCCATCATTAAAACCATGCAACAGAAGCATACCATACATAAAACTATATAAGCCTGGGGGAGGTATCTCAATTCACCCATGCCTGGCGATACAGGTGGGTCCTAAGCAATTTACGAAAGACAAGGAGGGTGGGGACAGTTCTGATATTTGGAAGGAGTTGATTCCAGAGGGCTGGGGCCACCACAGAGAAGGCTCTTCCTCTGGGGCCCGCCAGACAACATTGTTTAGTCAATGGGACCTGGAGAAGGCCAACTCTGTGGGACTTTATCGGCCGCTGGGATTCGTGCGACAGAAGACGGCTCCGGAGGTATTCTGGTCCAATGCCATGTAGGGCTTTATAGGTCATTACCAACACTTTGAATTGCAACCGGAAACTAATTGGCAGCCAGTGGAAGCCACAGAGTGTTGGCTAGAAGTGGGCGAATCTAGGTAACCCTACAATGGCTCTCGCGGCCACATTCTGCAAGATCTGAAGTTTACGAACACTTTTCAATGGTAGCCCCATTTAGAGAGAGTTGCAGTAATTGAACCTCGAAGTGATGAGGGCATGAGCATCCATTTATACCACATTGTCCAGATGAAACAGTAATCCAAATCTTTTTGCCTTTTAATTCCATGGTTAACAGGTCCATTTCTGCACAAACAAAAAATTTAATTGTCTCTTTATCTCCAAGTACTTTTGAGTCTGTCCATTTTAGGGAAAACTTTACCTTTAAATTCTTTGATAACACTACAGAAACATGACATTGAGATCTTCTTTTCGACTTAGGAAGAGAGACTGTGGGAACTGGGCATGGATAGCCTTGAGAAAAGGAGGGCCAGAGGGGACATGATAGCTGTATACAGGTATAGGAGGGGTTGCCACAGAGAGGAGGGGGTCACTCTATTCTCCAGAGCACCAGAGGGCTGAACAAGGAACAACGGCTGGAAGCTGACCAAGGAGAGATTCAACCTAGAAGTAAGGAAGAACTTCCTGATGGTCAGAGCAATCAACCATTGGAACAACCTGCCTGCGGAGGTTGTGAACTCCCCAAGTCTGGACACTTTCAAGAAGAGATTGGATTGCCATTTGGCTGGGGTGCATTAGGATTCCTGCTCAGGCAGGGGGTTGGACTTGATGACCTGCATGGTCCCTTTCAACTCAATCAATCAATCAATCAATCAATCAATCAATCAATCAATAAATAAATAAATAAATAAATAAATAAATAAATAAACTTGTTTTTTAAAAAATATTTTTTACAAGGCACAGGCCTTTACACATTACAAAAATTGCCTGAATTTTGAAATTGCTCCTCTGAACCACAAGCGCAAAAATGGGAAATTGCATTGAAATTGCATCTGATTACATCCTCTTGCCTCCTCACTGTTCTTCATGACATGAGTTGATGTAAATCAGTACCGTTCCCCTGCTGTTAATGCAACAGTATCCCTTTTAAACACTGATGGAGGCTCCTGAGTTTTATAAGCGCCGCCGCTGTTAAGAAATGGGAGGTTCATTAGTCCAGCCTTAATGAGATCGTCATTTAGTGCAGAACACTAAAAAATAAATGAGAGGTGCAGACAACAAAGAGAAATTGGACATGTCTGGAGAAGAGGTTGGCAGGAGGAATAATGCAATGGGAGACAAATTGAGAAAAATGAGAAGAAAAGAGCTTCCATTTACTAGCGTGTCTCCTGTGTTTAGCTTCTTCTAATGAACAGGCAACAATCGTGGAATTAAAATACCGATGGGAAACCCTTTTGTCTTCCAGCTACTCAAAACCTGTCCCAGACAAAGATTTGAGGCCGTTCGCTCGCGCCGCTTCCCAGCTGAGTCCTGAAGCGAATTGGCTTCAGGACTCAGCTGGGAAGCGGCGCGAGCGAGCGGCACGAGCGAGCGGCGCGAGCGAACGGCTTGTCCGCCGCCTGCCTGCCCACGCGCCCACCGCGTGGCCGCCCTTCGCCCGCCCACGCCGTTCGCTCGCGCCGCTTCCCAGCTGAGTCCTGAAGCGAATTGGCTTCAGGACTCAGCTGGGAAGTGGCGCGAGCGAACGGTGTGGGCGGGCGAAGGGCGGGCGAGCGGCAGCGAGGAGTTTGCATGGGCGGTGGGGAAACCCCAATCTTCGGCTCCTTGCTGCTGCGGCGGAAGTAAAAACACCATCTGCGCATGCGCAGATGGTGTTTTTACTTCCGCAGCGCTACTTCGCAAAAAAACGATCATTGTGAGGGGTCCTGGAACGGAACCCTCGCAATAATCGGGGGACCACTGTATTGAGTCCGGTAATGAGTTCCACGCTTCGACAACTCGATTGTTAAAGTCGTATTTTTTACAGTCAAGTTTGGAGCGGTTAATATTAAGTTTGAATCTGTTGAGTGCTCTTGTGTTGTTGCGGTTGAAGCTGAAGTAGTCGTTGACCGGAAGGACGTTGCAGCATATGATCTTGTGGGCAATACTTAAATCGTGTTTTAGGCGCCACAGTTCTAAGCTTTCTAGACAGAGGGAAAAGGTCGTCATGCTAGGAGGAGACTCTATGGTGGGGGAAACGGACTTCCGATTGGCAGAGGAAAAAGGATGCCGCACTAGGAGGAGACTCTATGGTGGCGGAACTGGACTTCTGGTTGACTCCAGAATTGAATGGGGGTCTTCTGGTTAGGACCTTTGTGGTTCTTTAAGTGTTTAATGTTGCCAAGCCATGCTCTACATGAACAAGCTGGCAATCTCATTGTTACTTCAAAGAACAGCTACATCTGAATATGGTCTTCTCCATTAGGAGCTCTTCAGCAAGTAGAAGAATAAAAACCCTTCAAACAATGGCCATCTAAAAGCAATTTGTGGGATCTTAGGGCATGGAGTTGTGTAGAAATTAAACTAAACTTTTAATTGGAAAAGTTGTCGGAGGTGTTTAAGAAGGGACAACCACTTGTTTGGACTGGACTAGACTATAGACTAGACTAAACTAGACTAAAATATAATATTGGGGTATGGGTGGGGTGAGGTGAGGTGAGGTGGGGTGGGGGAGAGGAGGGGAGAAGAGAAGAGAAGATATGGAATGGAATGGAATTCCCTTGTATTCCCTTGGGTCCCATTTATTGGGGGTCAAGGGAAAGGGAGGGTTTTGCCTTCTCTTTCTGCTCAAGATCCCCATGGACAATTGGTGGGCCAATGTGGGACACAGAATGCTGGACTCGAAGGGCTTTGGCCCGATTCAGCATGGCTCTTCTTATGTTCATATGGAAGAAACACAGAAAACTTGGAGAGGTTGATCTTAAAAAACATACAAAAATATTATTTTTTCATTGCAGAACTAATAAAAGCTAGGTGTGCAACATAACACCTTCCCTCCCTCACCTCCAAGGCTCATGCAGAAGTTGTGAAAAATTTTGGGAAAGATTGACGTCAACCAGAGCTGAAGGGGTTGGGATTGGTTCCCAGCTAAATAAGTCCTAAAACAGTCAAGATGATGAGTAGCGGCTTATCAATAATGGAGAAGAAACGGCTTGGAGATGTCCCATTATCTAAATAATTGATGTTGCACTTGGGCTTTGTAATTCCTTAATAAAACTGACTGATTGATTTGGTTAATTAATTCTTCCTTTGACAGGCGCACGGCGTTTCTTTAGGAGCTGGGCAGGGGTGGGTGGGGAAAGAGCCTAGAAGGCATGAAGTGAAGATGATTGGAGTCAGAAAGGAAGAGACAAAATCTTCATAATGTTTAACCCATCAGAGACTTTAAGAAATATATGGAGCTGTTAAACTGAATTAGAGCCGGGCGTCTTTCCATCCTCCGGTTAGCAGTAAACGCAGACTGACTATTGCAGCCACCCCCCAAAAGAAAAGAAAATATATCCCTTGAAAAGAAAATCAATAGGTTTTTCTTACTCTCTCTTTTTCTTCTCTCTCTCCCTCCTTCTTTCCCCTTTTTTTTCTCTCTCTCTCTCTTCTTTCTCTGCATTCTCCCTTTCTCTTTTTTCTTTTTTTCTCTTCCTTTCTTTTCTCTCCCTCTTTTCTCTTTCTCTTTTTTTCTCTTTTTCTCTCTTTTCTTTATCCTTTTCTCTTTTTCATTCTCTTTTAATTCTTGTTTATTATTTTCTCTTTCTTTCTTCCTCTCTTTACTTTCTCTTTCCTCTTTTCTTTCTCTCCCTTTCTCCCTTTCTCTAATTCTGTTTTTTCTCTCTTTCTCTTTTCTCTCTCTCTCTCCCCTGTATCTCTTCCTCATATTTCCAAATATCAGTACCAGATTTCTTTATTTTGTAAAGCCACTTTGGAAATTTCTAATGGCATGGTTAGTTTTCTGCTATGGGTGCTCTAGGTATCTCCTGGGGAAAATACATTATTGTATATGTGCTTGGAGTCCTAGTGGACTTAAATATGAGCCAGCAGCGAGCAACAGCTGCCAAAAAAACTAATAGAATCCTTTATTATATAGATAGAGGCATAGAATCAAAATCATGTGAAGTATCACTACCGCTTTATAAAACCTTAAGAATACCACACCTGGAGTCCCTGTTTCAGCCGGCCAGGAAGAACATCTCAGTGACATCAAAGCTCCACCCCTGGAATCTCCTCGTGGGATTCCCCACCTCCTTTTTCGCCTCCTGACTGGCTGACAGCTCCCCGGCTGTTCTGGGAAGCACCGCCACCCAGCTGTCACCTTCAGAAACAGCCGGGGCGCTTCTTGGCGGTCTCACGAACACCAAACCCGGAAGTTCGGCAAAAGTTCAGGTTTGGGAGAGTGCTGGGAAGTGCCCCGGCTGTTTTGGAAGGTGACAGCTGGGTGGCGGTGCTTCCTGGTGCTCTCCCGAACCTGAACTGTACCGAACCTTTGCAAAAATTTGGGTTCAGGTTCGGTATACCGAACCGTGCAAAGTTTGGTACAAGACCAAACTTAGCAGGTTCGGTTCGCCCAACACTAGTCCTCTCCAAAAATTTTGCTTCCCGGGTATGCGCAAAAGCAAAAACATACTGGGATGCACACAACTTTTGCTACAGTACGCCCTCCTCAACTGTACCAGCAACCCGCTGATGCCCCCATGCTTCTCTTCCTGCACATGCGCATAGGCTTCACTGAAGCCTCCGTACTTCCATTAGGCCCATTGAGCCATGTTTTGCTGTCCCCAGGATTCAGGAAGCTTTCCTGAAGCCTGGGGAGAGTGAAAATGGCCAAAAAGAAAGGTGAAAATCATCTGGCCAGTTGGAGCCATGCTGGAGCTGACATAGAGCAATGCCACACAAGCCCACAGATATGGCTCCACAGGCCACCTGTGGCACGCGTGCCATAGGTTTCACCATCACTAGTCTAGGATCTCCTGCTTGAGCAGGGTGTTGGATTAAAAGTCCCTGAATGTTCTTTCCAGGCCTATTCCAATTAAGATGGATTAAGTAAAGAAACTTAACAAACAAAATATGTTTATTTCTGGAGGTAATATTACAATGCAAGTAAATGGTTTGTAACCATGGGAAGGTTCCAGAATGTAAGCATGGGGTTTGCTAATTGTGCTGCAACCTGATTGGCTGTAACCTTTATAAGAAGGAACACTCCTTTATAAGGAGGAACAACAGGTGTGGTTTGTTACAGTGTTTCGTTATAGTAATGTGTGGTTTGTTATAGAGTGGTTTGTTACAGTGGTTTGTTATAGTGAGTGGTTTGTAGAGAGTGGTTTTGTGCTGCGTGGTTTGTAGTTAGTGGTTAGTGCTTAGTGGTTGCAGTGGTGGATGTAATAACAGTTATATACTAGTATAACTAGTAATTAGTTATATAACTAGTATAGGGGTTTTTAAAACTGTTTTAACATTGGATTTATATATAATGTTTTACTTGTTGTGAGCCGCTCCAAGTTCTCAGAGAGGGGCGGCATACAAATCTAATATATTATTATTATTATTATTATTATTATTATTATTATTATTATTATTATCTTTATTATTTTTATTATTTGTTTGCCGCTGCGCTCTGGAGACTCGGAGCAGCTCACAACAATAATAAAGTGTACAAATCCAATACTTAAAAAACAATTAAAAATCCTTGTCATTAAAGTAGTCACACAACCCAATCAAACCATACATAAATCGTAAGAGATAGGGAGTATATCGATTTCCCCATGCCTGGTGACATAGGTGGGTTTTCAACAACTTACAAAAGACAAGGAGGGTGGGGGCAGTTCTAATCTCCAGGGGAGTTGATTCCAGAGGGCCGGGGCTGCCACAGGGAATGCTCTTCCCCTGGGTCCTGCCAGACGGCATTGCTTAGTCGACGGGACCCAGAGAAGGCCAACTCTGTGGGACCTAATCGGCTGCTGGGATTCGGCAGCAGAAGACGGTCCCAAAGATATTATTATAGTGGTTAAATAGTGGATAATTTAGTTAGAGAAGTATCTGTTTTTTAAATTATGGGGTTTTAGTTTTAATTATTAGATTTGTATTGTACATAGTTTTTCTATTGCTGTTGTGAGCCGCACCGAGTCTACGGAGAGGGGCGGCAGACAAATTTAATAAATAAATAAATAAAATAAATATCTTGAAAAGAAGAAAAGTAAAATATATATTTAAAAATAAAGCCTGCCTCGGTGTTTTTCATTGAAGACTTCAATTAGATATAGTGATTAACTGTGGCTACTTGGGTGGCCACCTTCCACATGTGCCAAGACTCTCCCAACAGACTCCACAAGCCATCACAAGTCTAAGGAAGAGGGAGATTGTGATCCCCTTATATAGAGCGCTGGTGAGACCACATTTGGAATCCTGTGTTCAGTTCTGGAGACCTCACCTACAAAAAGATATTGACAAAATTGAACAGGTCCAAAGACGGGCTACAAGAATGGTGGAAGGTCTTAAGCATAAAACGTATCAGGAAAGACTTCATGAACTCAATCTGTATAGTCTGGAGGACAGAAGGAAAAGGGGGGACATGATCGAAACATTTAAATATGTTAAAGGGTTAAATAAGGTTCAGGAGGGAAGTGTTTTTAATAGGAAAGTGAACACAAGAACAAGGGGGCACAATATGAGGTTAGTTGGGGGAAAGATCAAAGGCAACATGAGAAAATATTATTTTACTGAAAGAGTAGTAGATCCTTGGAACAAACTTCCAGCAGACGTGGTTGGTAAATCCACAATAACTGAATTTAAACACGCCTGGGATAAACATATATCCATCCTGAAATAAAATACAGGAAATAGCAAAAGGGCAGACTAGATGGACCATGAGGTCTTTTTCTGCCGCCAGTCTTCTATGTTTCTATGTTTCTATCACAGCTATAGGGTCTTCTGCTTGAGCAGAAGGTCAGACTAGAAGTCCTCCAGGATCTCACCTAACTATATAACTCCATCCATCCCTTTCTTTTCCTCCTTTCAATACAGCTTCAGTGGCCACCAGGCCTTCTGGAATAACCCTAAAAACAGATTGAAAAGCACAGGTGTTATATCTCAAGGGGGTCTATGTTCTATTTTCGTTGTCCAACTTTGTTGGAGTGCTAAACTATTGATTGAGAACACTATTTGTACGTGTTATATCTCAAAAAATACCCCCAACAACTCTGTCTTAAGGGAATGGAAGAGTTTGCTGAATTCTACCATTGTTTCTCTCAAAAACAAACAAAAAAAACCCATACAAAAAACACCAGATGCTAATTGGGAAGATCATAAATACTCTTTCATACACCCCTGTTTCCCAGCAACTGGCATTCAGTGCACCAGCCTAAGATAGACAGGGTGTTGTTCACACCTAATCATTGAACTGGCAGTTCAATCTTATATCAACCTGGTGGGAGGAAAAAAAACAACCACCACTTTTATTGTACTAGAGAGCAGGACGTTAAATTCAAGTTATAAGAAAGGCTGATTTTAATGGAATCTTCAGTGGGGAAGGATGGGGGAAATGTCAAAACCTCAGAGCTGGTTGGAAGAAATGTGATCGATCTGAAATTTGAACGTTTCCTTTGGGGAAATTTCAGAGGAATATTTTTAAAAAGAAGACAATCATTGTGTTGTACCCCAGGATTCTTGGCAAATGTATATTTTCTTTTATGCACACTGAGAGCATCTGCACCAAAGACAAATCCTTTGGGTGTCCAATCACAGTTGGCCAATTAAGAATTCTATTCTATTCTATTCTATTCTATTCTATTCTATTATGTACACTGAGAGCATCTGCACCAAAGACAAATTCCTTGTGCGTCCAATCAAACTTGGCGAAGAAAGCTATTCTATTCTATTCTATTCTATTCTATTCTATTCTATTCTATTCTATTCTATTCTATTCTATTCTATTCTACTCTACTCTACTCTACTCTACTCTATTATTTTCTATTCTATTCTAGTTTCTATTCTATTCTATTCTATTCTATTATATGGCAATCATTAAGTGTGGTACCTCATGATTCTTGACAAATGTATCTTATCCTTTTGTGTACACTGAGAGCATCTGCACCAAAGACAAATTCTTTGGGTGTCTAATCACACTTGGCCAAGGAAGCTATTCTATTCTATTCTATTCTGTTCTGTTCTATTCTAATTCCATTCCATTCTATATTCTATCATCTATCATCTCTATTAACTGTCTATCTACTGTATCATCTCAATCCATTTGGCAGAAAAATAACTCTTCCCAGCATGTACCAGCTCCAGTGCAACAAAAGATTGTTAAAATAAACCATGTTAAAAGATTGAATGCCATCAATTTTTGCTTCTCTGGAAGCAGTATCAAGGGGGGAAAGAAATAAGGATTTCAAACAGCCTCCAGCATTTTGAGGGATATAAAACCCAATCTCTGTCCTCGCTCCGAATGCTCATACTCGTTCCATGACCTGCTAAAGACGTCCCTTCAACAATGTAAAAGGATAATCAGTACATAGAGAGTCCATATTCCTAGATGGTGGAGGATCCCTGGAGAACATGGCTGCTTCTCAAACGGGCTGTTGGGTAGCGAGAACTCGATTCCTTCTTGTTCCCCTTAGAGATTGCACTAGCATCCTTTAATTGAACATGGCACTTTTTTCGCTCCTTTGCTTCTAAACTGCTTGCCAAGTTACTGGCAGAAGGTATTATGTAGGAGAGAATGAGGACTCATGAGATGGAGGAAGATTTAAAGAAAAGAGAGACACACAGAGAGAGAGAGAGAGAGAGAGAAATGGACAGACACCAAGGGAGCCCGTGTCCCAAGAATGTCAACAAGCAAAGATGGAGGGAGCTAATTAGAGCCAGAGATAGTGGCGATGTAGAAGACACATTATAGAAGGAAAATATCAGGTTCTCAAGAACATCTCCAGGGAGCTTCCCACCAGGCCTCTGATTTAACTATGTGTTTCAAGATAGCAAGGAGACCAAAAAAAACCCAAAACGTTGGGTGTGTGTGTGAAAATGCCTTTGTCAAGTAGTTCAGAAGTGAAGCAAAAATCTCTATCTATTAAAAAAAATAAGAACATAAGAAGAGCCATGCTGAATTGGATCAAAACCCTTCAAGTCCAGCATTCTGTGTCACACTGTGCCCCACCCATTGTCCATTCCACTCCACTCCACTCCACCCCACCCCACCTACCCTACCCTATCCTGCTCAGGATGGTTTCCTATCAATTGCAGGATGTGAGTTGGCTCTTATCAAGGAGGAGATTTCTCTTTACTTTTGGGAAGGGGGGTTTCATTGACTATTTTAGAAGAAAGAAAAGGGATGACTTCCTACATCTGTTTTCGAGGCCAAGAACTGAGTTGTAAAAGTTGAAAGAGAGAGAGACAGAGAAAGTCAAGGAAAACAGATGTTGCCAACCATATTGTAATCTCTGTTATGCTGAAACTTTCAAAGTGTTGAGACGCCTTAAACAAGATCTAAGTATTGCCCACAAGATCATATGCTGCAACGTCCTGCCTGTCGGTGACTACTTCAGCTTCAACCACAACAACACAAGAGCACACAACAGATTTAAACTTAATATTAACTGCTTCAAACTTGACTGTAAAAAATATGACTTCAGTAACTGAGTTGTCGAAGCGTGGAACTAATTACCGGACTCCATAGTGTCATCCCCAAACCCCCAACACTTTACCCTTGGATTATCTACGGTTGACCTATCCAGATTCCTAAGAGGTCAGTAAGGGGCGAGTACAAGTGCACTAGAGTGCCTTCCGTCCCCTGTCCTATTGCTCTCCTATATCTCCTATACCTTTCTTCTATTCCTATATCTCTTCTTCTAATAAATAACTGAGACTATTTCTTCTACTATCTTAGTACTGCCTGTCCAAATAGTTGCAATTCCAGAGGGTCTCACATAAGACCTGGCTAATCCTTTTAACTAAAGATGAGAGAATTTAATTTGGGACCTTAGATGCACAAATATTCTTCCACCCAAAATTGTCATTTTACCTCTCGGTTAATTGTCTCTGACTTTGGGGAATTCTAAAACCCACCGAGAAAGTCAGAAAATCTGGAAGATAATCACCAAGCTATTCCTGGCCATCCTAACCATTGTTACTGCTTATTTGGACAAAATCTGGTGGTTGAGGAGGGGCTGATGATAGTGTCTTACTGCAGAAAGGTAACAACGCACACCTGTCGAACAAAAGAAGCTCACACTCAGGAAACGCAACAGGATTAGACATGAGGGTTGCCTCAAAGAGCAACACGCAAACAGATACAGGGAGAATTAAGGAGGCTTGCAGGAACAATTGAGAAATTAAGTATTGAAAACTCGGATTAGTAGCTTGATTATCAAGGGAACCTTCCCATGGATATAATTAAAGTGCTGGCAAGATATTTCTTTTTTTTCTGCTTCATCCTTGTTTCTCTGAATTCCCAGTTTATGCATGAGACAGACTGAAATTGGGCTAAGATCCACACCACCGTTAAAATAGTATTTTCCTCCTTATTCCAACATCGACCAAGGACAGACTGACTCAATTTGCAATTAAAAAAAAAAAAACTTCTTAGATTTTTGTAAACTGTGATCTTGTAGGGAAACCAAGGTGGAGTGGTGACTTAAAACAGAGGCAGGAGGGAGAGAGAGAGGTTGGGAATATTCTCCCTATGTAGTTTTCTGCTAACACAAAGATGATGATGATGATTATTATTATTATTATTAATATTATTATTATTAATTAGATTTGTATGCCGCCCCTCTCCGCAGACTCGGGACAGCTCACAACAGTGATAAAACAATATTCAATGACAAATCTAATATTAAAAGTCTAAAAGCCCCATTATTTAAAAATCATACATACAACATACCATACATAAAACTACATAGGCAAGGGGAGATATCTCAGTTCCCCCATGCCTGATGGCAGAGGTGGGTTTTAAGGAGTTTACGAAAGATGTATGAAGAACACATCAGCTCGAGTTATGACCATTATGGAGCCTTGCTGCCCCTTATGGTCCCAAATCATCATAGTGAAATATTAGGTGGCCGTGTCACTGATTCTGGGATGTCCCACTCACACAGAGACACTGCAGGTGTTTAGAGTAGAATAGAGTAGAACAGAGTAGAGTAGGGTAGGGTAGAGTAGGGTAGAGCAGGGCAGGGCAGGGTAGAGTAGAGCAGAGTAGAGTAGGGTAGGGTGCAGTAGATTAGGGTAGATTAGGATAGAGTAGGGTAGAGTTGGGTAGGGTAGGGTCGGGTAGGGTAAAGTAGAGTAGAGTAGAGTAGAGTAGAATAATAACTTTATTGTCACTTTAAACGTACAACAACCACATACATGAAAATGAAATTTCATTGCATATAGTACAAAGGATCTCAAAGGATCACCATCTTCAACTTTATATCACAACCTTCAACATTATATAAACATTAATGAATGAATGAATGAATGAATGAATGAATGAATGAATGAATGAATGAATAAGTATATACCTACATACATTATATGACACAGAGAAACCACACAGTCTAGGTTGGATGCATACAAATCTTGCAAGTTTTCCAGATGGATGGCATAGGGAACAAATCTTTTTACAGAATCTGGCAGTCCTGCTAGAAATACTTCTAAACCAACTGCCAGAGGGGACCAACAAAAACAGACCATAAAGTGGGTGTGTGGAGCCTTGAACAATGTTTTGAGCTCTAAGTACATAGCGCTTATAAGTGGCATCCTGAACAATGGGAAGCAAGTTTCCTATTATAATCTTCTCTGTTGTCCTCAGCACTCTCTTTATGGACTTTCTATCTGAGGCGCTGTTGCCACCAAACCAAGTAGGGATGCAGTTTGCTAAAAGGCTCTCAATAATGCCTCTGTGATGTTCTGTCACAACATGTGAAAAGTGGCCAGGAGAGAAAGAGAAGGACATCATCCCATGCAGAAAATGTAGACATTGGGCTCACAAGCATGAATTATTATTCTCCAGTAATTCCTTTTGCCAACACCAACATAGCCGCAATCTGTTCAACAGGCTACTCAACATAAGCCAGCACTCATCCACAATGCAGAGGAAATACAAGTCCACTGGGCAAAGACCAGCTCAGAAGTCAAAGGCAAGTCCACAAAGTGAAGGCAAGTCCACAAGACAGAATCCAGTCTGAGAGTCAAGGCAAAAATCACAACTCTTTGGTTCTGTAACCCAACAAGACAGACACGGACTTCAAGAGATAAACAGAACTGCAGAAAAAAAACAATTACAGCCAGCCTGCCTTCCATTGAGGACCTGTAGGCTGCACGAGTCCAAAATATCTACTGATCTGTCGCATCCTGGACATAAACTGTTTCAACTCCTACCCTCAAAATGTTGCTACAGAGTACTGAACACCAAGACAAGTAGACACAAGAACAGTTTTTCCCCAAACGCCATCACTCTGCTAAAAAAATATTTCACTCAACACTATCAAGCTATTCACCGCCCCGAGTATTCGGAGAGGGGCGGCATACAAATCTATTGTTATTGTTATTGTTATTGTTATTGTTATGGTTATGGTTATGGTTATGGTTATGGTTATGGTTATGGTTATGGTTATGGTTATGGTTATGGTTATGGTTATGGTTATCGTTATCGTTATCGTTATCGTTATCGTTATCGTTATTATGGCGGTATTACTATTACTATCAGTTTTTCTCATCATTCCTATCACCCATCTCCTCCCACTTATGACTGTAGGACTGTAACTTGTTGCTTCTATCCTTGTTTGTTTGTTTGTTTATTTATTTATTTGTTCGTTCATTCATTCATTCATTCATTCATTCATTCATTCATTCATTCATTTAGACTTCTTTGCCGCCCAATCCCAAAGGACTCGGGACAGCTTACAACAATATAAAATAAAAATTAAAAATTAAAAAGAAGTCAAATATATAATTCTAACTATAAAACCCAAATTAAAACCCCATAATAAATTAAAAAGTCAACATGCATGCGTAGCATTTATACAATTTGGACATGATGGTTGTTAATTCATGGCCCCCATGTTTTATATTAATATTGATTGTTTCCTGATTGTTTATTTGAACAATCTATGACAATCATTAAGTGTTGTGCCTCATGATTCTTGACAAATGTATCTTTTCTTTTATGTACACTGAGAGCATCTGCACCTAAGACAAATCCCTTGTGTGTCCAATCCCACTTGGCCAATAAAGAATTCTATTTTAGAGAAAAGTTTCATAAACTAAATATTCATATATTTTAATTTCTTTAGCTGGCAGGAAATTGATTTTTTTCCCTCTCGCTGTTGTTTTCTTCTCATCCCTAAGCATAGCGGAAAAGCAGTAAAAAATTCACAGTTTTGTTTAATGTTGTGTTGCTTCACAGCAAATTGTGGATATAAAAGAGGCACCTGCAGCCACTTCCATAATACTGAGGGGGGGGGCACAAACAGCAGAATGCCTTGAGTAAGACAGGTAATATCTCTTTAATTATCAAGTTAAAAGTAATCACTCAGAATTTGTGATAGTTGCAGATGGTCAGAAAATGTTAGGGAAAAAGTTAAATACAGTGGTACCTCTACTTACGAACTTAATTCGTTCTCTGACCAGGTTCTTAAGTAGAAAGGTTTGTAAGACGAAGCAATTTTTCCCATAGGAATCAATGTAAAAGCAAACAATGTGTGCGATTGGGGAAACCACAGGGAGGGTGGAGGCCCTGTTTCCTCCCAGGAGATTCCTAGAGAGGCTCCACGGAGGCTTCTCCCCACCTATTCCGGCCCTGTTTCCTCCCTGGAGATTCCTAGAGAGGCCTCATGGAGGCTTCTTCTCCCTGCCTTTTCTGGCCCTGTTTCCTCCCTGGAGATTCCTAGAGAGGCCTCATGGAGGCTTCTTCTCCCTGCCTTTTCCGGCCCTGTTTCCTCCCTGGAGATTCCTAGAGAGGTCCTATGGAGGCTTCTTCCCACCTTTTCCGGCCCTGTTTCCTCCCTGGAGATTCCTAGAGAGGCCCCACAGAGGCTTCTACCTTCCTTTTCCGGTGACAGTATTGGAGGCTTGGATTTGTAAGTGCAAAATGGTTCTTGGGAAGAGGCAAAAAAATCTTGAACACCCGGTTCTTATCTAGAAAAGTTCGTAAGTAGAGGCGTTCTTAGGTAGAGGTACCACTGTAAAAGCTATGGACAAGAGGAAATGTAGCACACGTACAGTTTGTTCAAACCTATATTTAATTGATTCACCACTACTAATAAACTGACTTAGTAGTGTTCACACATAAACAAATCTTAAATCAGTCTTTTCTTGGGGGGGGGGGAACCCCTGTTAATTATAAAGTCAGAAAGCAAAGACACATAATTAGTCCTGGATATTGCAGGAAGTTTACGGAGGTTGGCAAGATATCCTTCACTCCTCCACTTGAAACCACCAAACTTAAAACACTGGGATTAGACAATTTACAACTATGTCACCTTCGATCTGATCTAAATGTAGTTGATAAAAACATATACCAAAATGTCCTTCCGGTTAATGACTACTTCAATCACAGCAATAGTAGTGCAGACTAATAAATAGTTTGACAGTGTTGAGGGAATTACTTCTTTAGCAGAGTGATGGCATTCGGGAAAAAACTGTTCTTGTGTCTAGTTGTCTTGGTGTACAGTGCTCTGTAGTGACGTTTTGAGGGTAGGAGTTGAAACAGTTTATGTCCAGGATGCGAGGGATCAGAAAATATTTTCACAGCCCTCTTTTTGACTCGTGCTGTATACAATATAAATATATATAGTGTATATATTTATATGCTATAAATCCAATAAATAAATAA
This sequence comes from Erythrolamprus reginae, assembly GCF_031021105.1. NCBI lineage: Eukaryota > Metazoa > Chordata > Lepidosauria > Squamata > Dipsadidae > Erythrolamprus > Erythrolamprus reginae. The sequence continues at coordinate 348,743,528 of NC_091951.1, forward strand.
AATATACAGGGGGTGGACACAAAAATGGAAACATCTTGCAGCTCTTCGGTGGAATCCAGGTTTGTGAAGCTCCCTTCTAACAGTTTTTGTGGAAACTGGGTTCTGTACGTGTCTATTGAGCTCTGCAGTGATTTTAGGAGCTGCGGTCTTGCGATCCGCTCCAACAATTTGCTTTAGAGTCCGACGGTCTCTCTCAGACAACTTCGACTTTCGACCAGACCTGTGCTTGGCTGAGGACGTTTTCCCTTCTCTTTCAAAAGGAGACAATACTTTTGAGACATGACCTCTTGAAACACCAAACATTCGGGCACTTTCTGCTACACTAGCGCCTGCCATTCGAGCACCAACAATTTGACCTCTTTGAAAGTCTGAGAGGTCTTCCATTTCTAGAAGGTAGAATTTCCATAAGGTAGTTTAAAAAAAACATATCAAATAGCAGAATTATAAAAAAAAATATGTCAAGTTTTGATTGATTTGAACATGTTCAAACATTATGATGCCAAAAAGTCAAGTGTTTCCATTTTTGTGTCCAACCCCTGTAAGATGGCTAGTATCAGACATATTGGAACGAAGTGTTCTAAAATTGTCTACTTCTGATGGGGAAAGATAACAAGAGGGAGGTGGTGGGTAGAAGGACCGAAGAAGGATGGCGAGCCAGTTGTCATGATTGTGTCAAAGTCTCCTGCCTAGAAAACTCAGCATCTGGAGTCTTGGAGAAGTCACTCTGTATGCTAATTGCCTCCCTTCAACCAGCGCATCCAATTTAATGTGTCATTTGAGATTCGGAAACTTGGCTCGCGCACAAGATTTGAATAACTGATTGAGAATACACAGTGTAAGCCGTGTCAATTTCTTCCTTAAGAGATGATTAGGCAGTTAGTTGTCCCCACCGAAGCTCGGCTGGAGGAAGATTCACTCGGGGGTGCCTTCTTTTTCTACAAAAATTGCAAAAGTTCAGATTGAGGCTGAATTGTACCGAGTTTGTTTACTTAATCAATCTTAATTGGAATAGGCCTGGGAAAGACCTTCGGGGTCTTTGAATCCAACACCCTGCTCAAGTAGGAGATCTTAGAAACATAGAAGACTGACAGCAGAAAAAGACCTCATGGTCCATCTAGTCTGCCCTTATAATATTTCCTGTATTTTATCTTACAATGGATATATGTTTATCCCAGGCATGTTTAAATGTCGTCTGGCGGGACCCAGGGGAAGAGCCTTCTCTGTGGGGGCCCCGACCCTCTGGAACCAGCTCCCCCCTGAGATTAGGATTGCCCCCACCCTCCCTGCCTTTCGTAAACTCCTTAAGACCCACCTCTGCCGTCAGGCATGAGGGAACTAAAACATCTCCCCCTTGCCCATGTTGTTTTGCCGTTTGATTGATTGACTGTGTGCCTGTTTTTTATATATATTGGGATTGTTTTATGAAATTATTAATTTTAAATTGTAATTAGATTGGTGGGCATTGGATTTGTTATTATGTACTGTTTTTTATTATTGTTGTGAGCCACCCCGAGTTTGCGGAGAGGGGCGGCATATAAATCCAATAAATCTAATCTAATCTAATCTAAATTCAGTTACTGTGGATTTACCAACCACGTCTGCTGGAAGTTTGTTCCAAGGATCTACTACTCTTTCAGTAAAATAATATTTTCTCATGTTGCTTTTGATCTTTCCCCCAACTAACTTCAGATTGTGTCCCCTTGTTCTTGTGTTAGTAAAATATTTAGTAGCCCTTCACTGCACGAGCCATGTCTGATGGCATGTGAGGTGTTGCCCTATGTCAGCTCCAGTGTGTATGTGAATGCTGGCCAACTGATTTTGGGTTTTCCAGAAGGCAGTGGGGAGATCATTTTCGCACTCCCCAGGCATTAGAAGGCCTGTGAATGGCAAAAAACCAGATTCAAAGGGCCTACCCGAAGTTCAGAAATGAAGTTCTGGTAGGCCTGTTAGGCCCATTTTTGACCATCCACAGCCTCCAGAGACTTTATTTATTATTTTATTTATTTATTAATTTGACTTATATGCAGCCCAATCTTGAAGGACTCATGGCAGCTCACAACAATAAAAACTACATAACATAAGAACATAAGAAGAGCCATGCTGAATCAGGCCAAAGCCCATCGAGTCCAACATTCGGTGTCACACAGTGGCCCATCAATTGTCCATGGGGATCTTGAGCAGAAAGAGAAGGTAAAACCTTTCCTTTCCCCTGACCCCCAACAAATGGTACTCAAGGGGACCCTGCCTGCCTCAACCAACATAGAGGTGGCACATGGACTTCTGTTTCAATAACCACCGATACACTTGGCATCCATGAATCTGTCTAATCCTGCCTTGAAGCTATCAAGGCTGACAGCTGTCACGACCTCTTCTGGAAGGGAATTCCATAAACCAACGACCCTCGGGGCAAAGAAATATTTCCCTTGATTTGTCCTCACTTTCTTATCTATGAGCTTTAGGGAGTGCCCCCTTGTCCTAGTGTTGTGTGATAGAGAAAATAATTTTTCTCTATCCACCTTTTCTATCCCATGCATGATTTTATACACTTTGATCAAGTCACCACTGAAACGCCGTCTTTCAAGGCTGAAGAGACCAAGGCGTTGCAAGATATTTCACCAGAAGAGCCCTTCACTCCTCCACTCGAAACAGAATACCCTACAAAAATCGACTAACAATCCTGGGTCTAGAAAGCTTAGAACTATGGCGCCTAAAACACGATTTAAGTATTGCCCACAAGATCATATGCTGCAATGTCCTACCGGTCAATGACTACTTCAGCTTCAACCGCAACAATACAAGAGCACGTAACAGATTCAAACTTAATATTAATCGCTCCAAACTTGACTGTAAAAAATATGACTTTAGCAATCGAGTTGTCAAAGCATGGAACTCATTACTGGACTCAATAGTGTCAACCCCTAACCCCCAACATTTCTCCCTTAGACTATCCACGATTGACCTCTCCAGATTCCTAAGAGGTCAGTAAGGGGCATACATAAGTGCACTAGTGTGCCTTTCGTCTCCTGTCCAATTGTCTTTCCTTTATCATAAGGGAGGGGCTCCATTTCCTTTATCATTCTTGTTGCCCATTATTATTATTATTATTATTATTATTATTATTATTATTATTATTGTTATTGTTGTTGTTGTTGTTGTTATTATTATTATTATTATTATTATTATTATTATTATTATGATTACTACCACTACTACTATTATTATTACTATTATTATTATTGCTAGTCCCGGGTTGTAGCCGGTACAGTCCAACACAGCATCCTGGTACCAAAAATGGAGCTGCACATGCAGTTCCAGTTGACTGGCGGGCACAGGTGTGCATTGATGCAAGATTTGGTTTCTGCGCATGCGCTGGAACCCAAATCATGTGTGAGGATGTGCACGTGAGTGAGATTTTGGTGGTTTTTTATTATTATTTTTGCTTCCCCACATGCGCATGTGTGGAAGCAAAAATATCGGTGTGCACGCACATCCTCACATGAGATTTAGCTTTTGTCACATCTACAGAAGCTGTATCTCACACCAGCCTGTGTCCGCATGCCTGCCTGATGCGCGCCTGCCCGCGCCGTACACCAAAACTGTTCCGGTAGAGCTGGCGAAGAGGAACCCCTTCCTGACTATTGCTATTGCAATTTATATATACCTCCCTTATATATTTATTTTGTGATTCAGTCCTCATTCTTTTCCTTTGCAAAACCAAACCAACTCAGCATGACATGGCTTGATAGCAGTGCTCAAGAAACCTAAGGAGCTGCCTCACAGAAGAGATGGTCAAGCTATCTTCCGAAGCACCTGGAAACAGAACAAGAAGAAATGGATGGAAAGAAAACAAGGAGAGAACCAATATAAAAATAATAATAATAATAATAATAATAATAATAATAATAATAATAATAATAATTAAAAAAAACAGCTGAAATGATTGCAGAAAGAGTGAAGAGGGTAAAGAACTGGACATCCCCTGGCACTGATCAGCTGCATGGTTTTTGGCTGAAATCCCTGACCAGCCTGCATACAAAAATGGCCGAATTGTTCAACAAAATGCTGCAGACAGGAAATATTAGTGAATGGCTTACAACTGGCAGAACATATTTGATACAGAAAGATACAGCGAAAGGAGCCATACCAGGAAACTACAGGTCAATAACATGTTTGCTGACCATGCTCAAACTGCTGACAGGTATCATAGCTGACAGAATTCAGGACTACCTAGAAGAAAATGACATCATGCCAGTGGAACAAAAGGGCAATAAAAGACGAAGCAGAGTTACGAAAGACCAGCTCCTAATTGACAAAATGAGTTCGAAGAACTGTAAGAACAGGAAAACAAACCTATACATGACCTGGATTGACTACAAGAAAGCCTTTGACTCACTGCCACACAGCTGGATCATAAAATGCCTGTAAGTCATTGGAGTCAATGAAAACATCAGGAAATTCATAGAAAAGACGATAAAATATTGGAAGACTGAGCTTTTTGTTCGGAATGAAAGCTATGGACTGGTCAACATCAGAAAGAGCATCTTCCAGGGGAACTCTTTGTCCCCATTGCTATTCATCATCGCTATAATCCCGCTGTCACTCATCCTATAGAAAACAAACCTAGGCTACCAAACTGCTAGGAATTCATCAAAAATTTCACACCTGCTGTATATGGATGACTTGAAATTGTACGGAAAATCAGAAACTGAGATACAGTCACTAACCAACACTGTGCGAATCTTCAGCAATGACATCAGCATGGAGTTTGGCCTGGATAAATGTGCTACAGTGGCACTGAAAAAGGGGGAAATCACTGAAAGTGAGGACATTGAAATGCCAAATGGTCAAACCATCAAGTGCCACCAGCCAGGCAGCCAGTAGTTAGCAGAGGTTGCCTGCAATACTGCATTCTAGCCACTGAGTCACCACGGCTCTTAGTTTGAAAGGAAGGATATAACTGGGGAAAAATAATGGGATTGGATGGACAGCCTCAAAAAGAAAAGGGACGACGAGGGATGTTGGTGGTTCATTTTTTTTAACATAATTTTTTTTAAAAAATCATTAAATTTATATGCCACTTATCTTGCTATCCAAAGCAACACTCCTAAGAAGTCTCATCAATTATTTCAATATAGAAAGTGATCGTGTTCATTTCGCATTGATCATTTCTTCCTTGAAATACAGATTTAGGATTCTTTGCCAGGAAAGTGAAGAAGAAGTTATAGAGTTAAGACAGAGTGAGTGATCAGCATACCATTCTTTTTCTAAACGTTAGAGGCTCAGGGAGTCCCATAAAACGTGCAAGAATTATTAAGTATCTAAAACCTTTTAATCCATTCACAGTCATGTTGCAAGAATCATACACCCTTGACAAGTGGAATGATAAATATTTTGGTAACCATTATTTTTTTTTTGCACCGACTTCCAATAAATCAAGAGGTGTAGTTATCCTTTGTAAAGATAATCTAAATTTTAAAATAGGAAAGATCCTTTTCAAAAAACAGAGACGGCGGTTTATTTATCGCATTTTTTAAGGGGAAGTTAGATCATAAAATCATAACCCTAAGGTTTAGCATATGCTCTCAATCAGAACCACATTATATCTGTAAGAAGCTTATGGAAAACATGCACCAATTTGCAATAGAAAATTTAGTTTTGGGAGGTGATCGTACCAGTGAAGATAGATATCAGTAATAGTCTAGCTCAGGGATGTCCAAGTCAAGACCTGGAGGCCGAATCTGGTACTAATAAAGTTAATAATAATAATTTATTGGATTTGTATGCCGCCCCTCTCCGCAGACTCGGGGCGGCTAACAACAATAATAAACACAACATGTACAATCCAATAATAAAAACCTACAAACCCCTATTATAAACCAAACATACATACAAACATACCATGCATAACTTGTAATGGCCTAGGGGGAGGGAATATCTCAACTCCCCCATGCCTGGTGGTATAAATGAGTCTTGAGTAGTTTACAAAAGACAGGGAGGGTGGGGGCAGTTCTAATCTCCGGGGGGAGTTGGTTCCAGAGGGCCGGGGCTGCCACAGAGAAGGCTTTTCTCCTGGGGCCCACCAAACAACATTGTTTAGTCAACAGGACCCAGAGAAGGCCAACTCTGTGGGATCTTATTGGTCACTGGGATTCGTGCGGTAGCAGGCGGTTCCGGAGGTAATCTGGTCCATTGCCATGTAGGGCTTTAAAGGTCATGACCAACACTTTGAATTGTGACCGGAAACTGATCGGCAGCCAATACAGGCCACGGAGTGTTGAAGAAACGTGGGCGAATCTTGGAAGCCCCACGACGGCTCTCGCGGCTGCGTTGTGCACGATCTGAAGTTTCCGAACACTTTTCAGAGGTAGCCCCATGGGGCCACCCTGTAAACAGCAAAGGACTGGCCCACAGTGCTTTTACCAGTGAAAATGGGATCCCGAGGTCCGTTTTCTGCTCTCATAGCCTCCTGCCAGTGAAAACAGAGCTCAAAAGGGCCACATGGCAGCCGAAACGGAGTTTAGACGCCTGTTTTCACTGGCAGAGTGCTTGGGCCTCCACAAATGCCCCGAATAGAATAGAATAGAATAGAGTAGAGTAGAGTAGAGTAGAGTAGAGTAGAGTAGAAAAGAACAGAACAGAACAGAACAGAACAGAATAGAATAGAACGTAACAACGTAACAACGTAACAACGTAACAACGTAACAACGTAACAACGTAACAACGTAACAACTTAACAACTTAACAACTTAACAACTTAACAACTTAACAACTTAACAACTTAACAACTTAACAACTTAACAACTTAACAACCTAACAACATAAGAATAGCCATGCTGAATCAGGCCAAAGTCCATCGAGGCTCCAGAGACTTTATTTATTATTTTATTTATTAATTAATTTGACTTATATGCAACCCAATCCTGAAGGACTCAGGGCAGCTCACAACAATAAAAACTATATAACATAAGAACCTAAGAAGAGCCATGCTGAATCAGGCCAAAGCCCATCGAGTCCAGCATTCTGTGTCCCACAGTGACCCACCAATTGTCCATGGGGATCTTGAGCAGAAAGAGAAGGCAAGACCCTCCCTTTCCCCTGACCCCCAACAAATGATACTCAAGGGAATCCTGCCTGCCTCAACTAACATAGAGGCAGCACATGGACATCCATTTCAATAACCACCGATACATTTGGCATCCATGAATCTGTCTAATTCTGTCTTGAAGCTATCAAGGCTTTCAGCTGTCATGACCTCTTCTGGAAGTGAATTCCATAAACCAACAACCCTCTGGGTGAAGAAATATTTCCCTTGATTTGTCCTCACTTTCTTACCTATGAGCTTTAGGGAGTGACCCCTCGTCCTAGTATTGTGTGATAGAGAAAAGAATTTTTCTCTATCCACCTTTTCTATCCCATGCATGATTTTATACACTTCGATCAAGTCACCCCTTAAACACCGTTTAAGAACAGAACAGAAGAGAATGCAATTCTTTATTGACCCTGAATGATTGGGCACACAAGGAATTTGTCTTGGTGCATATGCTCAAGTGACAAGTGACATTGAGCTGGCCACACCCACTCTGGCCACACCAAGTCCAGCTCCTGGAGGTCAAACACAACCAGGGGGCCGTAGTTTGAGGACCTTGATTTAGTGCAATATAAAAGATGCAACTCCTTTTTCTGCAGACCACCAAACGTTTCTCATGGACCTCCAGTGGTCCACAGACCACCAGTTGGTGACCGCTGGACTAGAAGGGCTCCAAGGTTCTTTCCCACTCTATTCTTATGTTAATCTCCAACACTAATGTTCGAACAAATCAATATTCTTCCTATCCTATTTCTTTAGAATTCAGCTTTCACTTCCATAGCATCCCTGTTCAGTTCTTTGTAGATGTAGGCACATGAGCACATCTGGATATCTTTTCCAGCTTTAATCATTTCTTTGCTAAGCAACAGATAAGATAATCTATAAACATTTGGGGGGGTTTCATTAAAAAGATATAACACCACCGTCTTTATTAAAAGACTGGGGAGCCTGGCAAATTGTTATAAGAGGAGAATACACAAGTCAAATGTGTAGGATGAAAGAGAGAGAGAGAGAGAGAGAAAGAAAGAGAGAGAGAGAGAGACAGAGAGACAGAGAGAGTTCATAACAAATTAGACATTATCCATATCTCGTTATTACGGATTTACTAATGGAATATAATAGAATTGAATCATCACATATTAATAAACTGTTACAAAAGGGGAAAAGAAAAGAAAACTCAATGTTTTAGAGAGACAGATAATATCTGTACTCGATTAATATTTTTAAAACAGGAGTATGAGTTTTAAGAAGAACTACCAAGATGATAAAGAGTTTGGAGGCTAAACTGTAGGATGAATTCTAGTTGCACTTGGCCAAATAAAGTATTCCATTCCATTTATTTATTTATTTATTCAATGTCTATGCCGACCTTCTCAGGGTGGCTAACAACATATTATTAACAACAACAGGGAGGGGGAAAACGCAATGGGGTAGCAAAAATGAAGCTCCACCCCAGAGCACCCAATTTGCACTGAAAGATGTTGAAAGAAAATGCAGGGTGTCCTGCATAAGCCATGCCCATAGTGTGGTAGTAAAAATTTTCGTAGCCCTTCAGTGAACTGGAGGCACAAATGACTGGACTTAAATTATCCTACTTCAGATGTATTATGCAAAGACCTCACTCACTGTGATCCAGGGGTGGGTTCTGGCTTTCTTTGTTGCCAGTTTGCTTAGGGACATACTTACTGGGAGAACCAGCTTGGGGCATGGCAGGCCTGGGTTGTTGCTAATTCTAGTGACCCAGGTCACCAAGTTACTACCAGTAGTGATGGGCGAACCCAACGGTGTTCAGGTTCGGCGAATTTTGGGTGAGTTCGCCGAACCCAAACCCAAACACTCCGTGATGTCGAAGCTCCGCCCCCGGAATCCCATTGTGGGTTTTCCCAGCTCCTTTTGCTGAAAGAACCTCCCTTTGTTTGCTTAGAAGAGAGGGCAAAAGCATCACTGGTTCTATAGTGTAATGGTTAGCACTCTGGACTTTGAACCCAACGGGTTCAAATCTCGGTGGAACCTCATTTTTTTTAATTTTTTAATTTTGATTTATTATTATTATTATTATCATCATCATCATCATCATCATCATCATCATCCTCATGATTCTTTATATAATAAAAGGGGTTTGGGTCCTTTTAATGCTTTCTTAGCGGGGAAAAAAAGCATTAAAAGGACCATCCAGCTCTTTGGGGGCAAAAGGGAACCTTCCTGATGTGCCCATGGAAATAATTAATAAATAATGACGATAACGAAACGATAACGATAACGATAACGATAACGATAATGATAATGATAACGATAACAATAACAATAACAATAACAAATAAAAATTATTTTTTTTAAAAAAAAAGGAGGTTCCACCGAGATTTGAACCCGGATCACTGGATTCAAAGTCTAGAACCAGCGATGCTTCTGCCCTATCTTCCAAGCAAATAAAAGGAGGTCAGGAAGAAGTATACATGATGTCAAAGCTCTGCCCCTGGAATTCCATCGTGGGGTTTCCCAGCTCCTTTTGCTTGCAGTGCAGCAAGCAAAAGGAGGTGGGGAACGCCATGATGGGATTCCCCACTCTCTTCTCGGGCGGCAGCATTTTGCGGTGTTTGAGCGAACGCCGAACCCGAACTTTGCCCAAAGTTTTAAAAAATTTCGAGTTCAGGTTCGGCGTCACGAACGGCTCAAAATTCGGTACGAACACAAATTGTGCGATTTTGGTTCGCCCAACATTAACTACCAGTTTTATAGAACTGGTCTGAACTAGAAAGAACCCCCCTTTGCTGTGATCCTGGAAAAGGTGGGAGGAAACAGACTACAAGGACAACCAGCAGCAAGGTTGGATGGAGACAGCTAAAGAGACAATGGGGGCATCATTGAAAGAAATGAATAACTGGTTGGAGATAGAATGTGATGGAGAAGACCTATTGTATTGTAGGTGACCACTAGACACCAACTTGATATCAACAATAGCAGTATTCTAGTGTTTGAGTGGCTCTCCAGAGGTTGTAGGTGTTCCATCACTGGACGTTTTCAAGGAGAGATGAGATAGCCATTTGTCTTGAATAATATTGGGTCTCCTGCATGAGTAAGGGGTTGGAAGAGAACACCCCCAAGAAGAGGTGGGCTGCAGCCCCCACAAAGGGGTGGAAATGCCATGGGGGTAGAAAAAATGGAGCTCTTTTTAAAAGAATCACGCATACAATTTTTAAAAAAGTTTTGTAAAGAGTTTGACATGGTTTGATTCCTTAGAGAAAAGTTTTGAGTGCATTGGTTTTAGCTTGCATAAAGAAACTTAAGGAACACAGAAAACATGACCACAAACTATTCATTTGAAAGATTAGATCAAAGTGTGGGGCATGTTTGACAGCTTGTTCCACTGATGTGGCTATGGCAGGGTTGAAATAAACCAGTAATTCTGGATGAATTGGCTAATATTTTGTTTTAATTGAATTTAATGGTTGTTTAATGTATTATTAATTGGATTCATATTATTGTTCGGTTTTTGTACATGCTGTGAGCCGCCCGGAGTCCTCGGAGAGGGGCGGCATACAAATCCAATTAAATAAATAAATAAATAAATGAATGAATGAATGAATGAATAAATAAATAAGTACGTACGTACGTACATACGTACATACATAAATACATGAATACATGAATGAATGAATGAATGAATGAATGAATAAATATGAAGAAAGACAGTTCTCAATTAGAAAGCTTTATGAATCATTGTAAATGGAGGTAAATGTGAACTAAGCCACTCCCACTCAGTCACATAGTAGGCAAGTCATGGCCACTCAGTCACATGACCTTTAATTCACCCCATCACATGATCATCAAGCCACTCCCACTTGGCCACATGGCCGGCAAGCCACTCCTACCTGGTCACATGACCATCAACCACAGTTACAAAATAAGCCACACCCACAGTGTAGCAGTAAAATTTTTGGCAGCCCTTCACTGCCCCTAAGGCTCCTTTCAACACTATTGTTCTACAGTATGTTCTATAATAAGAACTCAAACATTCAGGGAAATATGATTTGGGGGGAAAAAAGGAAGAAACAAGGTTGAATTTGCCCTAAAAACAGTGAAACACAAAGGAAGTGGCATTGGTGTAAACTAGATTTAGTTACATTTCTTTTGCCCTGTTTTAGCTTTCGTGTGAAATTTCACCCCGTGTGAAATGATGGTGTTTATTCTGAAAGAACAGCATGATGGATTACATGTATGCGATTGTTGAAATAGATCTGTTAGCTCCTAAACTGCCTTTTCTCCAAAAGCTTTCAACAATTTGTTGAGAATTTCATCTGGTCCCTGGTACTTTCTTAATAGATTGCAGATATGTTAGGCAACTTGTCACACCTTCATTTGTCACGCCATGGGCCCTGTTCCTAATTATAATTTTCCTGCTGAAATGATTTCTGGTTCGTAAAAGCTTTCTGTGTACTCTCTCAATCTTATTTATTTATTTATTTATTTATTTATTTATTTATTTATTTATTTATTTATTTATTCATTCATTCATTCATTCATTCATTCATTCATTCATTCATTCATTCATTCATTTATTTATTGGATTTGTATGCCGCCCCTCTCCGTAGACTCGGGGCAGCTAACAACAATGATAAAAAACACCATGTAACAATCCAATAATAAAACAACTAAAAACCCCTATTATAAAACCAAACATACTCACAAACATACCATGCATAACTTGTAATGGCCTAGGGGGAAGGAATATCTTAACTCCCCCATGCCCGGCGGCATACATGAGTCTTGAGTAGTTTACAAAAGACAGGGAGGGTGGGGGCAGTTCTAATCTCCAGGGGGAGTTGGTTCCAGAGGGCCGGGGCTGCCACAAAGAAGGCTCTTTCCCTGGGGCCCTCCAAACGACATTGTTTAGTCGACGGGACCCGGAGAAGGCCAACTCTGTGGGACCTTATCAGTCGCTGGGATTCGTGCGATAGCAGGCGGTTCCGGAGTATGAATGTCCAAGTTGCAATTGAAATCAAAACTGTTTCTCCAAAGGAAGGGAGGGAAGTGTCCTTTATGAGAAAGACCATGATGACAAAAGCTAATAGATGCCGAAAAATGACCAAGAGCTGACTTTTGAATACAAATTCAGTCTTTTGATAATGATCATCTAGACAATCTGTTTTCGAAAGAGACAATCCAAGTTGGATAATGAAAAAAAGATAATAAGAAACATCGTGCAATAAATTGCTGAGTGGAAGGATTTTCTTGTAGCCCTCTTTAGATGCAGTGGCAGCAATACTGTTTATTAAGGCAGTTTGAAGAAATAAGGGCTAATGATGTATTTTAAATAAAACTCACATTCCGGTAAATGTGTTCCGATTTGTAAAAGATGTCAGTAACCTTCCCATCTTCCTTTGTTTGCTTATTTCAAATTCTGTCTGTTAATATTTTTGAATATTTCTACTTCAGACTCTCGGGTTTTAAAATTATCGTTAGATATCATTTATATTTATCTACCACTTCACAGTGCTTTACAGCCCTCTCTAAGCGGTTTACAGAGAGTAAGCATATTGCCCCCAACAATCTGGGTCCTCATTTTACCAACCTTGGAAGGATGAAAGGATGGATCAACCTTGAGCCTACTGAGATTCGATCTGCCAAACTGCTGGCAGCCGGTAATCAGCAGAAGTAGTTTGCAGTACTACACTCTAACCACTGCACCACCATGGCTCTATCTTGCCTTTATTACTTTATTACTCTTCAACACCACCGATAACACAACTACTCTCCAAAAAGACCTTGACGCTGTTTCTGAGTGGTCTAACACATGGCAACTCCAAATCTCAACTAGCAAATGCTCTGTCCTACACATTGGGAAGAAGAATCTGAACTCCAAATACGAACTGAATAATCAAATTATCACAGATAATGCCCATTCGGTTAAAGACCTTGGTATACTAATAACAAAAGATTCAAGTGCCAAAGCCCACTGCAACAATATAGCCAAGAAGGCTTCAAGAGTTGTAAACCTAATCCTACGTAGCTTCTGCTCTGGAAATCTCACACTACTTACCAGAGCTTACAAAACTTTTGCCAGACCCATCCTCAAATACAGCTCATCTGTTTGGAACCCATATCCCATCTCAGACATTAACACCCTTGAAAATGTCCAAAGATGCTTCAGCAGAAGAGCCCTTCACTCCTCCACTCGAAATGGAATACCCTATGAGACTAGACTTTCAATCCTGGGCCTAGAAAGTTTAGAACTAAGACGCCTTAAACAAGATCCAAGTATTGCCCACAAGATCATATGCTGCAATGTCCTGCCTGTCGACGACTACTTCAGCTTCAACCACAACACAACAGCACACAACAGATTTAAACTTAATATTAACCGCTCCAAACTTGACTGTAAAAAATATGACTTCAGTAACCGAGTTGTCGAAGCGTGGAACTCATTACCGGACTCCATAGTGTCATTCCCAAACCCCAAACACTTTACCCTTAGATTATCTACGGTTGACCTATCCAGATTCCTAAGAGGTCAGTAAGGGGCGAGTACAAGTGCACTAGAGTGCCTTCCGTCCCCTGTCCTATTGCTCTCCTATATCTCCTATACCTTTCTTCTATTCTTATATCTCTTCTTCTATTCTTTCATTGATATGTTCTATTACTATACCTTCTTTTCTATTCTTTCTTAGATATATTTTATTATGAGTATCTCCTCTATAACCTTCATCATGTATTTTACTATGCGTATATAGATATATACCCACTAAAACCCTCATTGTGTATTGGACAAAATAAATAAACAAATAAAATAAATAAATAATTAACTCAAGGTGGTGAACATTCAAATCCTTTTTCCTTCTATTTTCCACACCACAACAAGTGTGTGAGGTGGGTTGAGTTGAGACAGAGGAACTGGATCAAAATCACTATTTTTTTTCCTAAGGCAGGATTATAACTCACTGTCTCCTTCTGATTGGCCCAAAGTCACGCAGCCCACTTTGATATCTAAAGTGGGACTAGAACTCTCCATCTCCTGGTGATTGCTCCGAAGTCATCCAGCTGGCTTTCCTGCATAAGGCAGGACTAGAATTCATTCACGCTTGGTGGTACATCCAAAGTCAACCAGCCCACTTTCATATCTAAGATGGGACTAGAATTCTCCATCTCCTGGTGATTGGTCCAAAGTCAATCAGCTAGCTTTCCTGCCTAAGGCAGGACTAGAGCTCTCTGTCTCCTGTTGAGAGGCCCAAAGTCACCCAACCAGCTTTCATGCCTAAGGTGGGACTAGAACTCCCACTCTCCTGGTGATGGGTCCAAAATCATCCAGCTGGGTTTCCTGCCTAAGGAAGGACTAGAACTCACTCTCTTCTGATGATTGGTACAAAGTGACCCAGTTTGCTTTCATACCTAAGGTGGAACTAGAACTCACTGTCTCCTTGTGATTGACCCAAACTCACCCAGCCCACTTTCATATCTAAGACGGGACTAGAATTCTCCATCTCCTGGTGATTGTTACAAAGTGACCCAGCTTGCTTTCATACCTAAGGTGGAACTAGAACTCACAGTCTCCTTGTGATTGACCCAAAGTCACCCAGCCCACTTTCATAGCTAAGGTGGAACTAGTACACTCCATCTCCTGGTGATTGGCCCAAATCATCCAGCCAGCTTATTTACCTATTCTGGTACTAGAATTCACAGTCTCCTGGTTTCTAGGCTAGTAACTTAACCAGTAGACTCAACCGGCTCCAAATTTGCATGTGGTTTCTATTTCTCCTTCCTTTCTCCGGCAAGGAAGGAACAAGTTGATGGTGATCGTTTTCCTTCTCCATTTTCCTGCAGGTTACAGTCCAGGGTTTACTTTCACATAAAACCTTTCCCCCCCTTTTCTCAATGTTTTCATCTTTTATTTTCCCCTGACTATCATGAAAGCTTGTTCTGAAAGCTGCTTGGATTGTTGCCACTTTGAAAGGTGTGGAGTCTTTCTTTTCATTTTGGTTTTTTATCCCGTCTCTCTCTCTCTCATCTCTTCCCAAAGCAACGCCAGTTCTCTTTTCAAGACGTAAAGCATACTAGTCTTCCATCCTGCCCGAACGTCCTCGGGGTCAGCTCTTGTAGGCTCATCCACCCTTTTAAATTTTAAATATTTAATTCCCACCTTTGACAACAATAATTCATGGTCTGTTCCATCATCTGCAGCTGGACACCTTCTGGCCGAGTGAATTGTACTCCTTCCTCTCCTGTTTTCAATTACATAGTTGATTTGATTCCGATGCTGTGCGTTCACCGATGTCAAGGTGTCACATCTGCGGTTGTTGTGTGGCTTGAAGCAGGTGTTTGCAGTGAGGAAAGACTGCGCAGAACTTTATTATTCGCCTGTGTTATTGTGTTTATCCAGTCTAAATATTCCTCTAAATCCAGGCTTCTTTCCCTCTCCGCCCCAACCTGTGCCTTCTCAACAACTTGTCACATCATTCCTAAGTTTCTTTCACCACTGTATATGCAGCGGTGGGCTACGAGCCCGAATGCTAAATTGCACTCGCCACCACGGCTTGTAAGTTCTTGCAGGGCCAGCGCAATGTGTCTCCCATATGGTTTTGCTTCTGCTCATGCGCAGGAAGCAGAATTTCACGATGGGATGTATGCGCAAGAGAGATTTCAGAGATTTTTTTTTGCTTCTGCGCATGCTCATTTTCACAGGCAGAGCACTAAGGCCACCATAGGCACCCCAACATGAGTGATGTTGAGCTAGCTACAACCACCCTGGTCACACCCACACATCTGAGAGCAAACACAACCCTGATGTGGCCCTCAATGAAATCGACTTTGACATCCCTGTTAAGGAGTGTGCAGAGTGAACCCTGGGTAGTGTTGGGCGAACTCAATGAAGTTCGGGTTCGGTGAACTTACCCGAACTCCGCCGCCAAGTTCGGGTATGTTCACCGAACCCGAACCCAAACACTTCTGGCCCCACCCTCCTGTCTTCCGGCAAACCAGCTCCTTCCCCTGGTGGGATTTCCCTGAGGCTTCCCTCCATGGGAAATCCCACCTCCAGATTTATAATAAGGGTTTTTAGTTGTTTTTAGTTGTTTTATTAATTTGGATTGTTACATGTTGTTTTTTATCATTGTTGTTAGCCACCCCGAGTCTGCGGAGAGGGGCGGCATACAAATGCAATAAATAATAATAATTTTGCAATGCTGCAGGGGATTCCCAGCAGGGGAATCCCACCAGTGCGAAAACGGGGGCTTCGGCTGGCAAGAGGCTCCTATAGTTCTAAGGACCAGTGTTTGAAATGAGATGATCAGTAATTCAACAAACATGCTGGATGGATTCACCTTCCTTCCTTCCTTCCTTCCCTTCCCTTCCTTCCTTCCCTCCTTTCCTTCCTTCCTTCCCTCCTTTCCTTCCTTCCGAGGTGGGTCAAATGAGGACCCAGATTGTTGGGGGCAAGAGGGTGACTCTGTAAACCGCTTAGAGAGGGCTGTAAAAGCACTATGAAGCAGTATATAAGTCTAAGTGCTATTGCCCTTCCTTCCTTCCTTCCTTCCCTTCCTTCCTTCCGTCTGTCCTTCCTTCCTTCCTTCCGAGGTGGGTCAAATGAGGACCCAGATTGGGGGCAAGAGGGTGACTCTGTAAACTGCTTAGAGAGGGCTGTAAAAGCACTATGAAGCAGTATATAAGTCTAAGTGCTATTGCCCTTCCTTCCTTCCTTCCCTTCCTTCCCTCCTTTCCTTCCCTCCTTCCCTTCCTTCCTTCCTTCCGAGGTGGGTCAAATGAGGACCCAGATTGTTGGGGGCAAGAGGCTGACTCTGTAAACCGCTTAGAGAGGGCTGTAAAAGCACTATGAAGCAGTATATAAGTCTAAGTGCTATTGCCCTTCCTTCCTTCCTTCCTTCCTTCCCTTCCTTCCTTCCGTCCGTCCTTCCTTCCTTCCTTCCGAGGTGGGTCAAATGAGGACCCAGATTGGGGGCAAGAGGGTGACTCTGTAAACTGCTTAGAGAGGGCTGTAAAAGCACTATGAAGCAGTATATAAGTCTAAGTGCTATTGCCCTTCCTTCCTTCCTTCCTTCCTTCCATCCTTCCCTCCTTCCTTCCCTCCCTCCCTCCCTTCCTTCTCTTCCTTCCTTCCGTCCATCCTTCCTTCCTTCCTTCCGAGGTGGGTCAAATGAGGACCCAGATTGGGGGCAAGAGGGTGACTCTGTAAACTGCTTAGAGAGGGCTGTAAATGCACTATGAAGCATTATATAAGTCTAAGTGCTATTGCCCTTCCTTCCTTCCTTCCTTCCTTCCATCCTTCCATCCTTCCCTCCTTCCTTCCCTCCCTCCCTCCCTTCCTTTCCTTCCTTCCTTCCCTTCCTTCCCTCCCTCCTTCCTTCCCTTCCTTTCCTTTCCTTCCTTCCTTCCTTCCTTCCCTCCCTCCCTTCCTTCCCTTCCTTCCCTTCCTTCCTTCCTTCCTTCCTTCCTTTCCTTCCTTTCCTTCCTTTCCTTTCCTTCCTTCCTTCCTTCCTTTCATCACTCACTCTTGCTTTATTCTTCTCTCCCTCCCACCGTCTCTTCCTTCTCTCTCCTCCACCCCTCTCTGTCCCTCACTCCCTATGCTAATGTTTTCCAAATGGCGGCAATATGCAATAAAGCACTTATGCAGAAGGTAAAAATGTGGCCATAAATAATATTAATAAAAAAAAAATTAAAAGCTCAAACTCTGTGGCCTATAATGCATTTTTTATGACAAACCCTCCCTCCCTTTACCTTTCCCAAGTTGTTAAAATCTCTATAACCCCTTGATGTATGTATATTTCCTTGAGGAAGGTGCACTGTGGCTGGCAGGCAGGGTAAGGAACATGTGATAAGGCAGCTGTAGGGTAACAGCCTGTTTTCCCATAAAAAGACAGAATAAATGGGCACATAAATTTGGCATAAACTGTCAACGTGGCAGCTATGCTAACTCCAGCTAAGCTCTGCCCTGGAGCTCAACTAGCATATGCAGTTTCATTTTTCAAACAATACAGTCGAATTCACAGAGCTCTGGGTCTTTGGCAGGGCAAAGGCTTTTGGGGGCTTCTGGTTACTTCTGTCCCTCAGTGTCCAGCACTTAAGAGGTCAAAGTGGGAAAAATATTTGCAGGGGTGTTGTGCAGACATAGATAGCAGAGGTTTCAGGAGATGTCTTGGCAACTGAACAAGACAGACAACTTTCTTTTCCGAGCTACTGAGATGCTACCATCGGGACACAAGGTTTGTTTGTTTATGTTTGTTTATGTTTATTTAGATTTGTATGCTGCCCCTCTCCGCAGACTCGGGGCGGCTCACAACAAAGTGCAAAAAATACAATTTATAACAAATCTAAATTTCTACTAAAAACATTTAAAAACCCCATTTCTAAACACACATACATACACACATACCATTCATAAATTGTATATGCCCGGGGGAGATGTCTCAGTTCCCCCATGCCTGGCGACACAGGTGGGTCTTAAGGAGCTTGCGAAAGGCAAGGAGAGTAGGGGCAGTTCTAATCTCCGGGGGGAGTTGGTTTCAGAGGGTCGGGGCCGCCACAGAGAAGGCTCTTCCCCTGGGGCCCGCCAACCGACATTGTTTAGTTGACGGGACCCGGAGAAGGCCCACTCTGTGGGACCTAATTGGTCGCTGGGATTCGTGGATGTTATGTGGCATCAACTGATAATGGGATGGGGTGGGGTGGGAAAGAGCAGAATATATATGGAATGGAATGGAATAAGAATTTACAATAGAATAAGGAATTTAGAATAGAATAGAATGGAATGGAGTAAAATGGGATGGAACGAGAATTTCGAATAAAATAAGAATTTATTCTAATTTATTATTCTAATTTATTCTAAGAACGGAATGGATGTAATGGAATGGAATGAGAATTTAGAATAGAATAAGAATTTAGAATAGAATGGAATGAAAATTTAGAATAGAATAAATAAGAATTTAGAATAGAATAGAATGGAATGGAGTAAAATGGGATGGAACGAGAATTTCGAATAAAATAAGAATTTATTCTAATTTATTATTCTAATTTATTCTAAGAACGGAATGGATGTAATGGAATGGAATGAGAATTTAGAATAGAATAAGAATTTAGAATAGAATGGAATGAAAATTTAGAATAGAATAAATAAGAATTTAGAATAGAATAGAATGGAATGGAGTAAAATGGGATGGAATTAGAATTTAGAATAGAATAAGAATTTATTCTAATTTATTATTCTAATTTATTCTAAGCATGGAATGGAATGGATGGAATGTAATGTAATAAGAATTTAGAATAGAATAAGAATTTAGAATGGAATGGAATAGAAGGAGAATTTAGAATAGAATAAGAATTTATTCTAATTTATTATTCTAATTTATTCTAAGCATGGAATGGAATGGATGGAATGGAATGCAATGAGAATTTAGAATAGAATAAGAATTTAGAATTTAGAATGGAATGGAATGAAACTTTAGAAAAGAATAGGATAGGATAGAATAGAATAGAATAGAATAGAAATGTAGAAAATAACAGAACAGAACACATGGAATGGAATGCAATATAATAGAATTGGGGGAGAGTGGTGTATTAAATAAGTTGTGAGCAAAATAGGAGAAAGGTGGAGCATTGCATAATCTTTAAGGAACTTATTCTCTTCTTTTCTCCCTTCTCTTGTTTATAAGAGAAGAATTAAGGCGAGAGATAAATAGAACCCTCAATAAACATATCTTTGGAAAGTTCTTGTGAGTCTTTTTCTGTGTGCATTTCTCTCTCCCCCCCCCCCTCTCTGTGTGTGTATTTGTGCAGGAATGGATTTCTTTCTTCCACAGTGTGTAAAAACCCTGAGCAGGGGAAAGATGTCAATGGAGACTTGCTTAGCTCTCACATGTAAAGGTTACCTTTTCAAGTTGTTTGGAAAGATTTAGAAAGATTTTTTTTTTCCCCTTACAAAGGGAACCGAGTGAATGACCTTTTCAATGTATTGGGTATTGTTTATTTTGATTTGGGGAATGCTAGGTGTGCTTGGGGATGTGAGGGACGTCTTTTGAGCTTGGTGTGGAGTTTGGACCGGCTCCAATTGCCATGTAGCTTTGATTTAGATACGAGAAGGTGTGTGTTTCCCAGACATTTGCAACTCGACCCAAAGGACTGAAAATCGGTTTTGACTGTATGCGTGTGAAAGAATGCCATCTGCTCTCTCTTCTTTTAATGTTTCCAACTTTGCTCCTCTGCACAATTTCCTTTTTTTAAAAAACCCCAAAACTTCCAGGCTTAATTCAATTTAAACATTTTATTTAATGGAGGGAAAAAAAAACAGTAGAGAGAGAGAGGAGGGAGGGAGGGAGGGAGGAAAGGAAGAAGAAAGGCAGTAGCTTGCTCAGTACTTTATCATAAAGCTCTAATGTGACTCATTTTTTCCTTTAATAAAGAAGGATTCTATGACATTGCCACTGAAACATATGGAAAGGTATATTCCATGTAATCTTTCTCAATTAAAGGGGGGAAATGTCAAATTAGCCCTTTATTATGAAACACTGACCCAGCTTCTAATTTCCTTAATTTCCTTCCTCCCTCCCTTCCCTATTCTTCCCTCCCCAGCTTTCCTTCCTTCCTTCCTTCTTTCCTTCCTTTCCTTCCTTTCCTTCCTTTCCTTCCTTTCCTTCCTTTCCTTCCTTTCCTTCCTTTCCTTCCTTTCCTTCCTTCCTTCCTTCCTCCCTTTCTTTCCTTCCTTCCTTTCCTTCCTTCCTCCCTCCCTTCCTTTCCTTCCTTCCTTCCTTTCCTTCCTTCCTTTCCTTCCTTCCTTCCTTCCTTTCCTTCCTTCCTTCCTTTCCTTCCTTCCTTCCTTCCTTCCTTCCTTCCTTTCCTTCCTTCCTTCCTTCCTTCCTTCCTTCCTTCCTTACTTACTTACTTACTTAAACAATATATTTTGGATGTTCGGTAATAGTAAGGGAAAATGTATCTCCTTGAGGCAAGGAGAGACCAGGCACCCTAACCCAAATCCCTGACCTGAATGACATCAAGTTGGCCAACTTTAAGCCAGTCACCTGGCCTTTAAGCCAACCCCCTGGTCACATGATTGTCAAGGGACTCCCAGCGGGTCACATGGCCAGCAAACCAAACCCACAAAATAAACCACAATCACAGTGTGGTAGTTAAATTTTTTTGCAGCCCTCCACTGCTTTAGAACCCCAGGCTACAGGAGAAAATCCCTCCTGACCAAATACAGTGGTACCTCTACTTAAGAACTTAATTCGTTCCGTGACCAGGTTATTAAGTAGAAACGTTTGTAAGTGTTGTGGTTGGCTCTGGCCCAGCTCCTGCCCCAGGAAATGGGGAGGTGGATGCAGGGGAAACTTCAACATGTCACAGGCCTGTGTTATTGCCAACAGAATCAGTTCAGAGTTTAGTTTCCTCAGACAAAGAAGAAGGTGGGAGTGACTCGGCAGAGGGGGACTTGGCACACAGCCCAGTCAGTCAATCTTCCTTATCTTCCATAGCTTCAGATGATGACATTTTGGACCCACGCAAGCGCAAAATTATGCGTAGAAGAGACCAAGTAAGAACATATTACAGGAAATAAGAGTGGCCACCTGTGTTTGGGTGGGGCTCCAGTAATTAGGGCTGCTGCTATAAATAGCAGCATGTGGGTTTGGCCATTGTGGAAGAATATCTGTTGCAGTTTTGTCAGGAATCTTGTGTGCTGGACTTTGTTGCTTTTTCACACCTTTGAAACCAAAGCAGAGCAGTGTGTGTGTGTGTATGTCTCCCTTCGTTGGAAGAAGGGGTGTGAAGTTTCTCCACAGCTGCTGGCTAATAACAGTGGTACCTCATCATACGAACTTAATTGGTTCCAGGAGGAGGTTCGTAAGGTGAAAAGTTCGTAAGATGAAACAATGTAAAAGCAAATAATGCATGCAAATCCTTCAGGAAAATCCCAAACTTTAGAAGGGAGGCGAACAGAGGGCAGTGAGGAGCAGTTAAAGGGGGTGGGTGGAAGAAGCAAGGCTAGGCTAAAGGGTGAGTGTGAAGGAAGAAAGGCAAGGGGGGCGCCCCTCCCTTTTCTTTCTTAAAAAGACACCATTTCAGTGCCTTTGCAAGCACATTGTTCTCTGCAAAATCTTTCCTCCAAGCTGTCCCTCCCTTTTCTTTCTTCCAAAGACTCCGTTTCAGTGCCTTTGCAAGCACGTTGTTCTCTGCAAAATCTTTCCTCAAAGCTGCCCCTCCCTTTTCTTTCTTAAAAAGACACCCTTTCAGTGCCTTTGCAAGCACGTTGTTCTCTGCAAAATCTTTCCTACTCCAAGCAGCCCCTCCCTTTTCTTTCTTCAAAAAAGGGAAAAAAAAGAAACCCCTTCATCCCAGCAGCAGCTGCTTGGGTTCGTAAGGTGAAAATAGTTCGGAAGAAGAGGCAAAAAAAATCTTAAACACCAGGTTCGTATCTTGAAAAGTTCGTTAGAAGAGGCATTCGTAAGATGAGGTACCACTGTACTTAATGACTGCTTAAGGGAAATTGTACAGACTACCTGGTTGTTTGGGGAAGAGTGCTCTTTGCAATACAAAAAGAGTGCTTAGTTTATTTTGACTTTTGTGATAAAGAACATTGTTTTGAATTTTCAAACGTGTGTGTGTCTGAAATTTGTATCCTTGAATTTTCAGGAGGCTCCTATCAGAGAGCCCGGCAGAACAGTAAGTAGAAGCAATTTTTCCCATAGCAATCAATGTAAAAGCAAATAATGCATGCAAACCCGTTAGAAAAGAAATAAAAGCTCGGAATTTGGGTGGGAGGAGGAGGAGGAAGAAGAGGAGGAGGACAGTCGCTGCCGAAGGAAGAAGGTGAGGGGAGGGGAATCAAAAAAATCCAAAACTTTTAGGCTTAAAAAAAGAGTGACTCTGGGGCGGAAAGGAGGAGCACACACCTCCAATACACCCAGCTCGAGGCTGCCTCCCATACACTGCACCAGAGAGAGAAACCCAGAGGGAATGGCAGGAAACTGGACGGGCCTTTGTGCCACTCTCAAATTTCCTGGGAAATTTTTCCGGGCTCGGGTTCTTAAGTAGAAAATGGTTCTTAAGAAGAGGCAAACAATCTCAAACACCCGGTTCTTATCTAGAAAAGTTCTTAAGTAGAGGCGTTCTTAAGTAGAGGTATCACTATACATAATATTTGTTCTGGTTTCTGGTAGAAGTTTAGTAATTACAAATAACTCTCATTAAATGCATCATTTCATGAATAAAGCAACTCCGTTTATTTCTCTGCTCTCCTGTACTTCAACACATTCCAGACATCACTCTGTCCGTTATCTCTCTCTTAGCCACATTTCTCACATTCCTTTTCCTGCTTCACTTAGCCAAGATTTATTTCCTAACTACATAGCTTTAAAAAGACAGCAGCACTGACTAAATACAATACAAAATACTTTGGCTTACTTTAGCGTGGCGAAAACACATCCATATTTCTTTTCAGCAACGTTGAATCTCCACCCTTCTTTTCCACTAGCCCCCTGACGTGCCAAATACCTCACTACAATATTTAACCCATTCCTCTCCTTAATATCTTCTTCCAGACCTTTGCTCTCTACGTTTCTGAATCCTTCTGAGTTTAGGATTAACCCAGCGAGTGTCTGATTCTCCCTCACTAGATCCTGAACTCATAGCCCCATCCTGTGGCTGGCCTCCCACCTGTTCTACTACCTGTAACCCCGCCCCCCCACTACTTCATAAACACTATCTGAATCCGAGTCCTCAATATCTTCATCATCCTCCAACTAATCAGGATTATTTATTTATTCTATTTATTTATTGGATTTGTATGCTGCCCCTCTCCACAGACTCCAGCGGCTAACAACAACAATAAAACAGTATATAACAAATCCAATACTAAAACAGTTAAAAGCCCAATTATATAAAAACCAAACATACATACAAACATACCATGCATAAAATTGTAAAGGTCTAGGGGGAAAGTGTATCTCAGTTCCCCCATGCCTGGCGGCAGAGGTGGGTTTTAAGCAACTTTTGAAAGGCAAGGAGGGTGGGGAAAATTCTAATCTCTGGGGGGAGTTGGTTCCAGAGGGCCGGGGCCGCCACAGAGAAGGCTGTTCCTCTGAGTCCTGCCAAGCAACATTGTTTGGTTGACGGGACCCGGAGAAGACCGACTCTTTGGGACCTGACTGGTCGCTGAGATTCGTGCAGCAGAAGGCGGTCCCTGAGGTAGTCTGGTCCAGTGCCATGAAGGGCTTTATAGGTCATAATCAACACTTTGAATTGTGACCGGAAACTGATCGGCAACCAATGCAGACTGCAGAGTGTTGGTGTAACATGAGCCAGGGTGGCACAGCAGGTAGAGTGCTGTACTGCAGACCACTGAAGCTGACTGTAGATCTGAAGGTCAGCGGTTCAAATCTCATCACCGGCTCAAGGTTGACTCAGCCTTCCATCCTTCCGAGGTGGGTAAAATGAGGACCCGGATAGTGGGGGCAATATGCTGGCTCTGTTAAAAAGTGCTATTGCTAACATGTTGTAAGCCGCCCTGAGTCTAAGGAGAAGGGTGGCATAAAAATTGAATAAATAAATAAATAAATAAATAAATAAATAAATAAATATTTGGGAAAGCCCATGATTGCTCTCACAGCTGCATTCTGCACGATCTGAAGTTTCCGAACACTTTTCAAAGGTAGCCCCATGTAGAGAGAGTTAAAGTAGTCGAGCCTGTACAACAATATTCAAGATCGCTGAATGGCTACGAGTGGAAGCCAGAATTTACCCTCTCCTCCTGCCTTCCTATCCTTTTCTGTGTCGTAATATAGGTCATCATTCTGGCTGGCTTGAAATACAGATTTTTTCCCCCCACTGCCCTAATTAGAAAGCCATTTAAAACCCATATTGGTCATTCCGCATAACATTTGCACTCCCCTTTTACTATTTCTTTTTTTTTTAATATGGTGGCATCTGCAACCGCTGTGTAACTAAAAACTAATAACTTCTTTTTTAATTAGTTGAATACATGGCTCCGTGCTCTAACCTCTTCATTGTTCTCTCTCCAATCTATATAGTTATTAAGTTCTGATTTCCCCTCCCGGGTCTTAAAATACCGTCTCTTTCTCTTTCACGCTCTCTCTCCCTCTCTCCCTAATACACTGCCCTGGCAAAATTGCATCCAATAAAAGGGGAAAAAAGGGGAGGAAAGAAAAAGAAATGTCTAAAGGTGATTTGAAACACAGTATGAGCAATGCTGGTTTTATTCAGCCATTTATTTTCAAGAGGAATTATCAGGTGTACGTTTGGAGGGGGGTATGAAACTCAAAACCCTTGGTGTTTTTGTACTGGGGAAAAAAAAGGAAATTGAGATTTTTAAAAGGGATGAATTCTTTTGTTTTAATTGTCCCCAAAGAATATGAATTTTAGAAGCTGGTCCCTTCTAAGGCATGTGGGTTTGCTTTGGGTCAAAAGAGAGTGGAACGGTTGATTATGAAAAAAGAATATTCCAGGATTTGAGGGTCTGCGGCAAATAAGAGGGGATCAAAGAGATGTGGGTTTCAATTTTTTTTTTTACTACCGGATCTGTGGGTGTGGCTTGGTGGGTGTAGCTTGGCTTGGAGGGCGTGGCAAGGGAAGGATACTGCAAAATCTCCATTCCATCCCCACTCCAGGGGAAGGATACTGAAAAATCTCCATTCCTATCTTACTCCAGGGGAAGGATACTGCAAAATCTCCATTTCCACTCCAGAGGAAGGATACTGCAAGATCTCCATTCCCTCCACACTTCAGGGAAAGGATACTGAAAAATCTCCATTCCCTCCCCACTCCAGGGGAAGGATATTGAAAAATGTCCATTCCCTCCACACTTCAGGGAAAGGATACTGCAAAATCTCCATTCCCTCCCCACTCTAGGGGAAGGATACTGCAAAATCTCCATTCCCTCCCCACTCCAGGGGAAGGATACTGCAAAATCTCCATTCCATCCCCACTCCAGGGGAAGGATACTGAAAAATCTCCATTCCTATCTTACTCCAGGGGAAGGATACTGCAAAATCTCCATTTCCACTCCAGAGGAAGGATACTGCAAGATCTCCATTCCCTCCACACTTCAGGGAAAGGATACTGAAAAATCTCCATTCCCTCCCCACTCCAGGGGAAGGATATTGAAAAATGTCCATTCCCTCCACACTTCAGGGAAAGGATACTGCAAAATCTCCATTCCCTCCCCACTCTAGGGGAAGGATACTGCAAAATCTCCATTCCCTCCCCACTCCAGGGGAAGGATACTGCAAAATCCCCATTCCCTCACCAATCCAGGGGAAGGATACTGCAAAATCCCCATTCCCTCCCCTCTGCAGGGGAAGGATACTGCAAAATCTCCATTCCCTCCCCACTCCAAGGAAAGGATACTTCAAGATCTCAATTCCTATCCCACTCCAGGGGAAGGATACTGCAAGATCTCCATTCCCTCCCCACTCCAGGGGAAGGATACTGAAAAATCTCCATTCCCTCCCCACTCCAGGGGAAGGATACTGAAAAATTTCCATTCCTATCTTACTCCAGGGGAAGGATACTGCAAGATCTCCATTCCCTCCAGACTCCAGGGGAAGGATATTGCAAAATCTCCATTCCCTCCCCACTCCAGGGGAAGGATACTGAAAAATTTCCATTCCTATCTTACTCCAGGGGAAGGATACTGCAAAATCTCCATTTCCACTCCAGAGGAAGGATACTGCAAGATCTCCATTCCCTCCACACTTCAGGGAAAGGATACTACAAAATCTCCATTCCCTCCCCACTCTAGGGGAAGGATACTGCAAAATCTCCATTCCCTCCCCACGCCAGGGGAAGGATACTGCAAAATCTCCATTCCCTCCCCACTCCAGGGGAAGGATATTGAAAAATGTCCATTCCCTCCACACTTCAGGGAAAGGATACTGCAAAATCTCCATTCCCTCCCCACTCTAGGGGAAGGATACTGCAAAATCTCCATTCCCTCCCCACTCCAGGGGAAGGATACTGCAAAATCCCCATTCCCTCACCAATCCAGGGGAAGGATACTGCAAAATCCCCATTCCCTCCCCTCTGCAGGGGAAGGATACTGCAAAATCTCCATTCCCTCCCCACTCCAAGGAAAGGATACTTCAAGATCTCAATTCCTATCCCACTCCAGGGGAAGGATACTGCAAGATCTCCATTCCCTCCCCACTCCAGGGGAAGGATACTGAAAAATCTCCATTCCCTCCCCACTCCAGGGGAAGGATACTGAAAAATTTCCATTCCTATCTTACTCCAGGGGAAGGATACTGCAAGATCTCCATTCCCTCCAGACTCCAGGGGAAGGATATTGCAAAATCTCCATTCCCTCCCCACTCCAGGGGAAGGATACTGAAAAATTTCCATTCCTATCTTACTCCAGGGGAAGGATACTGCAAAATCTCCATTTCCACTCCAGAGGAAGGATACTGCAAGATCTCCATTCCCTCCACACTTCAGGGAAAGGATACTACAAAATCTCCATTCCCTCCCCACTCTAGGGGAAGGATACTGCAAAATCTCCATTCCCTCCCCACGCCAGGGGAAGGATACTGCAAAATCTCCATTCCCTCCCCACTCCAGGGGAAGGATATTGAAAAATGTCCATTCCCTCCACACTCTAGGGGAAGGATACTGCAAAATCTCCATTCCCTCCCCACTCCAGGGGAAGGATACTGCAAAATCCCCATTCCCTCCCCAATCCAGGGCAAGGATACTGCAAAATCCCCATTCCCTCACCAATCCAGGCGAAGGATACTGCAAAATCCCCATTCCCTCCCCTCTGCAGGGGAAGGATACTGCAAAATCTCCATTCCCTCCCCTCTCCAGGGGAAGGATACTGTAAAATCTCCATTTCCTCTCCACTCCACGGGAAGGATACTGCAAAATCTCCATTCCCTCGTGATCAGGTGTGACTGGGGAGTCAAAGAATAGGTGGGGGTGAGGCCAGCCAGAGGTGGTATTTACCAGTTCTCCGAACTACTCAAAATTTCCGCTAAAGGTTCCCAAAAACTACTCAAATTTTCCATTACCTATTCTCCAGAGCTGGTCAGAATCTGCTGAAACCCATCTCTGAGATCAATTTATGGGGCATGGCTAGTTTAATGAAAAGAAGGACTGGGGTGGAGTCCGTAGTATTCTGTTAGCTTGGTGATTTTCTGGCAAACATTTCAGGATCCAGATAGGTAACTTCATCAATGCTAGTGGGGAATGGGCTTTGCTCTCAGTTGAATGTAAGGAGGGGTGGACAGCAGGCAGGACAGGGTGAAACACAGTTCCACCAGCGGAAATGAAGATGCGTGTGCAGCTCCAGCTGATCGGCGGATGTCACTTCCTGGATTACTGGTCTGGACTCAGCTCTCCTTGTTTTCCCTGCTGCTGCTGCTACATCTGCACTCCTTGCTTTTTTCCTCTTTCCTCCTTCCTGGCCTCGGACGAGCTTCCCTCTCTCCTGCCCGGCTCCCCTCCAACCTCACATGGCCACTTCCTGCCTGAAATGCAAGCAGAAGGCATTAGTGGAAGCAACACTGGCAGCATTTATGCTTCTGGCAGCACCCATTCACCCAGCTACCCAGCCTGAAGCAGGGGGCAACCCAGGAAGGAGAGCGCGGGAAACGCGAAGGAAATTGTCACCCCAGAGAGAGACACTGGTAAGGTTGTAAGTCAAGGACTTAACAATTCACTTGAACGATGATGATCATTCAAACCACTACCACCTGGTCACGTGGCCGGCAAGCCATGCCCACCCAGTCACATGGCCATTAAGCCACACCCACAAAATAAGCCACACCCACAGTGTGGCAGTAAAAATGTTGGCTGCCCGTTATTGAGTGTAAGTGAGAACAAATCTTGCTCCTTCCTAGCCCTGCTGACGTTACCCAGTTTGAATAACATAGAAACATAGAAGACTGATGGCAGAAAAAGACCTCATGGTCCATCTAGTCTGCCCTTATACTATTTTCTGTATTTTATCTTAGGATGGATATATGTTTATCCCAGGCATGTTTAAATTCAGTTACTGTGGATATACCAACCACGTCTGCTGGAAGTTTGTTCCAAGGATCTACTACTCTTTCAGTAAAATAATATTTTCTCATGTTGCTTTTGATCTTTCCCCCAACTAACCTCAGATTGTGCCCCCTTGTTCTTGTGTTCACTTTCCTATTAAAAACACTTCCCTCCTGGACCTTATTTAACCCTGTAACCTATTTAAATGTTTCGATCATGTCCCCCCTTTTCCTTCTGTCCTCCAGACTATACAGATTGAGTTCATGAAGTCTTTCCTGATACGTTTTATACACCATTCTTGTAGCCCGTCTTAGGACCCGTTCAATTTTGTCAATATCTTTTTGTGGGTGAGGTCTCCAGAACTGATATAACCGTAATAACCGAACGTCCGCAGGAAAACAGCCCAGCTCAGAGAGGACCAATGCAGATTAGTTCACGCAGGACATAACTCACCATAAGGGCCACGGATGGATGGCTCTCCAAACTGCCTTTGTGAACTTTTGAGCGATTGAGAAACTGATCTCTCACCTACCATTAAGGCTCCATTTATGACATGCAGAGAACACGCAGCTTGTAAAATGAGAGGTTGCCCGTAGCTATTCCAGCTCCAGCTGCGATCTGCTGTTTTTATTGATTGATTGATTTTATTTTATTTAAAACATTTATATAGCCGCCCCATTTTTCAGCCCGCTCCGGGCAGCTGCTCATCAAATACTAGAAGACAGAGAAAATCATTTTTTAAAAAACTATAAATTTCCACAGGGGGAAACATAAAACATCAAAACCACCAAACGCTGGTGCCAATCCATGTCAATCTGCCACCGTCTGATTTTCTCCTAATGCTCGTAGGAAAAGCTAGAAACATAGAAGATTGATGGCAGAAAAAGACCTCATGGTCCATCTAGTCTGCCCTTATACTATTTCCTGTATTTTATCTTAGGATGGATATATGTTTATCCCAGGCATGTTTAAGTTCAGTTACTGTGGATTTACCAACCATGTCTGCTGGAAGTTTGTTCCAAGCATCTACTACTCTTTCAGTGAAATAATATTTTCTCATGTTGCTTTTGAACTAACTTCAGATTGTGCCCCCCTTGTTTTTGTGTTCACTTTCCTATTAAAAACAGAGAGGCCTGCTAGGCCCAAATTGGTGTGTTTGAGGGGAGGGTGGTCATGCACACATATGTGGGGATGTGGACAAAGGGGCAAGACAACATTTGAGGTGGTCATGTGTGCACTCAAAGGAGAGGGGCACATGGGAGGGCATTGAATCATGGGTGTGGGCACGCACATGCACACTATCGCATGTGTGTGCATGGTTTTGCCACTCGAGGATAAAAAGGTTTGACATCACTGCCCTACACGATTTCTGAGGAATGGCTGGCCAATCTATTCTTGAACGTCTCAAGTGATGAAGCTCCCACAACTTCTGGAGGCAAGTTGTTCAAGGTCTTCCAGTCAAGCAGGAGAATTATACCATTTCAGATAAGTGACAGTTTAGAGCCGTGATGGCGAACCTATAATAATTAATAATAATAATAATAATAATAATAATAATAATAATAATAATAATAATAATATTTTATTGGATTTGTACGCCGCCCCTCTCGGTAGACTCGGGGCAGCTAACAACAATAATAAAAACAGCATGTGACAATCCAAAAATAAAACAACTAAAAACCCTTATTATAAAACCAAACATACACACAAACATACGACATTGTTTAGTCGACAGGATCCGGAGAAGGCCAACTCTGTGGGACCTTATCGGTCACTGGGATTCGTGCGGTAGCAGGCGGTTCCAGGGGTAATCTGGTCCAATGCCATGTGGGGCTTTAAAGGTCATGACCAACACTTTGAATTGTGACCCAAAACTGATCGGCAGCCAATGCAAGCCATGGAGTATTGGAGAGATGTGAGCGAACCTAGGTAACCCCACGATAGCTCTCGTGGCCGCATTCTGCACGATCTGAAGTTTCCGAACACTTTTCAAAGGTAGCCCCATGTAGATGGCACAGGTGGCATGCGGAACCATATCTGATGGCACTGTGTGGTGTTGCCATATGCCAGCTGATTTTCAGCCTTCCAGAGGGTGAGAGAGGCCATTTTCACCCTCCTCAGGCTTTAGGAAAGCCTCCAGAACCTGTAGATGGCAAAATATGGCCCAATGGGCCCACTGGAAGGCCACACGCATGCACAGAATATAAGAGCATGACCGAAGCTAGCATGCGTGTGCTCATATAGAATAGAATGGAATGGAATGGAATAGAATGGAATGGAATGGAATGGAATAGAATAGAATAGAATAGAATAGAATAGAATAGAATTCTTTATTGGCCAAGGAATTTGTGTTTGGTGCAAATACTCTCAGTGTACATAAAAGAAAAGATACATTTGTCAATAATCACAAGGTACAACACAATGATTGTCATAGGGGTCAAATAAGCAATGAGCAAACAATCAATATTAATAAAAATCTTAAGGATGCAAGCAACAAGTTACAGTCATACAGTCCTAAGTGGGAGGAACTGGGTGATAGGAATGATGAGAAAAAAATACAATGGTACCTCTACTTAAGAACTTAATTCGTTCCATGACCAGGTTCTTGAGTAGGTAGAAGCAATTTTTCCCGTAGGAATCAATGTAAAAGCAAATAATGTGTACAACCCCATTAGGAAAGAAATAAATGCTCGGAATTTGGGTGGGAGGAAGAGGAGGAGGACAGTGACAGCCGAAGGAAGAAGGTGAGGTGAGGGGAATAAAAAATATCCAAAACTAAAAGAAAAAGAGGGACTTTTAAGTGGCAAGGAGGAGCGCGCGCCTCCCATACACCCGGCACAAGGTTGCCCCCCATACACTGCACCAGAGAGAGAAACCCAGGTGGACGAGAGGGGAGAACCTCCCGATCCTTTGACCGAAAGGCGGCTGCTGCTGCTGCTACCTGCTTCTTCTTCCTTCCCATGCTGAAGGGCTCCCCTCTCCTCTCGCTCGTTCACTTTGTAACTGGTGCCTTTCCTTCACTGTGGTGACTCCTCAGTTTGGCTGAAGCTGAGTTGATCCGGTGGGGGCGACGCGCCTCCTTTTCCCTTTTTGTGCCCAGACTCTCTGGGAGGTAACCTCGCGCCAGGTGTATGGGAGGCAACGCAAGGCGGTCACCACAGCACAGTGGTTTATTCCCTCTCCAAGAGCCCAGAGAAAGGAAAATGCTTCATTCACTCTGGACTGCCAAAGCCTCCTTAAGTGCCACCGATAGCCGGGATTAAAGGGGGAATGGCAGGAAACTGGCCGGGCCTTCGTGCCGCTCTCAAATTTCCTGGGAAATTTTTCCAGGCTCGGGTTCTTAAGTAGAAAATGGTTCTTCAGAAGAGGCAAAAAAATGTTGAACACCCAGTTCTAATCTAGAAAAGTACTTAAGTAGAGGCATTCTTAGGTAGAGGTACCACTGTAGTAGTAATAGTAATGCAGAAAAAATAGTAGGAATAGTAGTGCAATAAATAGTTTGACAGGGTTGAGGGAATTATTTGTTTAGCAGAGTGATGGCAGTCAGGGAAAAAAACTTGTTCTTATGTCTAGTTGTCTTGGTGTGCAGTGTTCTATAGCATTGTTTGAGGGTAGGAGTTGAAGCATTTTGTGTCCAGGATGTGAAGGGTCAGTCAATATATTCCCCGCCCTCTTTTTGACTCGTGCAGTATACAAGTCCTCAATGGAAGGCAGGTGGGAAGCAATAGCTTTTTCTGCAGTTCTGATTATCCTCTGATAGAGTAGAACCAGTCGGGAAAGTAAATAAATACAACCCCTGGTAAGGATGAATTTAAGGGGGAATGTGATCCATGGGGGCAGAGGCTGCCACATAAAATGCTTTCAACTCCCATCCGATGTTAATATCTGCCAGCAGGAAAAATGTAAGAAAGAGGGCTGGATGAATTTGGAGAGCTGATTAGAATAAAAGGAAATATTTGTAGCTCAGGGTATGAATCCTTTGTGCTCTCCAAGCTTGGTTGTTTTCCTGCAAAAGACAAAAAAAATATAAATAGAGCTAGCATTGATTTTATTTCGTACAGCGTAACAGAATTCAGCATTAAGTTTTTTCTTTTTTTAAACCCTGCTGCTTTTTTTTCTCACTGAGAGAGATCCTTTGAGGTCCAGCGGCTGGAATAAATAGACTATTTAGCGGTGATAAAAATCACGGTGCCCAGGATGTGCCACAAGGAGGCCAGTCTACATTGCATCCCAGCAGCATTGATGATGTTACCTAGTTGGGTAACAAAACCTCTGCAAGGAAACAACAGAGCTCAGAGAAAAACCAAAGATTCCCCGACTAGAAGAGACTATTTTTTTCAGGTTTGAAAGACAAAGGAGTGGACTGGCAAAGATTGAAAGTGGGGGACCTCTTTTTTGGAAGATCTCTAAATGGAGAGGCCTTCAAAGGGATTTTGGAAGCATCCATAGGGTACAATTATTTTGTATTGCATTTCTGTGGAAGTAATGTCTTTTTCCCTTCCTTGTTTCCCTGCTTCCCTGCTTCCCTGCTTCCCTGCTTGCTTCCTTGCTTCCTTGCTTCCTTGCTTCCTTGCTTCCTTGCTTCCTTGCTTCCTTGCTTCCTTGCTTCCTTGCTTCCTTGCTTCCTTGCTTCCTTGCTTCCTTGCTTCCTTGCTTCCTTGCTTCCTTGCTTCCTTGCTTCCTTGCTTCCTTGCTTCCTTGCTTCCTTGCTTCCTTGCTTCCTTGCTTCCTTGCTTTCTTCCTTGCTTCCTTGCTTCCTTGCTTCCTTCCTTGCTTCCTTGCTTCCTTCCTTCCTTCTCTCTCCCTCCCTCCCTCCTTCCATCCATCCCTCTTCCTCCCTTCCTCCTTCACTTCCTTCCTTTTCTTTTTCTCTTCCCCTCCCTATATCCTCTCCTTTCCTTCCTTTTTCCTTTCTCACTTTTTCACCCTTCCTTCCTTCCTTTTTCTTTTCCCCTCCCTCCCTCTTTCCCTCCTTCCTTTTCTTTCTCCCTCCCTCCCCCTGCCTTCTTACCACCCCTTCTCTCCCTCCCTCCCTTCTTTCTTTCCTTCTTTCCTCCTTCCCTCCCTCCCTCTTTCTTTCTTTCTTTCCTCCCTCCCTCCCCCCTCCCTCATTCTTTCTCCCTCCTCCTCCATTCCTCCCTCCCTCTCTCCTCTTTCTTTCTCTCCTCCCCCCTCCCTCCTTTCCCTCCGATCCTCTTCTCTCTATTAATTAAAATCATTTCCTTCATTTCCCCCCCTCTATTTCATTGCACAACTCTTTAACCTTTGTTAATCCCGTGACCCTAAGAGCCTACTTTTAACAAAACAAAATAAAATTAAAATAACTTTTCTAAATGCCTTCATAAGGATCCTTATGGTTAACAGATGTTAATGGACACCAAAACTGTGTTGCAAAATTTGTCTCTGTTGCTGGTTCCCCAAAAAGTTTGGAATACTTTGGGTAATTGGAATTGCCCTGGTTTTTTCACATCCTCCACCCCCAG
Source organism: Erythrolamprus reginae (assembly GCF_031021105.1). Lineage (NCBI taxonomy): Eukaryota > Metazoa > Chordata > Lepidosauria > Squamata > Dipsadidae > Erythrolamprus > Erythrolamprus reginae. The sequence continues at coordinate 348,778,091 of NC_091951.1, forward strand.
AAAATACACAAACTGCTTCAAAATTGTCTGCTAACCAGCACAGTTTCATGCATGCAAATAAAACCAGCAATGATTTCTTTTCATTCTGGGCTTTTTTTCCCCCTTTCCTTGTTTAAATGTCAGTTGTATGCCAATACGAAGGAAAGGTTTTTGGGGGATAAACAGAATCGATTTTTAATCCCCCCCCCCTTCCAGGCATACATATTTTTTTTTTTAAAGATATATGACAGAATGACCCTTCCTTCACTCAGCCATTGAAGCTGAAAAATGATAATGGATTTAAGTGAAGGTCAAAAACATTTTTGGCCATCTGAAGTTTTGGAGGAAATTAATGGAATGGGCCCATTTCATTCCTGGGCTATAGAGACGATCAATTGGTAGGTAAAATAAACTATCCAAGAAAGGTCGACTATATCATGTGTTCTGTCGGGCTCTCTGGTAGAATCCTCCCAAAAATTCACAGGTACAAATTTCAGACATACATGTTTGAAAATTCAAAACAATGTTCTTTATAATGAAAATTCACTTAAACCAAGCCCTGTTTTGGTATAGCAAAGAGCACTCGTCTCCAAACAAACTGGTAATTTATGCAAGTCCCTTATCAGTTCTGTGATACTTAGCTTGCAGCTGTGAGGCAATTCACAGTCCTTCTTCTTTCACAAAGTGAAACACACTTTGCCCTGGTTTAGTTTCAAAGTGGGGGAAAATCAGCAGACAAAAAGTCAAAGTCAGTAAAGCAGTCACGAAACACAACGATCAGATAATCCTCCACAATGGCGAAACCCACAGGCTGCTATTTATAGCAGCCTCACTAATGACCGCAGCCCCACCCAACCACAGGTGGCCTCATTTTCTTTGATAATAATCTCTCAGCTGTTGTTGCCTATGCATCGTTCTCCGCATGTGTGGCTGTATCATTAACTCTTGTTCCGAATCCAAGGAGGAGCTAGATAATTGATCTCCTTCTGAGCTGTCTGCCACACTCTCCTCGTCCCTGTCACTCATGTCTTCCTGGTCAGAGGAGCCTTCATCAGCAGATTCCACCGGGGGCAAAACAGGCCTGCAGCATGTGGATGTCTCCCCCACATCCACAGTCCTTGGGGCAGGAGCTGGGCCAGAGCTAACCACAACAATCATGTATGTATATATAGAAGGAACATACCCAACAAATACGCACAAACAAATGATGTTCGCCCATTGTATTTGAAGAGGACCTTGACATCTTTGGGGTGGGTGGGTGTCAAAACTTGTACATTCTTTTATCATTTGTAGAAGCACAAAAATTTATGAAAATATGCCTGAAATAAATTGTTTTATATATCAAGAATATATCAATGATTGAATAAAAATGTATAAATATATGCCTGTGTTTACAATATTGTAACATTTAAAGGTATATGGATTAATGCAGGGGTGAGCAGCAGGCAGGATGGAGTGGAACGGAAATGAAGATGCGTGCGCAGCTCCAGCTGATCGGCAGCTGTCACTTCCTGGATTACTGGTCTCGTCTCGTCTCTCCTTTTTTTCCCTCCTGCTGCTGCTGCGTCTGCCCTCCTTGCTTTTTTCCTCTTTCCTCCTTCATGGCCTCTGACAAGCTTCCCTCTCTCCTGTCTGGCTCCCCTCCAGCCTCACGCGGCCACCTCCTGCCTGAGGTGCAAGCAGAAGGCATGGGTAGAAGTGGCACTGGCAGCATTTATGCTTCTGGCAGCACCTGTTTGCCTAGCTACCCAGCCTGAGGTGGGGGGTGACCAACCAACTGACCGACCAACTAATTGACTAGCTGACTAGCTGACTGATTGACTGGCTGACTAATTTACTAACTAACTAGCTGACTGACTGACTGACTAATTTATGACTAACTAGCTGACTTCTGACTGACTGAATAGTTTACTCTGACTAATTCACTAACTGACTAGCTGACTTCTGACTGACTGACTGACTGACTGACTGACTGACTGACTGACTGACTGACGGATTGACTGACTGACTAGCTGACTGACTGACTGACTAATTCACTAATTCACTAACTAGCTGACTTACTTACTGACTGACTGACTAGCTGAATGACTGACTTAATGACTAATTTACTAACTGACTAGCTGACTTCTGACTGACTGATTGACTGACTTACTGAATAGTTGACTGACTGACTGACTGACTGACTAATTCACTAACTGACAAGCTGACTTCTGACTGACTTCTGACTGACTGACTGACTGACTGAATAGTTGACTGACTGACTGACTAATTCACTAACTGACTAGCTGACTTCTGACTGACTGATTGACTGACTGACTGAATAGTTGACTGACTGACTGACTGACTAATTCACTAACTGACTAGCTGACTAGCTGACTTCTGACTGACTTCTGACTGACTGACTGAATAGTTGACTGACTGACTGACTGACTGATTGACTAATTCACTAGCTGACTAGCTGACTTCTGACTGACTGACTGACTGACTGAATAGTTGACTGACTGACTGACTAATTCACTAACTGACTAGCTGATTGACTGACTGACTAACTGGCTAACTTACTCTGGAACAGGGTCCAGAGACTATATCAGTGGCCCAGAGAATCATTTCATTGTAGAAAAAATATGATAAATGAATGAATTGTGTTTTCACTGAAATGAAACAGTTTTCAATGTTTCCCTGTATGCCTGAAGATGGCGCTGTTACAAAAGAAGAAGCTATCTGTTTTATTTTTTTGGGGGGGGGGAGGCAGGTGTTGGTGCTTCCTAGCACAGCAACAGCCTGCCTGGGGACTTAAAGCCCTCTCCTGCAAATGGAAGCGCCTTTGTTTCTATACGGAATAACAAAAATACTGATTATGAGGATACCAGCGCAGGGCTGCAAATTTCTCTCCCCCTGCACAACCCCAAAAGCGCTCTGTCTGATAATATCAAGCAGCTCACCCTTCACGTGTCTTATTTCATGGGCTTTCGCTTTCCGGATTGCTGAAAAGAGAAGGGAAGAGGAGAGGAGAGAAGAGGAGAGGAGAGGAGAGAGAGGAGAGAAGGGAAGAGAAGAGAAGAGAGAGAAGGGAAGGGAAGAGAAGAGAAGAGAGAGAAGAGAAGAGGGAGAATAGAAGGGAAGGGAAGAGAAGAGAAGGGAGAAGAGAAGAGAAGAGAGAGAAGAGAAGAGGGAGAAGAGAAGGGAAGGGAAGAGAAGAGAGATAATAGAAGAGAAGAGAAGAAAAGAGAAGAAAAGAGAAGAGAGAGAAGAGAAGTGAAGAGAAGAGAGAGGAATAGAGAAGAGAAGAGAAGAGAAGAAACAGCCCACTGAAAGACAAATGCTCAGCTTCATTTTATTTATATGGCAGTTATTATTTTTCTCCTAATAATTAACAACAACAACAACAACAACCAACAACCATTTGAGACTTAGGCGGCTGCAGTCATTCAAGAATCCTGGTGAGAAAGAAAGGGAGAGAAAAAGTCATTTTGCAGAGTGCAAAATAAGAATATCTCCCTCTCTCGCCAAATAGCGCATGGAGCCGCAGGGGCGCCCATGTTTCAGCATGCACAGAAGCAAAAAAAAACCTCGCCGAAACACGGGCACACCTCTCTCCAAAGGTGCAAAAACAAAATCGCGCTGGGCTCCGCCAAGCATGCAAGAGCCGTGGCGGTGAGCCCAATTTAGCGTTCCCGCTAGCAGCCCACCCCTGCGTATTCTTGTCTGCCTTTGTTTTGCCTTTGCGTTTTCTTCTCTATTCCTCCACCCCCAAGTATAGTTCAAGGAACACAGTAATTATAAAAGTTCTCTGCAATGAAATTAGATCACACTTAACCAGCAAGTCTGTAAGAACAAATATTTACAGCTAAAATGCAAGCAAGCAGAACACTATGACACATGTAGAGCAAGGGCCTACAGTATGTCAGACAGTACAACCGTACGGTAATTAATATGAAACCACTGTATGATTAATATCTAGCAGATAGTTCCCTAGAATGCCAACAATAGGGTGGAATAAATAAGTTGCATATTTACTCAAAAGTCGCCTCAAATAGTTTTTAAATTTATTTGCTTTGTAGGTCAAGGTACTGTTGCTATTTTGACAACAATGCACGGCCTAATCAATACAAAACAAGATACAGGTATCTGAGCATTAAGAGGTTAGGAAGGAGACCACTTGTTCTTTAAGATGATAATAATAATGATAATGATAACGATAACGATAACGATAACGATGTCTCCCCCACATCCACAGTCCTTGGGGCAGGAGCTCGGTCAGAGCTAACCACAACAGACAGGAAACCTTACACTACTTCAGACAGATGGTTATCCAACACCTGCTTAAAAACTTCCAGGGTTGGGGCATTCACAACTTCTGGAGGCAAGCTGTTCCACTGATTAACTGTTCTGACTGTCAGGAAATATCTCCTTAGTTCTAAGTTACTTCTCTCCTTGTTTTGTTTTCATTCATTGCTTCTTGTTCTACCCTCAGGTCCTTTGGAGAATAGGTTGACTCCTTCTTTTTGTGGCAATCCCTGAGATATTGGGATACTACTATCATATCCCCCCTGGTCCTTCTTTTCATTAAATTAGCCATCCCCAGTTCTTGCAACCGTTCTTCATATGTTTTAGCCTCCAGTCCCCTAATCATCTTTGTCAGTCTTCCCTACACTTTTTCTAGAGTCTCAATATCCTTTTTGCATCATGGCAACAAAGACTGAATGTAGAATTCCAAGTGTGGCCTTACCAAAGCTTTATAAAGTGGCATTAACACTCCGTTGTGATGAAGTGGCCTAGAAATAAGAAGAAATTTCCTGACATTGATTTAAAAAAATCTTTGAAAAGGCTTGCCTTCAGAAGTCATTGGGTGCTAAGACACTGGACATTTTCAAGGACAGATTGGACAACCATTTGTCAGAAATGATTTAGGGTGTTCTGCTTGAGCAGTGGGTTGGACTAGATGACCTCCATGGTCCCTTCCAATCTTATTATTCTATATTCTAGGCCAAATTAGCTATTATGGATGGAAAAAAGATCAACTCTATTACTAGTAGGCTACAAAGATCAAGGTAAGTATTAAACAATGGCTAAAACTTTGAGTTTTCTAGCTGTATTGTCCTCCATACATGGTTTGGAAGTCCAGATATAGAAAGCTCTAAAAAGTAGGCCAAATCAGTATGATCGCACAGTTGGATAAGGTCAGAATATCCCTTAGATTTGAACATTTTAAAATAATATTTAACCTTCATTGGAATCTTCGTTTGCCATGTTTTGTCACTCAAAATATCAGGATTTATTTATTTATTTATTAATCAGATTTGTATGCCATCACTCTACTAAACAAATAATTCCCTCAACACTGTCAGACTTTCTACTAAATCTGCACTTCTATTCTACTAGTTTTTATCATCATTCCTATCACCCATTTCCTCCCATGTTGACTGTATGACTGTAACTTGTTGCTTATATCCTAAGATTTTTATTAATATTGCTTCTTCATTGCTTATTTGACCCCTATAACAATCATTAAGTGTCGGACCACATGATTCTTGACAAATGTATATTTTATTTTATGTACGCTGAGAGCATCTGCACCAAGACAAATTCCTTGGGTGTCCAATCACACTTGGCCAATAAAAATTCTATTCTATTCTATTCTATCCTATCCTATCCTATTCTATTCTATTACCCAACCATACAACATCAGCAGTGCTAGAAGAGAGTAAGGTTTGCTCTCTCTTTATATATATATAGCACCAAGGGCTTGCCCCGTCAGGGTTGCTGGGAATGCTTTCGGTGGTTGTGTTTATTTTGCGAAAAAGATCGACCATCATTGAGTAGTTTCTAGTGGTGATGGAAGGTATGTAACCCACGATAGAACTTGTTACAATTATGTTGACTGCCATGCTTGTGTCAATTCACAGCAACCAGTGAGAAATAAATAAAGAGCCCCACTATGTTCTATGCCACCGAGACAAAAAGCTATTGATCTTTTCCGCCTCTGGAAAAGGTCTCAAATAATTTCCAGAGATCTCGTAGTTTGTGGGGCTGCTATCTTTAATTAAAACATGGCACAAGGATGGAAAGTAATTATGTGCGTTTCAGTTTGATCTTTTTTTCTTCCAGCTCCAGGTCTCTGTTTGTTTTACAGCTGGTGAACACTGCACCTACAACTAAGGAAGTGGGATAAAATCAGCCTCACGCGACGTGGGGAACTGAGAGAGGCTACACATCCCCTTTTGTGATATTATGGCAAGAATTTCATCCAGACACTAGAATGACTCCCGTCACAAATCAATAAGAACATAAGAACAAAAGAAGAGCCAGGCTGAATCAGGCCAAAGCCCATCAAGTCCAGTATTCTGTGTCCCACAGTGGCCCACCAATTGTCCATGGGGATTTTGAACAGAAAGAGAAGGCAAAACCCTCCCTTTCCCTTGACTCCCAACAAACAGAAACATAGAAGACTGACGGCAGAAAAAGACCTCATGGTCCATCTAATCTGCCCTTACACTATTTCCTGTATTTTATCTTAGGATGGATATATGTTTATCCCAGGCATGTTTAAATTCAGTGACTGTGGATTTACCAACCACGTCTGCTGGAAGTTTGTTCCAAGGATCTACTACTCTTTCAGTGAAATAATATTTTCTCACGTTGCTTTTGATCTTTCCCCCAACTAACTTCAGATTGTGTCCCCTTGTTCTTGTGTTCACTTTCCTATTAAAAACACTTCCCTCCTGAACCTTATTTAACCCTTTGACATATTTAAATGTTTCGATCATGTCCCCCCTTTTCCTTCTGTCCTCCAGACTATACAGATTGAGTTCATTAAGTTTTTCCTGATACGTTTTATGCTTAAGACCCAAGGGAATCCTGCCTGCCTCAACCAACATAGAGGCAGCACTTGGACATCCCTTTCAATAACCACCGATACACTTGGCATCCATGAATCTGTCTAATCCTGCCTTGAATCTATCAAGGCTGACAGAAACATAGAAACATAGAAACATAGAAGTCTGACGGCAGAAAAAGACCTCATGGTCCATCTAGTCTACCCTTATACTATTTTCTGTATTTTATCTTAGGATGGATATATGTTTATCCCAGGCATGTTTAAATTCAGTTACTGTGGTCACGACCTCTTCTTGAAGTGAATTCAATCAACCAATGACCCTGGGGGTGAAGAAATATTCCCCTTGATTTGTTCTCACTTTCTTACTTATGAGCTTTAGGGAGTGCCCCCTCATCCTAGGATTGTGTGATAGAGAAAATAATTTTTCTCTATCCACCTTTTCTATTCTATGCATCATTTTATACACTTCGATCAAGTCACCCCTTAAATGCTGTCTTGCAAGGCTGAAGAGATCAAGGCATTGCAGCCTGGTTTCATAAGGGAGGGGCTCCACGCACTCCAGAAGATAGGCTCAAGATACAGAAGGATCTTGAGAGACTTGAACATTGGGCGCTATCTAACAAAATGAAATTTGATGGTGAAAAATTTAGGCAAGAAAAACAAAATGCACAGGTACATGTTTATGTGGTACATTGCTCAACAGTAGTAACTGTGAGAGGTACCTTAATGGACAACCATTTAAATATGAGGCAGCCATGTGCAACAACTGCTGAAAAAGCCAACACAGTTCCTGGGTTGCATTAATAGAGAGATAGAATCAAGATCACATGAAGTGTTAATACCATTATATAATGCCTTGGTAAAGCAACAACAACAACAACTATTATTATTATTATTATTATTATTATTATTATTATTATTATTATTATTATTATTATCATTATTGTTATTATTGTTATTATTATTATTAATTAGATTTGTATGCTGCCCCTTTCCAAAAACTCTGGTGCGGCTCACAACAATCATAAACAATGTACAAATACCAATGTTTAAAACATAATTTAAAAACCCTTGTAATAAGCTAGTCACACAACCCAATCAAACCATACATAAACCAAGTAGTCAGGGGAGGTGTCAATTTCCCCATGCCTGGCGGCACAAGTGAGTTTTCAACAATAAACAAAAGGCAAGGAGGGTGGGGGCAGTTCTGTTCTCCGCGGGGAGTTGGTTCCAGAGGACTGGGGCCACCACAGAGAAGGCTCTTCTCCTGGACCCCGTCAGACGACATTGCTTAGTCGACGGGACCTGGAGAGGGCCAACTCTGTGGGACCTAATCGGCTGCTGGGATTCATGTGGCAGAAGATGGTCCAGAGGTATTCTGGTCCAATGCCATGTAGGGCTTTATAGGTCATAAACAACACTTTGAATTGTGATCGGAAACTGACCAGCCATAGATGGCACACGGATCCGCGTGTGCTGGCCAGGCGTTTTTGGCTTCCAGAGAGTCTCTAGGGGAATGGGAGAGGGTGTTTTTGTCCTCCCCCAGAAGTTGGGAAATAGATTGTTTCTGGCCTCCAGAGGGCCCTGGGGAGGAGCTGCTTTCGCCCTCCCCAGGCATTGAATTATGGGTGTGGGTACTCACACATGTGTGATTGTTGTGGTTAGCTCTGGCCCTGCTCCTGCCCCAAGGACTGTGGATGTGGGGGAGACATCCATATGCTGCAGGCCTGTTTTGCCCCGGTGGAATCTGCTGATGAAGGCTCCTCTGACCAAGAAGACATGAGTGACAGGGAGGAGGAGAGTGTGGCAGACAGCTCAGAAGGAGATCAATTATCTAGCTCCTCCTTGGATTCAGAACAAGAGTTAATGATACAGCCACACATGCGGAGAGCGATGCATAGGCAACAACAACTGAGAGATTATTATCAAAGAAAATGAGGCCACCTGTGGTTGGGTGGGGCTGTGGTAATTAGTGAGGGTGCTATAAATAGCAGCCTGTGGGTTTGGCCATTGTGGAGGATTATCTGATCGTTGTGTTTCGTGACTGCTTTACTGACTTTGACTTTTTGTCTGCTGATTTTCCCCCGCTTTGAAACTAAACCAGAGCAACATGTGTTTCACTTTGTGAAAGAAGAAGGACTGCGAATTGCCTCACAGCTGCAAGCTAAGTATCACAGAACTGATAAGGGACTTGTACAAATTACCAGTTTGTTTGGAGACCAGTGCTCTTTGCTATACCAAAAGAGGGCTTGGTTTAAGTGAATTTTCATTACAAAGAACATTGTTTTGAATTTTCAAACTTGTGTGTCTCTAATTTGTACCTGTGAATTTTTGGGAGGATTCTACCAGAGAGCCTGACAGAACAATGATAGTGCACTCCCATGTTCTTTTGGCGCCTGAGGGAAAAAAACATTTCGCCATCACTGCACATGGGCAATGAACAAGTGTAAGAAACCAAACCAAAACACCCAAAGCCCCAAAGCTGATCAGTTCTCTCAACAACAATTAGAAATATTTTTTCCACTTCTAGAAGTTGGGAGACCATGGAATTCCAACTAACTACGAGAATCGGAATCAAAACAACATGTTTTCTCGCTGTTATCTTCTCTCCCTTGGAGGAGATAGTGTTCCGATTGAATGAAATACACCATTTTCTTGTTTTTCCATGCTGGGCTTTCAATTGCTTAAAACCGCTGCCGTGTATTTAAAGAAGAGCTGGATATAAATCGTTTGAAGACCATTACAGGCCAAAGCTTGCAATTTTCGATTTAGAAGGACGGCTCAAGTTGGGGAAGTAAAGCAATGTAGCCAAGGAATACCTGAGGGGGATTAAGAACATTGGAGTGTGTGTGTGTGTGTGTTTTAAAAAATGATAATCTACCTATATTTGAGTGGAAAAGAAAAGAGAGAAGAAAAGGTTGCATTGCAAAAGAAAAAACCCATCTCGTAATCCTATTTTATGAGTTTGGGCAAAATGACACCTGTTGCTGAGCCTCCTGATATTGCAACGAACAACAGAGTAACAGAATCAATAGTGGGTTCTAAAACCCTTTACTACCAGTTCACGCTAGTATTTGGAAAATAGCTTGACCCCCTCCTCTCCGTGGCAGCCCCTCCAAAAAGCCAACACGGTTCTAGGCTGCATAAACGAAGAGATAGAATCAAGATCACGTGAAGTGTTAATACCACTTTATAAAGCCTTGGTAAGGCCACAATTTGAATATTGCATCCATATGTATATATATCCATACTGCTGAAAAAACCACAATATAACTCCAAGTAAATCAAACTTCTGTGAAATCAAACAGTCCACTTCAGGATTGGGTGGCATAGAACTTGAATAAATAAATAAGCAACATTTCACATGCTGTTGTGCACATTCAACTTTCTACAGAACAAAGTATTCAATGAGAATATTTCATTCATTCAGATATGTTATTTGAGTGTTCCCTTAATTTTTTTGATGTGTGTGTGTGTGTGTGTGTGTATCTGTATCTGTATGTGTATCTGCATATATATATGCATATGTATATGTATCTCTCAAAAAAATAAAGGGAACACTAAAATAACACATCCTAGATCTGATGACGGTCTTGGTATATTCTGGTTTCTTCCCGTGTAGGATTTGGAAATTTCTGGCGACGTTTCGACCTTGTCGAAACGTCACCAGAAATTTTCAAATCCTACACGGGAAGAAACCAGAATATACCAAGACCGTCATATTACACACCGTGTTTCCCCGATAGTAAGACAGCATCTTACTTTCTTTTTACCCCCAAAAGCCCCCCTACGTCTTACTTTCGGGGTATGTCTTATATGTCTCTCTCGTTCTCTCTCTTATTTTCTCTCTCTCTCTCTTTCCTTTCTCTCATTCCCTCTTTCTCTCTATCCTTTCTATCTCTCACTCTTTCCTTCTCTCCCTCCCTTTCTGTCTCTTTCCTTTCTCTCATTCCCTCTTTCTCTCTATCCTTTCTATCTCTCTCTCTTTCCTTCTCTCCCTCCCTTTCTCTCTCTTTCCTTTCTCTCATTCCCTCTTTCTCTCTATCCTTTCTATCTC
>NC_091951.1:348793964-348811464 GCF_031021105.1 Erythrolamprus reginae
ACATTCACAAGGGCACCGAAAGATTGCCAAAATGTAATGCTTCATTCATGACATCTAATATTCTTGAAGTTGCTTTTCTGTATGGCATTGGAAAGGAGCTTAAATCTTTGTGATCTCCTCCATTTTATTTTCTGCAGCTGTATATTACTCTCCTGGTAGTGAGGTCTTTTATGAATTATTTTATAAGACAATCATTTTTGTTTCTCTCTCCACCCCCCCCTCTCTTTTCTCTTTTTCTTTTCACTTTTTCTTTCTCCTCCCTTGAGCAGAATAGTGCTCCCATTTATATCAGACACCAACTCACTGGATTCACTCATTTTCGTACGAATGCAGAAGGTCTGGGGTCATTAATGAACCAAATGGTTCCCACAATAGATGCTTGGAATAAACTTCCAGCAGACGTGCTTGGTAAATCCACAGTAACTGAATTTACTGTGAATTTACACAATAGATTCAGCAAAAAACAAATTGAGCTTTCAGATTTCTTTGTTTACACAAATAACATAAAAACATAGAAACATAGAAGACTGACGGCAGAAAAAGACCTCATGGTCCATCTAGTCTGCCCTTATACTATTTTTTGTATTTTATCTTAGGATGGATCTAGGTTTATCCCAGGCATGTTTAAATTCAGTGACTGTGGATTTACCAACCACGTCTGCTGGAAGTTTATTCCAAGCATCTATTACTCTTTCAGTAAAATAATATTTTCTCATGTTGCTTTTGATCTTTCCCCCAACTAACTTCAGATTGTGTCCCCTTGTTTTTGTGTTCACTTTCCTATTAAAAACACTTCCCTCCTAAACTTTATTTAACCCTTTAACATATTTAAATGTTTCGATCATGTCCCCCCTTTTCCTTCTGTCCTCCAGACCAGGGGTCTCCAACCGCCGGTCCGCGGACCGGGACCGGGCCGTTGGGGGTTTTCAGCCGGTCCGCGGCGCCAGGGCCCCCTCGGCCTTTCCGCGCTGCCCACCGCCCGCCCAATTTGCCCCCTCTGCTCCTCTGCCACCTCCTGCCTTTCACCGCAGCTCCTCCCGCACCCGGAACGCACGCCCTGCCCGCCTCACATTTGCCGAGAGGACTTTCGCCCCGGGCTCTCAGCAAGGGGGCTGCATGAGAGGCGGGGCCGGCGGAAGGTGATATTCAATGTCGGGGGCGCACGGGCGGTTTTGCGCGCGCTCCCTATCTCCCTGCTAGCCCACTCGGAATACTGTATTCAAAATAAGAAAAGCCTTCGCCGGCAAAGGCTTTTCTTATTTTGAATACGTATTCCGAGTGGGCTAGCAGGGAGATAGGGAGCGCGCGCAAAACCGCCCGTGCGCCCCCGACATTGAATATCACCTTCCGCCGGCCCCGCCTCTCATGCAAACCCCCTTGCTGAGAGCCCGGGGCGAAAGTCCTCTCGGCAAATGTGAGGCGGGCAGGGCGTGCGCGCGTCACCGCTGAGAAGAACGGAGAGAGAACGAGAGTGAGTGAAAGCAACAGACAGCAAGATAGAGAGAAAGTGAGAAAGAGAGAGTGAGAGAAAGGGGGGGAGAGAAAGAGATAGCAAGAGAGAGAGAACAAGAGAGAGAAAGAGCGTGAGAAACAAAACAAGAGAGAAAGTGAGAAGAAGAGAGAGAAAGAGGGGGAGAGAGAGAGAAAGAGAGAGGGGGGAGAGAGAGAAAGAGAGGGAGAAAGAGAGGGAAAGGGGGGAGAGATAGCAAGAGAGGGAGAGAGAAAGAGAGAGGGAAAGGGGAAGAGAGGGGGGAGAGAAAGAGGAGATAAAGGAAGAGAAAGAAAGAAAGAAAGAGGGATAGAAAGAGAGAGAGAGTGAGAGATGCTCAGTGAGCCTTTCTTTGAAGTTGCCTTTCTTTCTTTCTTTCTTTCTTTCTTTCTTTCTTTCTTTCTTTCTCTTTCTTTCTTTCTTTCTTGCTCTTTTTCTTTCTCTCTTTTACCTTTCCTTCCTCTATTTCTTTTCTTTCTCCTTCCTACCTTCTTCCCTCCCTCCCTCCAGTCCTTCCTCTCTTACTCTCCCCTTTCATAAATTTCCTTGCTTCCTTCCTCTGTTCCTGTCCCTTCCCTCTTTCCTTCTTCCTTCCTTCCTTCCTTCCTTTCCTCCCTTCCTTTCCTCCCTCCATTTCTTGCTTTCCTTTTCCTTCCTCCCTTCTTTCCTCCCTCATTCCCTTCTTTCACTCCTTCCTCTCTTACTCTCCCCTTTCACACCTTTCTTTGCTTCTTTGCACCCTTCTTCTGTTCCTGTACCTTCCCTCTTTCCTTCCTTCCTTCCCACCCTCCGTCCATTCATTCACCCATTCCTCTCTTGATCGCCCCTTTTACGGCGCCGCTGACAGCTAGCTCCCCCCCCCCACCGGGCCATGGAAAACTGGTCTAGCTGAAAGCTGGTCCCTGGTGCAAAAAAGGTTGGGGACCTCTGCTCCAGACTATACAGGTTGAGTTCATTAAGTCTTTCCTGATACATTTTATGCTTAAGACCTTCCACCATTCTTGTAGCCCGTCTTTGGACCCGTTCAATTTTGTCAATATCTTTTTGTAGGTGATTTCTCCAGAACTGAACACAGTATTCCAAATGTGGTCTCACTAGCGCTCTATATAGCGGGATCACAATCTCCCTCTTCCTGCTTGTTATACCTCTAGCTATGCAGCCAAGCATCCTATTTGCTTTTTCTACCGCCCGGCCACACTGCTCACCCATTTTGAGACTGTCAGAAATCCCTACCCCTAAATCCTTCTCTTCTGAAGTTTTTGCTAACACAGAACTGCCAATACAATACTCAGATTGAGGATTCCTTTTCCCCAAGTGAATTATTTTACATTTGGAAACATTAAACTGCAGTTTCCATTGCTTTGACCATTTATCTAGTAAAGCTAAATCATTTACCATATTACAGATGCCTCCAGGAATATCAACCCTATTGCACACTTTAGAGTCATTGGCAAATAGGCAAACCTTCCCTACCAAACCTTCCCCTATGTCACTCACAAACATATTAAAAAGAATAGGACCCAGAACAGACCCTTGTGGCACACCGCTTGTAACCTGTCTCTGCTCAGAATACTCACCATTAACAATAACTCTCTGATGTCTACGCTTCAGCCAGCTGCAAATGCACTGAACTATCCAGGGATTAAGTCCAATCTTCACTAATTTATCTATCAGCTAACAACAACAACAGAGTTGGAAGGGGCCTTGGAGGTCTTCTAGTCCAGCCCACTGCTTAGGCAGGAAACCCTACACCACTTCAGACAAATGGTTATCCAACCTCTTCTTAAAAACTTCCAGTGTTGGAGCATTCACAACTTCTGGAGGCAAGTTGTTCCACTGATCAATTGTTCTAACTGTCAGGAAATTTCTCCTTAGTTCCAGGTTACTCCTCTCTCCTTGATTAGATCCACCCATTACTTCTTGTTCTACCCTCAGGTGCTCTGGAGAATAGGTTGGCTCCCTCTTCTTTGTGGCAATGTTGATCCCACCCACTTCAATGAATCTGGGTAATGTATAGTCTAAACTGTCAATATAAAACCTACCCCTTAAATAGAAGTTTTTATTTATTTATTTATTTATTTATTCATTTGTCCAATACACAAATACATAGGAAGAAAAATAGACATGTGGTAATATATATAAGGGTAAAGTGAATTTAGAGGAGAGGATATATGAAAGAAAGAAAATATATATGATAAGTGAGAGAAAGGAAAGACAATTGGACAGGGGACGAAAGGCACACCAGTGCACTTATGTACGCCCCTTACTGGCCTCTTAGGAACCTGGAGAGGTCAATCGTGGAGAGTCTAAGGGAGAAGTGTTGGGGGTTAGGGGTTGACACAATTGAGTCCGGTAATGAGTTCCACGCTTCGATAACTCGATTGTTGAAATTATATTTTTTACAGTCAAGTTTGGAGCAGTTCGTATTAAGTTTGAATCTGTTGCGTGCTCTTGTGTTGTTGTGGTTGAAGCTGAAGTAGTCGCCGACAGGCAGGACGTTGCAGCCTATGATCTTGTGGGCAATACTTAGATCTTGTTTAAGGCATCTTAGTTCTAGGCTTTCTAGGCCCAGGATTGTTAAGTCTATTTTCGTAGGGTATTCTGTTTCGAGTGGAGGAGTGAAGGGCTCTTCTGGTGAAATATCTTTGGACATTTTCAAGGATGTTGATGTCTGAGATATGGTATGGGTTCTAGACAGATAAGCAGTAGTAGTTCTCCGATTCTCACAAAAGCCAGCCTAACCAACTGAACTCTGGAAAGAATAACAGTTCATAATTGACAAAAGCTATCCAACCATCACTGAATTGCGTGTCAAAACTCACTCAGTTTAGTGTTAGGAACTAAAGCTTCTATTCTGGAGCCTTGGAACATATTCATTCGTTCATTCATTCAATTTTTATGCCACCCTTCTCCTTAGACTCAGGGCGGCTTACAACATGTTAACAATAGCACTTTTTAAAAACAGAGCCAGCTTATTGCCCCCACAATCTGGGTCCTCATTTTACCCACCTCGGAAGGATGGAAGGCTGAGTCAACCTTGAGCTGGTGATGAGATTTGAACCGCCGACCTACAGATCTACAGTCAGCTTCAGTAGCCTGCAGTACAGCATTCCACCTGCTGCGCCACCCCGGCTCTATTTTTACAATCTGACCAATCAGGCGTTTACAGTGGAGGTGTCCCTCTGACCTTCCTGCCAATCAGCTTAAAGCTCTATTGGGAGGATTGATGCTAGACTTATTGTTGGGACTCACTACAACATGAGGGATTGCGGCATTAGAAAGGTTAACCTCTGATATAGATCAAGAAGGATATTACAGCATTGAATATATTAACCCTGGTATTCTCCCCGGGTCTAAAAGGACCCGAAATGAAGTTTGAGACTTGAAATTTCCCTACATATCTGAAACTTGAAATTCCATGACTTTTTCTCATTTGAGGAGTTCTTTCTAAGGGTGATGGGTTTTTTTTTTTGGGGGGGGGGGGGTTGTATAGTTTTTGCTGGGCAAAAAAAGTTACCAATGTTACCCTCCGGGTCCTTTTAGACCCAGAGTATAAAAGGGTTGGTTCTAGCTACTGGAATGGTCTTTTTGAATACTTTTTTCACTAGTATACTAATTTGAATGTTTCTGAACACAATGAAATGAAAATTGAAATAAAAAATATGCTTATACTTTTTTTTTGCTCAGAAAAGTCGCCCCCCCCCCCGTTTTTGAGAATTTTTGTTCATTTTCATCTAGATTAGGCTGCAAAATCTTACTTTTTTGACCATCTTGGCATTGAAATACTAATTTGAACATTTTTGAACACAATGATATGAAAATTGAAATGAAAAAAATTGATGCTTATTTGTTTATTTTGCTCAGAAAATCCCCCCCCCCAGGTCTGTGCACTTTTTTCAATTTAAAGATAGAATAGCCTGCCAAATCAGAATTTTTTTACCATCTTTGGGATTGCCATACAATTTGAAGATATCTGAACATAATGAAATGAAAAAAATAATGTTTTGAACACTTGTAGTCCTCCGGGTCATATGTGACCTGGAGTAAAAAGGTTGGTTCTAGCTACTGAAATGTGGTTTTTTTTAATACTTTTTTTTGCTGGTATACTAATTTGAACATTTCTGAACACAATGAAATGAAAATTGAAATGAAAAAAATAATGCTTATTTGTTTATTTTGCTGGGAAAAGCCTGCCAATGCGTGATATCTTTCTTTACTGATTATGACAAACACAACTGGTGAGAAACACTATGCATTTGGTAATATTTGGATTGTTATTCTGACTATTATGTGTATGATTTTGGACTGTTTATAGGAACATGCTATTTCTCAAAGTAAACTTTAATTTAAGTTAGTATATCTGTGTGTGGTTGAGTAGTTATTCACAACTAATCTCAATCTGAATGTTATGTACAATCTTGGTAATCAAGGATTACTCTGATCATACATTAACAATTATTGTAAGATTACAACTTTAATTTGACAAAATTCGGTCTATTGGTATAAATGCATAAAGAACGGGAGTACATCTATTAAGGTTAGAAGATTATAGCTTTAGTCTGGCAAGATTCTGTTTATTGGTGTAAGTGCATAAAAAACAGGACTATATGTATTAAGGTTAGAAGGTTATAGCTTTAGTCTGGCAAGGTTCTGTCCAGTAAGCATTAGCAAATAAAGACCTGGGCATGTTTGGATTGTTACTGTATTATCTTTGGATTTAGGCCTAACACCCCCCATCATTTAGGTTATTTTAGAAGTTGTCCTTCAAATGCTGTGCTGCTGTTAGATGAAAATAACAATGAAATACTTCAAACCATTGTTCGCTGATTAACAATGTGCCTTTCAATCACATTACTTTAATATGCATTGGTGCAAAGATCCCTTTTCAATATAATGTGGAAACATCAGCTCCCTTATCATTTTTAATATATATTTATTAAATTTTTCCATTTTTTAAAAAAGTACATAATCATATTTACAGATGAATCTACATCATATATACATTCCTATCGACATTGTCTTCTAATTACTTTTAGGTTTTTGATATTTTATTTCAATGTTTCTTTTGAGTTTCTTTTTTTTGTCCATTGGTACCATTTTGTCCAGGTTTCATAATAGTCCGATTCTTTTCGATTATTAAGCTCCATTGTCAATCTGTCCATCTCTGCACAGCCGTATATTTTCTTGATGATCTCATTGTCTTCAGGTATTTGCGGATTTTTCCAGTTCTATGCAAATACAATCCTTGCAGCTGTTGTAATATGCAAGCTTAGATATTTTACATTTTAGAATAGGTACCTCTCATAATACCCAGTAGAAAAAAACTCTGGCGTATATTCTATTTTTGTATTTGTTATTTGACACAACCAATTATTTATTTTTTTCCAATATTTTCTTGTCTCTGGACATAACCACCATAGATGAAAGAAGGTGCCTTGAGTGTTTTTACATTTCCAACACATTGGACTATAATTTTTGTGCATTTTAGCTAGTTTTTGGGTGGAAGATGCCAAGGGTATAGCATTTTATATTGGTTTTCTTTGTATATTGTGGATCATTTTATCACCGTAAACAGTTCATCTTTGAAAGGGAAAAAAAAGGAATCCACAGTTTATCTGCTATTCCTGATTCCTGCAACATACTGCCACCAAAGTGACACCGAAGAATGAGGGCGTAATAATGAGTTGAATTAATTGAAAACTGTCCTCCAGTGATTAATAAATTAAGGCTTGCCAGAAGAAGGTTTATACTTTTGGACAGAAAGGCTAGATGCTAAAGCAAAATATTTAGCAAGAGACACACAGCTCGGTCTATCAGCCCAGGAATGAATTTATTTCATATCTGGTGAGGCTTCACAATCAGGTTGATAATGTCTGGTCCTCCCATTTTCGCTAGATAGGAAAGAAATCTCACCAGGTCAAATTTCCCTAAATAATTGTACTGCGTAATGGAAAAAAATAGAAAGCAATGACCACTTAGGCCAATATCTCCCAAGCAAAGCAAGGAAAATGCCTCCGGCTGGTAACAGATGTTCAACTCTATCGAGGGTGATGAATGCATTTTGGACACCAAACTGTCATTTCAGGTTTCCCATGTTTTTATCTGCCTCACTGCTGTATACCTGTGTGTCATTGATAAAGCGGTTGCTTTGTGGTCTGGGCATATCCAGAACTTCAGCTCCTTGGCTGTGTTTTCTGATTACCCCAAACTTTCTCTTCCAAGCAGCGTGTTTGTTTTCTTTCTCGCAGCCTCTGAGAAGCCAAAATATTGAGCAAGTTGGCAAAACAAGGATATTGAAATGCCGGTAAGAAAATGGCCCAGCTCGGAGAGCACCAAGCTCATTTCAACTCCAAACTACAAATATTCACCATTATTTGGTGTTCTGTCAGGCTCTCTGGTAGAATACTCCCAAAAATTCACAGGTACAAATTTCAGACACACACACGTTTGAAAATTCAAAACAATGTTCTTTATAATGAAAATTCACTTAAACCAAGCCCTCTTTTGGTATAGCAAAGAGCACTGGTCTCCAAACAAACTGGTAATTTATACAAGTCCCTTATCAGTTCTGTGATACTTAGCTTGCAGCTGTGAGGCAATTCACAGTCCTTCTTTCACAAAGTGAAATGCACTTTGCTCTGGTTTAGTTTCAGCCCCACCCAACCACAGGTGGCCTCATTTTCTTTGATAATAATCTCTCAGTTGTTGTTGCCTATGCATTGCTCTCCGCATGCGTGGCTGTATCATTAACTCTTGTTCTGAATCCAAGGAGGAGCTAGATAATTGATCTCCTTCTGAGCTGTCTGCCACACTCTCCTCCTCTCTGTCACTCATGTCTTCTTGGTCAGAGGAGCCTTCATCAGCAGATTCCACTGGGGGCAAAACAGGCCTGCAGCATGTGGATAGAAACATAGAAACATAGAAGTCTGACGGCAGAAAAAGACCTCATGGTCCATCTAGTCTGCCCTTATACTATTTTCTGTATTTTATCTTAGGATGGATATATGTTTATCCCAGGCATGTTTAAATTCAGTTACTGTGGATTTATCTACCACATCTGCTGGAAGTTTGTTCCAAGGATCTACTACTCTTTCAGTAAAATAATATTTTCTCATGTTGCCTTTGATCTTTCCCCCAACTAACTTCAGATTGTGTCCCCTTGTTCTTGTGTTCACTTTCCTATTAAAAACACTTCCCTCCTGGACCTTATTTAACCCTTTAATATATTTAAATGTTTCGATCATGTCCCCCCTTTTCCTTCTGTCCTCCAGACTATACAGATTGAGTTCATGAAGTCTTTCCTGATACGTTTTATGCTTAAGACCTTCCACCATTCTTGTAGCCCGTCTTTGGACCCGTTCAATTTTGTCAATATCTTTTTGTAGGTGAGGTCTCCAGAACTGAACACAGTATTCCAAATGTGGTCTCACCAGCATTCTATATAGTGGGATCATAATCTCCCTCTTCCTGCTTGTTATACCTCTAGCTATGCAGCCAAGCATCCTACTTGCTTTCCCTTGCTTTCCCTGTAGATGTGGGGGATGTCTCCCCCACATCTACAGTCCATGGGGCAGGAGCTGGGACAGAGCTAACCACAACAACAGTAAGAACAATGAATCAGTGCCTTCACAACCTGTGGGTGCTGTGACACTGGAAGATTTTAAGAAGAGATTGGGCAACTATAATTTGAGGGCAAAGAAGAAGGATGAAGGGGATGGAACCATTGATCAATGTGCCTGTCCAGAGTGATCATTGTGTTCGCCACATTCTTAAGGTGCCTATTGTTATCTTCCCTCAAGACATGGGACATATAAACCTTCAAGACCAAGCAATAAATGTTTGTTGCTTAGCTGTGCCAATATATCGTTGTTTTGTTTTGTCCAAGCCCACATGAGCATCGGTAAACTAACACCACTTTAATTTCTGTTAAATTGATTTTCGTTGCTGTGGCTGCACAGGGCTGGGTCACCTCTGCCTTGCCTTGGGTCCTCCTTTATCTTTTTAAAACATTTTTTGAAACAGGAGCAATAAAGGAGGATTTCCAAAGAAATGGGTTTTTTTTTGTGTGTGTGTGCTTTTGAGCTCAGGTCTCTGTTTGTTCAGAAATTACGTTTGCGACTGTGGCCGGGTGCTTTCTTGTTCCTCAGATGTTTTCTTCATTTCCTTCAGACAACAAGTCCACTAAGTGCTTTGAAAATAGGCTGCCAAATTGCACACAAATAGTCCCTGACTTACAAACAATATCCAAAGTTACAAAGGAATTGGGAAAAAAAAGGTGATCTACAACCAGTCCTTCCACAGCCACCCTGTTGGAAGAAATATCCATCCGGTTCAGTTCCAATCTGGGAGAAAAGCATTGGAGACAAAATGGAGGCTAGAGGCTCATTGGAAAGAGGGTCCATTTATTGATAGAAACTGTTGTGTGCACTCCCTTGCAGCATGAGGAGTTTTCAGATTCGGAGGATGACTGGGAATTAGAGATCATAAATCTCCCTGCTCTACCAACAGTGTTGTGGTTAGATCTGGCCCAGCTCCTGCCCCAAGGACTGTGGATGTGGGGGAGACATCCACATGCTGCAGGCCTGTTTTGCCCCCGGTGGAATCTGCTGATGAAGGCTCCTCTGACCAAGAAGACATGAGTGACAGGGAGGAGGAGAGTGTGGCAGACAGCTCAGAAGGAGATCAATTATCTAGCTCCTCCTTGGATTCGGAACAAGAGTTAATGATACAGCCACGCATGCAGAGAGCGATGCATAGGCAACAACAACTGAGAGATTATTATCAAAGAAAATGAGGCCACCTGTGGTTGGGTGGGGCCGTGCTAATTAGGGAGGCTGCTATAAATAGCAGCCTGTGGGTTTGGCCATTGTGGAGGATTATCTGATCATGGTGTTTCGTGACTGCTTTGCTGACTTTGACCTTTTGTGTGCTGATTTTTCCCTGCTTGGAAACTAAACCAGAGCAAAGTGTGTTTCACTTTGTGAAAGAAGAAGGACTGGGAATTGCCTCACAGCTGCAAGCTAAGTATCACAGAACTGATAAGGGACTTGTACAAATTACCAGTTTGTTTGGAGACGAATACTCTTTGCTATACCAAAAGAGGGCTTAGTTTAAGTAAATTTTCATTATAAAGAACATTGTTTTGAATTTTCAAACGTGTGTGTGTCTGAAATTTGTACCTGTGAATTCTTGGGAGGAGTCTACCAGAGAGCTCGACAGAACAAACAGTTACCAATGTTAGTGTAGACACACAGAGCTATTGACATAGAGATGAGTACGAGTGACTCATATGGAGGAGACCACAGATGGAGTGACGCTCATTTTCGAAGACTGCAGAAACGCCGGGAAGACAGGGGTTGGAGATATTAGAGAGTAATAAATTAATGAATTATGTCACATCCGGTTGTGAAATGGAAGAGATGCTGAATTTGTTCAATCTTGCAAAAAAGAATGGCTGCGTTCCGAAGTAACTCCAAAGCGTAAGCATGATGTGTGATTTATTATTTGTTTCTTTATGACTCCTGGTTATCCCTAATTATCCATAAATTTTAGAATGACTTGTGGAATGTCTTTCATGTTACTTCCCAGCTTACCTTGCTGAGGTAAAAATGATGAGGAAAGAAAACTGCGTGCAGAGTTTAAATGTAGAGGAGAAAATAAAGAGGATATGTTTTACAATGAGATGCATTGACAATTCCTTTATTCCAAGTATTATACGAATCAGCCTGAAATTGGAACAGAAACATAGAAACATAGAAGATTGACAGCAGAAAAAGACCTCATGGTCCATCTAGTCTCCCCTTATACTATTTCCTGCATTTTATCTTAGGATGAATATATGTTTATCCCAGGCATGTTTAAATTCAGTTGCTATGTATTTACCAACCATGTCTGCTGGAAGTTTGTTCCAAGCATCTACTACTCTTTCAGTAAAATAATATTTTCTCACGTTGCTTCTAATCTTTCCCCCAACTAACCTCAGATTGTGCCCCCTTGTTCTTGTGTTCACTTTCCTATTAAAAACACTTCCCTCCTGAACTTATTTAACCCTTTCACATATTTAAACGTTTTGACCATTTCCCCCCTTTCCCTTCTGTCCTCCAGACCATGCAGATGGAGTTCATTAAGTCTTTCCTGATAAGTTTGATGCTTAAGACCTTCCACCATTTTTATAGCCTATCTTCGGACCCATCTTTGATGAAGTAGAACCACCAAGGATGTGTGGTTCTGGGTAGCTGACCTCATGGACTTGATAGTGTGTCCAGGACCAGTAGATATTTTTTAGTCTTCTGTATCTGCCATATATTTTGGTTGTTGTTGCTACATCAAGAGATTGAGCTTCAATGAGCTCCATCTTGAGGCTCGTGGGCCAAATGCATAATGTGCAGACCATGTTCATCCCAGCTCCACAAAGGCAAAATATGTCACAATATGTCATGTTACGTGATCAAATTTGACACGCATGCTGTAAGGTATTATGTTAGACCAGTGCTTCTCAACCTGGGGGGTCGGGACCCCTTTGGGGATCAAACAACAGTTTCACAAGGGTCAACTAAGACCACGGGAAAAGACAAATTTCCCCTGGTGTTAGGAACTAAAGCTTCTATTCTGGTGCCTTGGAACATATTTTTACAATCCAACCAATCAGGTGTTTACGGTGGGGGTGTCCCTCTGACCTTCCTGCCAATCAGCTCAAAGCTCTGTTGGGAGAATTGACGTGAGGCCTATGGTTGGGAGTCACCACAACATGAGAAACTGTATTAAGGGGTCGTGACATTAGAAAGGTTGAGAACCACTGGAAGGCATGAAATTATGCTTCTGAGCATGTACCAGAAGCCAAATCTTGTGCGAGGACATGCATGTGAGCAATATGTTGGTCATTTTCACTGATATTTTTTGCTTCCATGAATGCTAAGATAATGGATGGGTGGATGGATGGATGGATGAATGGATGGATAGGCAGATAAATAGATAGGTAGGTAGGTAGGTAGGTAGATAGATAGATAGATAGAGCATAGATAAGAGAGAGAGATAAATAGATGATAGATAGATAGATAGATAGATAGATAGATAGATAGATAGATAGATAGATAGATATGGAATAGATAAGAGAGAGAGAGAAATAGATGATAGATAGATAGATAGATAGATAGATAGATAGATAGATAGATAGATAATAGGTAAGAGAGAGAGAGAAAAAAAGATGATAGATAGATGGATGGATGGACGGACGGACGGACGGACGGACTGACGGACAGACAGACAGACAGATAGATAGATATGGAATAGATAAGAGAGAGAGAGAGAGAAATAGATGATAGATAGATAGATGGATGAATGGATGGATGGATGGACGGACGGACAGACAGACAGACAGACAGACAGATAGATAGATAGATAAATAGATAGGAGGGAGAGAGATATAGATATAAATATAGATGAGAGATGAGAGATAGATGAGAGAGACAGAATAAAGTCACACAATTAAAAAAAATGTTTCTCCAGGTTCGTTTCAGCAGAAAAAAAAAGTAAAACAAAAAAGGCTTCCTTAGAAACAGAGAAGCGAAAGAGGGCAGTGTTGATTCATCTTTTGGAGGAAGCTGATAATCTTGGCAGGATTGTAAGAAGGCAAAGGAGAGGAAATATTATTTGCTCTTCTCTCGGCAAGTCGTTCTTTTTCATTTATTTTGCATGGTGCAATCTGGGCCCGGCGTCTTTCTCCGCATTTGGGGGCGAGATATTTCCAGAACTTGGCGTTGTATCAGGCAAGACTTTTAAGCTGGGACTCAGTTCCTGAAAAGTCGCTTTGCTTGTTTGTCTTTTCGGAATGAAATTATTTGCCTCTCTTTTTTTCCACACCCTCCCACTCCCCCCCCCCTTTTAATTTATTTGTGGGAAGGCAGGTTGCAGAAGGATGCATAAAAGTTGCCCTTTTTTCCTGGAGGGGTGTCTATAAAATTGCAGACGCTAGATGTCATGAAGGATTCCAAACGTTGCTTTGGCTTGTGACAGAGGAAATCAGAGAATGATGTCTGGCATTGTTTGAAGAGGCTATCTAAGACCAGGAGAAGTGGGGTGAGTGCAGGGGTGGGCAGCAGGCAGGACAGGGTGGAAGGCAGTTCCACCGGTGGAAATGAAGATGCGTGCGCAGCTCCAGCTGATTGGCGGCTGTCACTTCCTGGATTACTGGTCTCGGCTCGGCTAGCTAGCCAGCCTGAGACAGGTATTTGTGTGTGTGTGTGACCCAAAAAGGAGAGCGCGAGACAAGCAAAGCAAATTATAGTTATAGTTTATTAGATATTTATTTATTTATTCATTCATTCATTCATTCATTCATTCATTCATCCATTCATCCATTCATCCATCCATCCATCCATCCATCCATCCATCCATTCATTCATTCATTTATTAGATTTGTATGCCTCCCCTCTCCGCAGACTCGGGGCGGCTCACAACAGTGATAAAAACAATATATAATGGCAAATCTAATAATTAGAATATAAAACAACAATTGTACATTTAAAAATCTAAAAGCAAGGAACCCCAATATAACAAACATATATACAGTAATATCATGCACAAAAATCAATTTAATTGTCACCCCACAGAGTGACACTGGTAAGGTTGTAAGTCGAGGACTTAACAGTTCACTTGAACGATGATGATCGTTCAAGCCACTCCCACCTGGTCACATGGCCGGCAAGCCACTCCTACCCAGTCACATGACCATTAAGCTACACCCACAAAATAAGCCACACCCACAGTATGGCAGTAAAAATTTGGCTGCCCATTACTGGGTGGTGGCAGTGAAGGGCTCCCCATTTCCAGCACTCCCAATGCGGTGATGGTGCAGGCGCACATGGGTGTTAGAATTGGCTTTTGCACATGTGCAAGAAGCGAAATCTCATGTGAGGACGCTCGCGTGCGTGAGATTTCACCAATTTTGGGTGATTTCTTTGCTTCTGCAGATAAGCAAAAGCTATAAATGCTCCAAATCAGCAAAATCATACTCAAACGCAACCCGGATAAGACAGAGTGGCTGTGGGTCCTGACTCCCAGGGACAATTCCATCTGTCCGTCCATAACCCTGGGGGGGGGAATTATTGACCCCCTCAGAGAGGGTCCGCAACTTGGGCATCCTCCTCGATCCACAGCTCACATTAGAGAACCATCTTTCAGCTGTGGCGAGGGGGGCGTTCGCCCAGGTTCGCCTGATGCACCAGTTGCGGCCCTATCTGGACCGGGACTCACTGCTCACAGTCACTCATGCCCTCATCACCTTGAGGTTCAACTACTGTAATGCTCTCTACATGGGGCTACCTTTGAAAAGTGTTCGGAAACTTCAGATCATGCAGAATGCAGCTGCGAGAGCAATCATGGGCTTCCCCAGGTATGCCCATGTTACACCAACACTCCGCAGTCTGCATTGGTTGCCGATCAATTTCCGGTCACAATTCAAAGGGTTGGTCATGACCTTTAAAGCCCTACATGGCATTGGACCAGATTACCTGCGGAACCACCTGCTACCGCACGAATCCCAGCGACTGATAAGGTCCCACAGAGTTGGCCTTCTCCGGGTCCCGTCGACTAAACAATGTCATTTGGCGGGACCCAGGAGAAGAGCCTTCTCTGTGGCGGCCCCGACCCTCTGGAACCAGCTCCCCCCGGAGATTAGAACTGCCCCCACCCTCCTTGCCTTTCATAAGCTTCTTAAAACCCACCTCTGTTGTCAGGCATGGGGGGACTGAGACATCTCCTCCGGACCTATACAGTTTATACATGGTATGTTTGTGTATATGTTTGCTTTTAATGATGGGGTTTTTAGCGTTTTTTAAATTATTAGATTTGTTCTTACATTGTTCTTGTTATTGTTGTGAGCTGCCCTGAGTCTACGGAGAGAGGCGGCATACAAATCTAATTAATAAAATAAAATAAATAAATAAATAAAATTTCCTGCGCATCAGTGTCCTCGCATGAGAATTTGCTTCCTGTGCATGAGCAAAAGCCAAATCTCACACGGGCATTGCATGAATGTGTCACGGATGTGGAAATGCGTGCGCATCTCCATTTTTCTTACTGGAATGGTGTACCAGACCATCCATGCAGTAGCCCACTACTGGGGGGGGGGGGGAAGCAGGGGTGAAATGCTACTGGTTCCGCCCAGTTCGGGTGTACTGATAGTGGCGGCTGCCAGTGATTGGAAGAATCAATAACGGCAGTATTAGGCTCCGCCCACCCTCCTGGAAGCCGCCATTTTCGTTTCAGTAAGTAGATTTCACCGCTGGGGAAGAGAGGAACTCAGCTAGCAATCCTTGAATATCCATTTGGGTTTTTTTTTTTTACAGGGGGGAGGCAGTTCAAAAGAGGTTTCTTTTTCTTTTTTTTAAATTTGTTTTGTTGTGTGTGTATGTGTGGCAAATCCTCAGCACATGTTCCAAGGGGCAAAGGTGCCAGAAAAGTGCACATGAACTTCTGTTTCCTTTCCATCCAATTGAATTTTTTTGTTTGTTTGTTTGTTTGTTTGTTTGTTTGTTTGTTTGTTTGTTTGTTCGTTCGTTCGTTCGTTCGTTCATTCGTTCGTTCATTCATTCATTTATGTTTTATGTATTTGAAACATAGAAGGTTGACGGCAGAAAAAGACCTCTTGGTCCATCAAGTCTGCCCTTATACCATTTCCTGTATTTTTCTTAGGATAGATGAATGTTTATCCCAGGCATGTTTAAATTCAGTTACCATGGATTTACCAACCGTGTCTGCTGGAAGTTTGTTCCAAGCATCTTCTTACTCTTTCAGTCAAATAATATTTTCTCATGTTGCTTCTGATCTTTCCCCCAGCTAACCTCAGATTGTGGCCCCCTTGTTTTTGTGTTCACTTTCCTATTAAAAACACTTCCCTCCTGGACATTATTTAACCCATTAATATATTTAAATGTTTCGATAATGTCCCCCCTTTTCCTTCTGCCCTCCAGACTATACAGATTGAGTTCATTGAGACTTTCCTGATAAGTTTTATGCCTTACACCATTTTTGTAGCCCATCTTTGATCTATCTATCTATCTATCTATCTATCTATCTATCTATCTATCTATCTATCTATCTATCTATCTATCTATCTACCTACCTACCTACCTACCTACCTACCTACCTACCTACTTATCTATCTATCTATCTATCTATCTATCTATCTATCTATCTATCTATCTATCTATCTATCTATCTATCTATTTATCATCTATCTATCTATCTATCTATCTATCTATCTATCTATCTATCTATCTATCTATCTAACTATCTAACTATCTATCATCTATCTATCTATCATCTATCTATCTATCTATCTATCTATCATCTATCTATCTATCTATCATCTATGTATCTATCTATCATCTATCTATCTATCTATCTATCTATCTATCATCTATCTATCTATCTATCTATCTATCTATCTATCTATCTATCTATCATCTATCTAACTAACTATCTATCATCTATCTATCTATCTATCTATCTATCTATCATCTATCTATCTATCTATCTATCATCTATCTATCTATCTATCTATCTATCTATCATCGTCTGTCTGTCTGTCTGTCTGTCTGTCTGTCTGTCTCTGTCTGTCTGTCTGTCTGTCTATCTATCTATCATCTATCTATCTATCTATCTATCTATCTATCTATCTATCTATCTATCTATCTATCTATCTATCTATCTATTATCTATCTATCTATCTATCATCTATCTATCTATCTATCTATCTATCATCTATCTATCTATCTATCTATCTATCTATCTATCTATCTATCTATCTATCTATCTATCTACCTATTTACCCATCCATCCATCCATCCATCCATCCATCCAATCTACCCATCCATCCATCCATCCATCCATTTGGATTTCTCTGCCATCCAGCTTTACAATCTTCCTCCTCCCCCTCCTCCTTTTTTCTCCATGAACTCCCTTCCTTTCTAGCACTGATGACGTTATGTAGTTGGGTCATGAAACGTCTGC
>NC_091951.1:348816464-348841464 GCF_031021105.1 Erythrolamprus reginae
TTCTTATTCCTCTGGAATGCAACCCTCCCTCCTGGGAACCAAGCTCCTTATTATATACACATGACTATAGACATTTGCTATATAAATAAGTAAAACAAAAATAAAACAATGTGGACTGGGTATAGTTCCATCCCCTGCTTCCCAGCTCCCTAAAGACTGTTGGGTGAAACAAAGCCTGGATTTACTAGACCCATCAACCGATCCCAGAGGGTCTTTATGTGAGCATTAAATCTTTGCACAAATAGTAACCCAAGTCAAAGAACAGTCACAGATTTACAATCATTCCCTCCCCCCACAATGACAATGATACCCCATTACTTTCAAGTGAGCAGCCAGAAACTAAATTCCATGTAGCAGAAAAGGCCAAGACAAATGACAAATGAAATTATTTCAAGATAAAATCACAATTGGGTTACATTTGAGGTTAAAAAAAATAGTCAGTTGAAGTTTAATGCAATTACCAACACCTTCTGCCTTTATTAAGCGTTGAATCCTCCTGACCTACTACCATCGATTTTTGAAGGGCCTCTAAGAGAAGAATCCAAGACTTTGATTTTGTGGGTAGGTGCTTCTACGGGTACGGTCAGGTACGCAGAGCCGGTAGAAAAAGTTTGATTTTTTTTCCCTTTTTTTCCCTTCTGGGCTCTGGATATGTTTTTCCTATTGCAGTAAATGAGGTTGATCGTGTATAATTGTAGAAGAACTGTGTGTGTATATGTGTGTGTACATACACATACAGTTTATATAGTAGATAATGTATATTTTTGTGTGCCTGTGTGTAATATGTGTGTCAAACTCAACCCAGACAAGGTGGAGTGGCTGTGGGTCTTGCCTCCCAAGGCCAATTCCATCTATCCATCCATTACCCTGGGGGGAAACTATTGACCCCCTCAGAGAGGGTCCGCAACTTGGGCATCCTCCTCGATCCACAGCTGACATTGGAACATCATCTTTCGGCTGTGGCGAGGAGGGTGTTTGCCCAGGTTTGCCTGGTGCACCAGTTGCGGCCCTATTTGGACAGGGAGTCACTGCTCACAGTCACTCATGCCCTCATCACCTCGAGGTTCGATTACTGCAACGCTCTCTACATGGGGCTACCTTTGAAAAGTGTTCAGAAACTTCAGATCGTGCAGAACGCAACCGCGAGAGCCACCGTGGTGTTTCCAAGATTCGCCCACGTTTCTTCAACACTCTGTGGCTTGCATTGGCTGCTGATCATTTTCCGGTCACAATTCAAAGTGTTGGTCATGACCTTTAAAGCCCTACATGGCATTGGACCAGATTACCTCCGGAACCGCCTGCTACCGCACGAATCCCAGCAACCGATAAGGTCCCAGAGAGTTGGCCTTCTCCAGGTCCCGTTGACTAAACAATGTCGTTTGGCGGGCCCCAAGGGAAGAGCCTTCTCTGTGGCAGCCCCGGCCCTTTGGAACCAACTCCCCCCGGAGATTAGAACTGCCCCCACCCTCCCTGTCTTTGGTAAACTACTCAAGACTCACTTATGCCGCCAGGCATGGGGGAGTTGAGATATTCCTTCCCCCTAGACCATTACAAGTTATGCATGGTATGTTTGTGTGTATGTTTGGTTTTATAATAAGGGTTTTTAGTTGTTTTCTTATTGGATTGTCACATGCTGTTTTTATCATTGTTGTTAGCCACCCTGAGTGTACGGAGAGGGGCGGCATACAATTCCAATAAATAAATAAATAAATATTTATGTATGTACACATATGGCATATATACATAGAATTAAATAGTATCTTTTGGATGTTTGGTAATAGTAAATAGATAGGGACATTGTATCTCTTTGAGGCGAGGAAAGGACAGGCACCCAAACCCAAACCCTTGACGTGAGTGATGTCAAGTTGGACACCTTTAAGCCAGTCACATGACCTTTAAGCCACCCCTGGTCACATGATTGACAAGCCACTCCCACCTGGTGACACTGCCAGCAAGCCACACCCACAAAATAAGCCACGCCCAAGTGTGGTAGTAAAAATTTTTGCAGCCCTTTACTGGAGGGCTTCCTTGTTATTGGTTGATTGTTAAGCTTGCCTGTGATCTGTCTTATTGCATAATTATCTTGGGTTGTCTCTTATAGGTAGTAAATATAAGAGATGCAGGTATTAGTTCTTCAGGAAGGTTCGTTAAAGCAAGCCCCAGAAAAAAACACTTACTCACAATGCAAGATTATTCTTTTATATCCCTCCCTCCCTCCCTCCTTATGTGTATCTCTCTCTCTCTCTCTCTCTCTCTCTCTCTCTCTCTCTCTGTGTGTGTGTGTGTGTGTGTGTAGTTGTAGGGGAATTACAACAAGAAGTATTTGCTGCTCTGGGAATCAACATCTCAACATTCCTGGCTTTGAAATTGTGGAGATTTTTGTTGACAAGAATCCCTTCTTATAAATGACGCTTTTGAAATTGTGAATGTACATATGAGAGGTAAAGTTCCAGAGAAGAGAGAGAGAGATGGGTGAAAGGAGGGAGGGAAAGAAGGGAGGAAAGAAGGAAGGAAGGAAGGGGGAGGAAGGGAGGGAGGGAGGTTAGGGAAAGCAGAAAGAAGAAAGAGGGGAGGGAGGGAGGGAGGAAGGAAGGGAGGGAGGAAGGAAGGAAAACCAAAGGTGGGAGGAAGAAAGAAATGAGAGAGGGAAGGATGGATGGATGGAAGGAAGGAAGGAAGAAGATGAGGCAAAGGAAGGGAGGGAGGGGGGGAGGAAGATCAATGGTGGGAGGAAGAAAGAAAGAGAGGGAAGAATGGATGGATGGAAAGAAGGAAGGAAGGAAGGAAGGAAGGAAGACCAAAGGTAGGAGGAAGAAAGAAATGAGAGAGGGAAGGATGGATGGATGGAAGGAAGGAAGGAAGAAGATGAGGCAAAGGAAGGAAGGAAGGAAGGACGGAAGACCAAAGGTGGGAGGAAGAAAGAAAGAAAGGGAAGAATGGATGGATGGAAGGAAGGAAGGAAGGCAGGTAGGCAGGAAGGAAGGGAAGAAGGGAGGGAGGAGGGAAGAGAGGAGAGGAAGGAAGGGATGTGAGCTGAAGCAGAAAGAAGAAAGGAAGGAAGCGGAGAGGAAGGAAAGAAGGAAGGAAGGAAGGGGGGTAGGAACAAAGGGAAGGAGGAAGGACGGGACAGGGGTGAGGGAAGGAAGGAAAGAAGGGAGGGAGGGAGGGAGGAAAAGATGGGCAGACAGATCTCTTTCAACACCAGCCTCCTTATCACCAGAGTACAGAGATCTCCCTGAACCATCATATCCTATTTTTCTCCTTTTCGGAAACTTTCCACCCTCCCAGCTTCTTCTCTGCTCTGTGACATGACGTGATGTTCTTCAGGTTTTTTGGTTCTGTGTCGTGTGAAATTATCAAGTCTTGCTAAGCACCTGGGATGTTCGATATTTGATTTAGGATGACGAACCCCTTTGATTTATAACGATTTCTAGCTCAAGCGTCTGTCTCGAGGCCGGGCTCATTATGGCCCTTCAAGGCACACACTGTCGTCTGAATTGCCCACAAAGAAACTCAGCTCCGGCAGCCTTGAGCTTTAACGGCATCCGAGAGGTGAGATGGTGCAAAACGCTTGTCCAAATTCCTTGCAAATTATAGCACGTACCTTACTACTTCCCCCAGAAACCACCCCCACCCCCCAGAGTATTCATTGCATGACATCATCCTAAAAAACTAGGTTAGGTTGAAAACTACAACCTGCTTGAGGAATATTGACTTTGCACTGATTCGAGAAGCAAATAAGGAGCCCTCTGTGCTAAAATGTAGCTTTGTGTGAGTGGAGAGCTCTCTGATCCAAGTCCAGAACCAAAAAATACATTCACTCCAAGACTGGAATGAATGATTAGTCTTCCTTCCTTCCTTCCTTCCTTCCTTCATGCCTCCCTCCTTCCCTCCCTCCCTTCCTCTCCTCTTCTTCCTTCCTCCCTCCCTCCCTGTCTCTCCTCCTTCCTTCCTTCCTTCCTTCCATTCCTTCCTCCCTTTCCCTCCCTCCTACTCTCCTTCCTTCCCTTCCCTCCCTCCTTCTCTTCTTTCCATCCTTCCTTCCTTTCCCCTTCCCTCTCTCCTTTCCTCCTTACTTCCTTGTTTCCCACCCACCCTCCCCCATTCCTCCTCTTTCCCCTTTTCCTTCATTCTTTCTCTCTATTTTTCTTTCCTTCTTTCCTTCTTTCTTTCCTTCCTCCCTCATCCCTCTCTCCTCTCCTTCTTTCCCTCCCTTTCCCCTGCTTTCCTTTCCTCTGTTCTTCCTTCCTTCCTTCCTCCTCCTCTCCTCTCTTCTCTTCTCCTTTTCTTCCTTCCTTCCTCCCTCCCTTCTTTCCCCCTTTCTTCTCTCTTCTTCCTTGACTCCCTCCCTCCCATCCTCCCTCCCTCGCTCCTTCCCCCTTTCCTTCTTTTTCCCTGTTGGTCCTTTCCTCCTTCCTTCCTTCCTTCCTTCCTTCCTTCATTCATTCATTCATTCATTCTTTTTTCTTTCCGAAACACGCCAATGTAGAATTAGTCCTACCTATAAGCGCAACGTTTGCACTCAATCCATCCATTTTCTTTTAGCCTTTGCTTCGGTTACCCTAAATATAATAATATTTTTTTAAAATACAGAATTGGGCTGCACAAAGAAGGAAAACATAAACTCCGAACACTCCAACTTTAATTCATACCTTTTCCACCAGATTGTCTGGGGGGAGGGGTCCCATACAACCCCTCAGCCTAGCTAGCCTCTGCTCTTGCCTTGACCTTTATTCAACCTTTTGGAGACCTCTGTCCCCTGAGTCCAAGCTAATTAAGACTTAATTGACTTCACCAACTTTCTACCTTACATTTTCTCTCCTGGGTGGATCTCCTCCTGCGCTTGGAGACCACGGAAACCTTGGCAAGTGTCAAGAAAGGACAGGAGAGGACAATGTGGGGAGGGGAATGACCTTGGACCTTTACGCCTTTCTCCCCCACCCATCACCGCTGCAGCTAGACGCCAGTTAAGCCGAAAGGAGGCATTCCCTGTCACCGCTAATGCATTTTATTTAGCTAAAAGCACAGTTTACAGTAGCCGGAGTTTGACTGATCTGTTGATAAACACTAATGTTTTCCAGATGACAATTTTTCCCTGTTAATTTCCCCTTTCTTTGGCAGGCCTGCCTGGAGAAGGGGGGGAGGGGGGGGCTATAAATAGATCCCCTGCCATCGTCCTTTTTAAAGTTATTAATGAGCCATCATGTTGAAAAGGTTGCGTGTTGGGGAACGGGGTGTGCTTGACTGCAGTTTCTGACATTGACGGCTTAGCATTTAAAACCAGACGGTGATTAGATCAAGTCGGAAAGAAGGAAGGCGGAGAAATTTTTAAAAAGAAGAAAGAAAAAACCAGGGAGGGGGGTGGCAGAAGAAGAGGGTGGAGGGGACTTCGGCTCTGGCCACAGATTGGAGTTTCGAACTCAGACAACATCATTTCACTCCTCCACTCGCAACCGAATACCTTGCGCAACTAGACTTACAATCCTAGGTTTAGAAAGCTTAGAACTAAGTCACCTTAAACACGATCTAAGCAGAGCCCATAAAATCATCTGCTACAACGTCCTTCTTGTCAACGACTACTTCAGCTTCAACCACAACAACACACCAGCACACAACAGATACAAACACAACAGATACAAGGGGACACAATCTGAAGTTAGTTGGGGGAAAGATCAAAAGCAACATGAGAAAATATTATTTTACTGAGAGAGTAGTAGATCCTTGGAACAAACTTCCAGCAGACGTGGTAGATAAATCCACAGTAACTGAATTTAAACATGCCTGGGATAAACATATATCCATCCTAAGATAAAATACAGAAAATAGTATAAGGGCAGACTAGATGGACCATGAGGTCTTTTTCTGCCGTCAGACTTCTATGTTTCTATGTTTCTAAACAAGGAAACCAGTCCAAACTCGACTGCAGGAAATACGACTTTAGTAGCCGAGTAGTTGATGCATGTAACTGACTACTCTGTAATACCATCTCCTAACCCCCAAAACTTTACCCTTAGACTATCCACTGTTGACCTCTCCCAATTCCTAAGAGGTCGGTAAGGGGCGTGCATAAGTGTACCACTTTCTGTCCCCTGTCCTAATATTTCTTTTATTTTTTTTTACTAGTATCATGTATATGAATATTCTTATATATAACGTTCCTTTTTATTTTTTACTAATATCATTTATATGAATATTTTTCTATCTTTACATAGCTCTAATATGTACTCGACAAAACAAATAAATAAAAATAAATAAATTTACAGTGATGAGCTGCGCAGTATTTATTTATTTATAATTAATAGTTTTTTTAATTGTAATTCCTTCTCTAATACCTTAGTATGATCCTTAATTACTTCTAAAATAGGAAATAATTAAAAGTATGTTTTTACCCGTAGACGCTTTAATCCTTTTAATCATTATCTAGAACTGAACTTTGAAAGAAAATTGAGCTACTTGCCTAATCTGTTATCATACTGAATCTTGTGGGTTCAGTACAAAACCTTAAAATGTTACTGTGCTCCTCAACAAATAATGCTGTCTATTGTTTGTCCTTTCTGTGGCTATTCAAATAATGGGACTTAATCAATTGAAAAAGAGTCCAAGCACCTATTTGAAAAATTATCTTGGTCAGTAGGCCACTCCCACCCAATCACAAGGCCTTTAAAACAGTGACATGTGCTCGCCCCCGTGCCTCTGAATGCTAGCGGAGTCCAGCGCAATTATGCTACTGCACCTGGGCAGGTAGCAAAATTATGCGTGGAAACGTAGATCAGCCCAGGTGCTGGACTCCACTAGCACTCAGAGCCACAGGGGCGAAAACACGTCACCGTTCCACCTTAGCAGCCCACCTCTGGGTAAGCTAGTCCCACTCAGTCACCTGACCTTTAAGCCACCCCCTCCACTCTCGTGATTTTCAAGCCACTCCCATCTGGTCACATGGCTGGCAAGCCACTCCTACCCAGTGAAATGGTTTAACTCACTGCATCCTTTGTTATAATCCTTTGTTATAATCCTTTGTTATATTATTTTGTTGTTTGTATGTACACTGAGACCTTATGCTTGAGATAAATTTCTTAGTGTGTCCAATCATACTTGACCAATAAAGAACTCACCTCTCCTCTCCCCTCTGATTCTTCTCTTCTTCTCTTCTCTCCTCTCCTTTCCCTCCTCTCCTCTCTGATTCTCCTCTCCTCTCTGATTCTCCTCTCCTCTCCTCTCTGATTCTCCTCTCCTCTGATTCTCCTCTCCTCTCTGATTCTCCTCTCCTCTCTGATTCTCCTCTCCTCTCCTCTCTGATTCTCCTCTCCTCTCCTCTCTGATTCTCCTCTCTGATTCTCCTCTCCTCTCTGATTCTCCTCTCCTCTCCTCTCTGATTCTCCTCTCTGATTCTCCTCTCCTCTCTGATTCTCCTCTCCTCTCTGATTCTCCTCTCCTCTCTGATTCTCCTCTCCTCTCCTCTCTGATTCTCCTCTCCTCTCTGATTCTCCTCTCTGATTCTCCTCTCCTCTCTGATTCTCCTCTCCTCTCCTCTCTGATTCTCCTCTCCTCTCTGATTCTCCTCTCCTCTCTGATTCTCCTCTCCTCTCTGATTCTCCTCTCCTCTCTGATTCTCCTCTCCTCTCTGATTCTCCTCTCCTCTCTGATTCTCCTCTCCTCCCCTCTCCTATTATCTTTTCCAATTCCATCCCATTCCATTCTACTCCATTCCATTCCACCCTGCCCTAAACTACCCTACCTTATCCTTGGGTGTCCAATAACAGTTGGCCAATAAAGAACTATTCCATTCCATTCCATTCTCTCCCCCACCCTACTCCATTCTCTGAGGAATTCAGAAGTGTGAATGTGAATCCTTCCCCACTGTTAGTGAGAGACCCTAATATTTGTCTAGTGGCTTCCCAAATTCAAAGGCACTGACTCTTCAACACGGGATCTGTTGGTCACAAGGGGGCAGCAATGGTGTGAGTAAGGATTTGTTCCCTGTTGTCTCTTTGTCTAATCCTCTGTCGGTTCTTTGTCTGAGACGTGGCTAATCTGAAGCTGCGCTTTCTTGTGTCTCTCCTCCTTGCGCAAAGTGCATGGTCTCCGGTTGTCTTCCTGGAGGTACAGAGTTTGGGATAGGTGTTCAGTGCTGTCCATTGTTATAAATAATGCATTTCCTGTAAATCCTTCTCTTTTCAGTTAGATATAGGGATAGGTAGATATAGGTGATATCGATGTAAAGGTTTTCCCTATGCCAGGGGTGTCAAATCCAAGGCCTGTGGGCTAGATCCGGTCTGTGGGGTGCTTAAATCTGCCCCATGAGGCTGCTCTGGAAACAGCAAGGGGCAGGTGTGTGGCGCCTCTGCCAGTGAAAACACAGCTCATCATCGTTCAAGTGAACTGTTAAATCCTCGACTTACAACCTTAATAGTGCAGTCAGGCGGTAGGGAAAGCAAGTAGGATGCTTGGCTGCATAGCTAGAGGTATAACAAGCAGGAAGAGGGAGATTGTGATCCCGCTATATAGAGCGCTGGTGAGACCACATTTGGAATACTGTGTTCAGTTCTGGAGACCTCACCTACAAAAAGATATTGATAAAATTGAACGGGTCCAAAGACGGGCTACAAGAATGGTGGAAGGTCTTAAGCATAAAACGTATCAGGAAAGACTTAATGAACTCAATCTGTATAGTCTGGAGGACAGAAGGAAAAGGGGGGACATGATCGAAACATTTAAATATGTTAAAGGGTTAAATAAGGTTCAGGAGGGAAGTGTTTTTAATAGGGAAGTGAACACAAGAACAAGGGGACACAATCTGAAGTTAGTTGGGGGAAAGATCAAAGGCAACATGAGAAAATATTATTTTACTGAAAGAGTAGTAGATCCTTGGAACAAACTTCCAGCAGACGTGGTAGATAAATCCAGAGGAACTGAATTTAAACATGGCTGGGATAAACATATATCCATCCTAAGATAAAATACAGAAAATAGTATAAGGGCAGATTAGATGGACCATGAGGTCTTTTTCTGCCATCAGACTTCTATGTTTCTATGTTTCTATGTAACAGTGTCACTCGTTGGGGTGACAATTTGCTTCATGTTTCCCATGCTCTCCTTCCTGGGTTGCCCCCCCCCCACCTCAGGCGGGGTAGCTAGGCGAATGGGTACTGCCAGAAGCATAAATGCTGCCAGGGCTGCTTACACCCACGCCTTCTGCTTGCACCTCAGGTGGTAGGTGGCCGTGTGAGGCTGGAGGGGAGCCTGGCAGGAGAGAGGGAAGCTTGTCCGAGGCCAGGAAGGAGGAAAGAGGAAAAAAGCAAGGAGCTCAGACTCAGCAGCAGCAGGGAAAAAAAGGAGAGCTGAGCCAAGACCAGTAATCCAGGAAGTGACCGCCGCTGATCAGCTGGAGCTGTGCACGCATCTTCATTTTTGCCAGTGGAACTGCATTCCACCCCGTCCT
Source organism: Erythrolamprus reginae (assembly GCF_031021105.1). Taxonomy (NCBI): domain Eukaryota; kingdom Metazoa; phylum Chordata; class Lepidosauria; order Squamata; family Dipsadidae; genus Erythrolamprus; species Erythrolamprus reginae. The sequence continues at coordinate 348,825,904 of NC_091951.1, forward strand.
GCCTGCTGCCCACCTCTGAGCTTGGGACGGCTCCATTTTTGCTGGCAGAAGGGGCTAGCAAGACAAACAAAACAAAAGGAGAAATCTGGGATGTGGGTGAATTTGATGGCCTGCTTGTTTTGAGTCCATTGATATGGGGATTGTTTTGAGGTTCTTGGAAAATCCTTGGTCAAGTCACATGATTACCAAGCCACTGCTACCTGGTCACATGGCCGGCAGGCCACTCCTACATGGTCACATAACCTTCAAGCCATGCCCACAAACTAAGCCACACCCACAGTGTGGTAGTAAAAATTTAGGTAGCCCTTCACTGCACATAGGGCTTTATAGGTGATAACCAACATCTTGAACCATCCTGATTGATTGATTGATTGATTCATTCATTCATTCATTGATTTAGTCCAATACATAGTACACATTGAAGAGAAAGATATGTAATAATATAAATTTAAAAAAGTATAGAAGAAAAGATATAAAAGTATAGGTGAACATATTTGAAAGGAAAAAAAGATAAATGAGATAAGGAGAGACAATTGGACAGGGGATGGAAGGCACACTGGTGCACTTATGCACGCCCCTTAGGCAGGCCACTCCTACATGGTCACATGACCCTCAAGCCACGCCCACAAAATAAGCCACACCCACAGTGTGGTAGTAAAAATTTAGGTAGCCCTTCACTGCACATAGGGCTTTATCGGTGATAAAGAACATCTTGAACCATCCTGATTGATTGATTGATTGATTGATTCATTCATTGATTGATTCATTGATTGATTTAGTCCAATACATAGTACACATTGAAGAGAAAGATATGTAATAATATAAATTTTAAAAAGTATAGAAGAAAAGATATAAAAGTATAGGTGAACATATTTGAAAGGAAGAAAAGATAAATGAGATAAGGAGAGACAATTGGACAGGGGATGGAAGGCACACTGGTGCACTTATGCACGCCCCTTAGGCAGGTCACTCCTACATGGTCACATGACCCTCAAGCCATGCCCACAAAATAAGCCACACCCACAGTGTGGTAGTAAAAATTTAGGTAGCCCTTCACTGCACATAGGGCTTTATCGGTGATAACGAACATCTTGAACCATCCCGATTCCTGTTGAGCCCTATTACCACTAAACCGCACTGCCTCTGTTCTCCTGACTTTCATATTTTCAGAACCGCATTAAGGTTACCGTGAATTATCCAATGAATAATCTCAAACTGGGCTCTGCAAGTGCTTCCTACAATCTTTCCGTATTTCCCTTTATTTGTTCCCTTTAATTATAAAGAATGGAAACCTAAAAAAAATATCTTATTTTGTGGGTAAGTGACATGAAGGGAATTCAATAACGGGGAAAGGGACATAATTTCGATAGCTTGCTTTAGCTATTAAGCCCTCTGCAAAGACTTTATGGATGTTTTTAATGCGCACCTGTTAGACTTGCTGGGTAATGGAAATCTCATTCGAGCAGGATAAGCAATGTCTTGTGCAGTAAGGTCACTTCCATTTGTACACATTACAGTCCTGGAAGGAGGAAAGGGACTTTTTTTTTTTTAAAAAAATAGCATTTTATTTGGAAAATAAGGGAGAAAAGAGGTTGATCTGGACACAGTCAACTGTCAAGAGTGGCAATGACTCATTCCGTGAAAATGATGCACCCAGGTTGCCCCAAAGATTTTCAGGGGGAAAAAACTCACATAGAAAGAAATATCTACTATTTCCTTCTCCTCCTCCCTCTCCTCCTCCTCCTTCTTTCCTTCTCTTTGATCTCCTCTGCCTTTCCATTCATCATTATTTTTCCTTCTTCTCTCTCTCTCTCCTTCCTTCTCCTCCCTTTCATTCCCCTCTTCCTCCTCCTCCTTTCCTTCTCTTTGACCTCCTCTGTTTTTCTTTTCTCCTTTTTTCCTCTCCCTCCTTTCTCCTCTGTTTGGAACCCATATCGCATCTCAGACATTAACACCCTTGAAAATGTCCAAAGATACTTCACCAGAATAGCCCTTCACTCCTCCACTCGAAACAGAACACCCTACCAGACTAGACTTTCAATCCTGGGCCTAGAAAGCCTAGAACTAAGATGCCTTAAACAAGATCTAAGTATTGCCCACAAGATCATATGCTGCAACTTCCTGCCTGTCGGCGACTACTTCAGCTTCAACCACAACAACACAAGAGCACGCAACAGATTTAAACTTAATATTAACTGCTCCAAACTTGACTGTAAAAAATATGACTTCAGTAACCGAGTTGTCGAAGCGTGGAACTCATTACTGGACTCCATAGTGTCATCCACAAACCCCCAACACTTTACCCTTAGATTAACTACGGTTGACCTATCCAGATTCCTAAGAGGTCAGTAAGGGGCAAGTACAAGTGCACTAGAGTGCCTTCCGTACCCTGTCTGCGGAGAGGGGCGGCATACAAATCTAAATAATAAATAAATAAATAATAAATAAATAAATACCTTTCTTCTATTCCTTTATCTCTTCTTCCATTCTTTCATTGATATGTTCTATTACTATACCTTCTTTTCTATTATTTCTTAGATATATTCTACTATGAGTATCTCCTCTATAACCTTCATCATGTATTTTACTATGTGTATATAGATATATACCCACTAAAACCCTCATTGTGTATTGGACAAAATAAATACATAAATAAAATAAGTAAATAAAAACTCCAGGACACAGACAGAAGGACCTGGCTTCCTGTGGTCCATGGGATCACCAAGGGTTAGGCACAACTTAGTAACTGAACAAAACACACGGGTTGTCATTAGCTACTGAATAACAACAACCTTAATTATAGAACCCACTCAAGAAATCAAGGAATGAGGCATGACTTTTTGCTTGGAGAAAAGTCCCTGAATTAAACTTATACCTTGTTCTGTTGGGCTCTCTGGTACACTCCTCCCAAAAATTCACAGGTACAAATTTCAGACACACACACGTTTGAAAATTCAAAACAATGTTCTTTATAATGAAAATTCACTTAAACTAAGCCCTCTTTTGGTATAGCAAAGAGCACTGGTCTCCAAACAAATTGGTAATTTGTACAAGTCCCTTATCAGTTCTGTGATACTTAGCTTGCAGCTGTGAGGCAATTCACAGTCCTTCTTCTTTCACAAAGTGAAACACACTTTGTTCTGGTTTAGTTTCCAAATGGGGAAAAATCAGCACACGAAAGGTCAAAGTCAGTAAAGCAGTCACGAAACACAATGATCAGATAATCCTCCACAATGGCCAAACCCACAAGCTGCTATTTATAGCAGCCTCACTTATTACCACAGCCCCTCCCAACCACAGGTGGCCTCATTTTCTTTGATAATAATCTCTCAGTTGTTGTTGCCTATGCATCGCTCTCCGCATGTGTGGCTGTATCATTAACTCTTGTTCTGAATCCAAGGAGGAGCTAGATAATTGATCTCCTTCTGAGCTGTCTGCCACACTCTCCTCCTCCCTGTCTCTCATGTCTTCTTGGTCAGAGGAGCCTTCATCAGCAGATTCCACCGGGGGCAAAACAGGCCTGCAGCATGTGGATGTCTCCCCCACATCCACAGTCCTTGGGGCAGGAGCTGGGCCAGAGCTAACCACAACATAAAGTGGAAGTGATGTGCCGGTGCCTGGAGGCTGTTGGGGTCTGGATGGGTGTCAACAGACTCAAACTCAACCTGGCTGTGGGTCCTGCCTCCCAGGGACAATTCCATCTGTCCGTCCATAACCCTGGGGGGGGGATTATTGACCCCCTCAGAGAGTGTCCGCAACTTGCGCATCCTCCTCGATCCACAGCTCACATTAGAGAACCATCTTTCCGCTGTGGCGAGGGGGGCGTTTGCCCAGGTTCGCCTGGTGCACCAGTTGCGTCCCTATCTGGACCAGGACTCACTGCTCACAGTCATTCATGCCCTCATCACCTCGAGGTTCGACTACTGTAATGCTCTCTACATGGGGCTACCTTTGAAAAGTGTTCGGAAACTTCAGATCATGCAGAATGCAGCTGCGAGAGCAATCATGGGCTTTCCAAGATATGCGCATGTCACACCAACACTCCGCAGTCTGCATTGGTTGCCGATCAGTTTCCGGGCACAATTCAAAGTGTTGGTTATGACCTATAAAGCCCTTCATGGCATCGGACCAGAATACCTCAAGGACCGCCTTCTGCTGCACGAATACCAGCGACTGGTTAGGTCCCACAGAGTTGGCCTTCTCCAGGTCCCCTCGACTAAACAATGTCGTTTGGCGGGACCCAGGAGAAGAGCCTTCTCTGTGGCGGCTCCGACCCTCTGGAACCAGCTCCCCCCAGAGATTAGGACTGCCCCAACCCTCCTTGCCTTTCGTAAAGTTCTTAAGACCCATCTCTGCCGTCAGGCATGGGGGAACTGACACATCTTCCCCGGGCCTATACAGTTTATACATGGAATGTTTGTGTGTGTGTTTGTTTTTAATAATGGGGTTTTTAGTGTTTTTTAAATTATTAGATTTGTTTTTACATTGTTCTTGTTATTGTTGTGAGCTGCCCCGAGTCTACGGAGAGGGGCGGCATACAAATCTAATAAATAAATAAATAAATACCTGAGCTGCAGAAATGCTGGAGAACACTAGATGGCATGAACAGGATTCCAAGAACGGAGTCTGTTAGTGTCTGATGGTCTTAATGCGACCTAGATTTGAAATCTCTATCCCAAACTCAGTTTCTACCTCTTCATTCTCTGCACAACTTCCCAGTAGATTTAGCCTACTCACCGTTGCAACATTAATCCTGAGATGCTGTCATAAATCATAAGTTTGGGCCGACCGGAATTTTAAAATATTCCGAATCTACCTGAAAGGATGTCAAAAAGAGAGAAAGTCAAAGGGGTTCTCGATGGTGCCAGAATGCAGGATGTTAGAATAATGGATTGAAGCTACAGGAAGGCAGAACATATGGGCGAAGGGAAAGATATGTAACAATAGTAGCAGATTGACAGTGGAATCAATGACCCAGAGAGATGGTGGAGTTCCTGTCACTGGAAACATCCAGTTGGAGGCTAGACAAACGTAGGCTAGAGATGCTTTAATTGGAATTTCTGCAAAACACAGGTTGGACCCAATGGCCTTTGGTATCCCTTCCAAATCTGGGATTCTATCGAGGTGGGTATCAAACCGTTGAACCCAGCAGAGAATAGTCCATAGAAAACAGCTGCACCGAGAGCACGCCAGGGTGAACAGCTGTGCCTGGAATATAAAGCATACGGGTCAGGGTATGTCCTACAACGAGAGAGAAGAAGGCGTTTGTATGCCAGGCACAGCATTTTGTTTCTCTTGCCTAAATGCAAGAAATTCAAAGGTGGGGAAAAAAAAATAAAGGTCTACATTTAGGCAATTTTTTTTTTTAAAGCAAACTGCACAGGTACAGTATATATAAACATAGAAACATAGAAGAGTGAGGGCAGAAAAAGACCTCATGGTCCATCTAGTCTGCCCTTATACTATTTCCTGTATTTTATCTTAGGATAGATAGATGTTTATCCCAGGCATGTTTAAAAATAGGTTCCTGTGGATTTACCAACCATGTCTGCTGGAAGTTTGTTCCAAGTATCTACTACTCTTTCAGTAAAATAATATTTTCTCATGTTGCTTTTGATCTTTCCCCCAACTAACTTCAGATTGTGTCCCCTTGTTCTTGGGTTCACTTTCCTATTAAAAACACTTCCCTCCTGATATGTGTTCTATCGGGCTCTCTGGTAGAATCCTCCCAAAAATTCACAGGTACAAATTTCAGACACACACACGTTTGAAAATTCAAAACAATGTTCTTTATCATGAAAATTCACTTAAACCAAGCCCTCTTTTGGTATAGCAAAGAGCACTGGTCTCCAAACAAACTGGTAATTTGTACAAGTCCCTTATCAGTTCTGTGATACTTAGCTTGCAGGGTGGCGCAGCAGGTAGAGTGCTGTACTGCAGGCCACTGAAGCTGACTGTAGATCTGAAGGTCAGCGGTTCAAATTTCATCACTGGCTCAAGGTTGACTCAGTCTTCCATCCTTCCGAGGTGGGTAAAATGAGGACCCGGATTGTGGGGGCAATAGGCTGGCTCTGTTAAAAAGTGCTATTGCTAACATGTTGTAAACCGCCCTGAGTCTAAGGAGAAGGGCGGCATAAAATTGAATAAATGAATGAATAATTCACAGTCCTTCTTTCACAAAGTGAAACACACTTTGCTCTGGTTTAGTTTCAAAGCAGGGAAAAATCAGCACACAAAAAGTCAAAGTCAGTAAAGCAGTCACGAAACACAACAATCAGATAATCCTCCACAATGGCCAAACCCACAGGCTGCTATTTATAGCAGCCTCACTAATCACCACAGCCCCACCCCACCCAACCACAGCTGGCCTCATTTTCTTTGATAATAATCTCTCAGTTGTTGTTGCCTATGCATCGCTCTCCACATGCGTGGCTGTATCATTAACTCTTGTTCTGAATCCAAGGAGGAGCTAGATAATTGATCTCCTTCTGAGCTGTCTGCCACACTCTCCTCCTCCCTGTCACTCATGTCTTCTTGGTCAGAGGAGCCTTCATCAGCAGATTCCACCGGTGGCAAAATAGGCCTGCAGTATGTGGATGTCTCCCCCACATCCACAGTCCTTGGGGCAGGAGCTGGGCCAGAGCTAACCACAACAGAAAGTAGAATGAGAATAACAATAACAATAAGAACAAGAATAACAATAAGAATAAGAATAAGGGCACGGCAGGGCAGGGCAGGATAAGATAGGACTTAATACTTTATTGGCCAAGTATGATTGGACACTATTAATGTATGAGCAGAGTAATCCTTCTTTACCAAGGTTGTGCACAACAGAAACATTTAGATTGAGATTAGTTGTCAGTAACTACTCAGTCACACACAGATACACCAACTTGAATTAAAATTTTCTTTGAGAGATAACATCTTCGGATAAACAGTCTAAAGTCCTACACATAATAAGTCAGGATAACAATTCAAATATTACTAGTAGATAGTCTTTCTTACCAGTTGTCTTTGTCATAATCAGCGAAGAAGGATATCAAGCCTAAATACATTTTAGCTGTAATATATGCACAACTACAACATAGAGAGATTGCAGAGCTAACCTAACAGTGAGTAGCCAGTGAGTAACCAGACAAAGAGAAACAGAGAGGATGATTCAGAGAAATAAGATATAAACTCTCACTCCCTCTTGTGGCAGTCTGCAACACCTGCAGCCATTATGGACAGAGTCCTAACAGACACCCAAGAAATTTCTCCTTGGTGTATATGCATACATAAAAGAAAATATTTTATATATATAAATGTGTGAGTGTTCCAATTCACTGAACTAAATTAGGCATCTTATGTGGATGCAGATGGCCTATCGTTTCAAGGAAGATGCATTGCCCAACCACCATCTTTTCCTTATGATGGGGGATAAAAGGGGGCTGGGGGGGCCTTAGGTCTATGACCTTCATCGGATGAGTCAAACGATTTGAATGGAATGAAATTTGGTTCCAAGCTGTTTGAAAAGGATCGTCCGATAATACCAATCCCTGAAGATATTTGAAAGGATTCATTTTCTGCGCAAAATATTTTCAAAGAGTTCCAGTCACAGTTCGCTGGCTCTTATTCGGAGAAGCATCTGTCTAAGCCACCGGCTAAAAACTTTCTAAAAACATGTTGCATTATACATGACTATCGACTTTCAGCCCATCTCTCTTCCTCCCTCCCCCCAACCTCCTCCCCCCCAAACAAACATGGAATATGTCCACTTCCGCTTCTTGGCGAGATGGTACATCAAAATTCTAGGCTTTTGGGACATTGTCTAGAGAATAGGAGAGGCATTCATAAGGTTTTTGTTGTTGTTGTTGTTGTTATTTACATCAATAACATAGCATAGAAATAGAATAGAATAGAATGGAGTAGAGTAGAGTAGAGTAGAATAGAATAGAATAGAATAGAATAGAATAGAATAGAATAGAATAGAATAGAATAGAATTCTTTATTGGCCAATGTGATGGGACACACAAGGAGTTTGTCTTTGGTGCATATGTTCTCAGTGTACATAAATAATAATAATAATAATAATAATAATAATAATAATAATAATAATAATAATAATAATTATTATTATTATTATTATTATTATTATTTCTGGAGGTAATATTACAATGCAAGTAAATGGTCTGTAACCATGGGAAAGGTTGATATAAGCCATAATCAGTATGAAATCATGGGTTTGCTAACTGTGCTGCAACCTGATTGGCTGTAACCAATATAATAACACCCTTGCATTTGCATAAGTGTGGTTTGTTACAATGGTAGATACTGTAGAATAAAAGTATTTTGATAAGAAGAAAAGTAAAATATATTTTTACAAGAAAGCCTGCTGCAGTGTTTTTCATTGAAGACTTCAATTAGGTATAGTGGTTTAACTGTGACTACTTGGTGGATTTATCTTCCGCATGCACAAAACTCTCCCTACATTATATCTTTCTTATATGGCCCTTACATTAGGTTTACATAGAAACATAGAAGATTGATGGCAGAAAAAGACCTCATGGTCCATCTAGTCTGCCCTTATACTATTTTCTGTATTTTATCTTAGGATGGACATATGTTTATCCCAGGCATGTTTAAATTCAGTTACTATGGATTTACCAACCACGTCTGCTGGAAGTTTGTTCCAATTTGATTCATATTACAGGAAAGGTGCTTCTCTGAAAGGACCACTGGACTTTCTTGTGTATTTTTTTTCCTTTGAAAACATTTTGCTTCTTTTCCAAGAATTGGAGAACTTAAGTAGCTTCTTGGATGAGGAGTTCTTCAATTCTTCAGCAGGAGAACTGAAGGAGCTTTTTGGATGAGAAGCTACCTGGACAAGAGTAGCTTTAGGCAACAAAAACAAAATGTATAGGTACAATAAATGTGGCACCTTGCTCAACAGTAGTAATGGTGAGAAGGATTTTGGAGTCTTAGTGAACAACCCTTTAAGTATGAGCTAGTCATGTGAAGCGGCTGCCAAAAGAGCTAACACAGTTCTAGGATGCATTAACAGAGGGATAGAATAGAAGATCATGCAAAGTGTTCATACCGCTTTATAAGGCCTTGGTAAGGCCACACTTGGAATACTGCATTTAGTTTTATATTATATATATATTATATTTATTGGATTTGTATGCCGCCCCTCTCTGCAGCTAACAACGGTGATAAAAAACAGCATGTAAAAATCCAATACTAAACAACTAAAAAAAACCTTATTATAAAACCAAACATACATACAAACATACCATGTGTAAATTGTAAGGCCTAGGGGGAAAGAATATCTCAGTTCCCCCATACCTGACGGCAGAGGTGGGTTTTAAGAAGTTTACAAAGGGCAAGGAGGGTGGGGGCAATTCTAATATCTGGGGGGAGTTGGTTCCAAAGGGCCGGGGCCGCCATAGAGAAGGCTCTTCCCCTGGGTCCCGCCAAACGACATTGTTTAGTTGACGGGACCCAGAGAAGGCCCACTCTGTGGGACCTAACTGGTTGCTGGGATTCGTGCAGCAGAAGGCAGTCCCTGAGAAAATCTGGTCCGGTGCCATGAAGGGCGTTATAGGTCATAACCAACACTTTGAATTGTGACCGGAAACTGATCGGCAACCAATGCAGACCGCGGAGTGTTGGTGTAACATGGGCATACTTAGGGAAGCCCATGATCGCTCTCGCAGCTGCATTCTGCACGATCTGACGTTTCCGAACACTTTGCAAATGTAGCCCCATGTAGAGAGCATTGGTCATCACAATGTAAAAAGGATGTTGAGATTCTAGAATGAGTGCAGAGAAGAGCAACAAGGATAATTAAGGGACTGGAGGCTAAAACACATGAAGAATGGTTGCAGGAACTGGGTATGTCTAGTTTAATGAAAAGAAGGACCAGGGGAGACATGATAGCAGTGTTCCAATATATCAGGTGTTGCGTCAAAGAAGAGGGAGTCAAGCTATTCTCCAAAGCACCTGAGGGTAGAACAAGAAGCAATGTGTGGAAACTCATCAAGGAGAGAAGTAACCTAGAACTAAGGAGAAATTTCCTGATGGAACAATTGATCAGTGGAACAGCTTGCCTCCAGAAATTGGGAATGCTTCAACATTGGAAATTTTTAAGCAGATGTTGGATAACCATCTGTCTGAAGTAGAGTAGGGTCTCCTGCCCAAGCAGGGGGTTGGACTAGAAGACCTCCAAGGTCCCTTCCAACTTGTTGTTGTTGTTGTTGTTCTGATGGTTGTGGTAGTGGTAGTGGTGGTGGTGGTAGTGATGATGATGATGATGATGATGATCATGAAACAAAACATGAGCTGTGGTGGCGCAGCAGGTAGAGTGCTGTACTGCAGGCCACTGAAGCTGACTTGTAGATCTGAAGGTCAGCGGTTCAAATCTCATCACCGGCTCAAAGTTGACTCAGCCATCCATCCTTCCGAGGTGGGTAAAATGAGGACCCGGATTGTGGGGGCAATAGCCTAGCTCTGTTAAAAAGTGCTATTACTAACATGTTGTAAGCCGCCCTGAGTCTAAGGAGAAGGGCGGCATAAAAATCGAATAAATAAATAAATAATAAATAAATTTTCAGCGAAAAACAAGAAAACCAGATACCTTTTAAGAAAGCACTTTGGGGTCAACCTGGATGACCTGGATAATTGAGAATGGTTACCCCCTACAACCACCAAATGGCAACTCGAGTTTCTTGAGTGTGTTGCTGTTGTTTAAATGTTTGAAAATGTTTCACTTCTCATTCAAGAAGCTTCTTTGGTTCTCTAATTTGGGTACTCTAAAATTAACAGGCATAGCCTGTTATTTATTTATAACTTTTTAATTCCTTTTTGGCTGGAAAGGGAGTAAAATGAGTAATATCCCATTAAAACGAAGCAAGAAAATGCACAATAAAGACCATTTCTACCTGTGCATACGATTGGCTTGGCAATGGGCAACAATTATTGATACGGGTTGTTACATAAAATAATTACAAGGGGTCGCTTTGGGAGGAAGTGATTTAGGAGAAGTGGGGCAGAATGCTCCCTACATTTTCTATCACCTGGAAAAGAAACTGGTTGCAATAATTGCAGCCTGACATTGTATTCTGTTTATTGATACACACACCAAAATTTTATTTAACTCAACCTCCATTAGCCCTCTTGCCATTTTCATAGCTCTTGCTAATTGCAATTGCATGCTCACAGCCTTTCTGGTTTATGATCAGATTCAAACCGATAAAGATATTATTTAATATCGTGTCCATTTGTTTTAGAGGGGGCTGGTGGGTTGGTTGCTTGATTCGTGCAGCTTATGCAAAAAAAAGTTAAGGTTTTTTTCTTCTTTTGCATACAATGGTACAATCACCCATTGAGAAGGAAATTAGATTCTATGGGGGGAAGCAGCACTGACTTCCAGAACTCTTCCATTTTTAATAAGAGCTCTGAACTCCAATTCGAGTTTCCCCACCAATGTTTAATGTGAATAGATAAAGGAAACCACAGGAGGTTGGGGCCAGAGAGAACGAGAGGCAAAACGGACTCCGGTGGTACTGTGATTTGGGATATTGGTTGGATGCAAAAAACCAACAATAATAGCATCACAAGTCCAGACGATCTATTTCTTGCTTGGTTTTAATCCTCAACTATTTCTGCCCCTCCTCCTCCAATGTTTCTTTATTTTATTTATTTATTATTTAGGGGAATGAAAAAAACCTGCAAAGACTTAGAGCTTGGAAAACATTCTTCGCAGAGAGTAGTAATGAAAGAGCTTGCAAGCGGGTAACAGTTGGGAATCTTGTTAGCATCTGGTTACATAGAAACATAGAAACATAGAAGACTGACGGCAGAAAAAGACCTCATGATCCATCTAGTCTGCCCTTATACTATTTTCTGTATTTTATCTTAAGATGGATATATGTTTATCCCAGGCATGTTTAAATTCGGTTACTGTGGATTTACCAACCACGTCTGCTGGAAGTTTGTTCCAAGGATCTACTACTCTTTCAGTAAAATATTATTTTCTCATGTTGCTTTAGATCTTTCCCCCAACTAACTTCAGATTGTGTCCCCTTGTTCTTGTGTTCCCTTTCCTATTAAAAACACTTCCCTCTTGGACCTTATTTAACCCTTTAACATATTTAAATGTTTCAATCATGTCCCCCCTTTTCCTTCTGTCCTCCAGACTATACAGATTGAGTTCATTAAGTCTTTCCTGATACGTTTTATGCTTAAGACTTTCCACCATTCTTGTAGCCCGTCTTTGGACCCGTTCAATTTTGTCAATATCTTTTTGTAGGTGAGGTCTCCAGAACTGAACACAGTATTCCAAATGTGGTCTCAACAGCACTCTATATAGCGGGATCATAATCTCCCTCTTCCTGCTTGTTATACCTCTAGCTATGCAGCCAAGCATCCTACTTGCTTTCCCTACTGCCTGACTGCACTTTTACCATTTTGAGACTGTCAGAAATCACTACCCCTAAATCCTTCTCTTCTGAAGTTTTTGCTAACACAGAACTGCCAATACAATACTCAGATTGAGGATTCCTTTCCCCCAAGTGCATTATTTTACATTTGGAAACATTAAACTGCAGTTTCCATTGCTTTGACCATTTATCTAGTAAAGCTAAATCATTTACCATATTACAGACGCCTCCAGGAATATCAACCCTATTGCACACTTTAGAGTCATCGGCGAATAGGCAAACATTCCCTACCAAACCTTCCCCTATGTCATTCTTATTTATTTATAGGAATTGAAAGGGATCTTACAGGTCATCAAGACCAACCCCCTGCTCAAGCAGGAAACCGTACACCTCCCCAGCCAGATGGCAGTCCAATCTTCTCTTGAAAGTGTCCAGAGTTGTGGAGTTCACAACCTCCGCTGGCAGGCCATTTCCACTGGTTGATTGCTCTGACCATCAGGAAGTTCTTCCTTATCTCCAGGTTGAATCTTTCCTTGGTCAGCTTCCGTCCGTTGTTCCTCGTCCTGCCCTCCGGTGCCCTGGAAAATAGTGTGACCCCTTCCTCTCTGTGGCAACCCCTCAAGTACCTGTATACTGCTATCAGGTCCCCCCTGGCCCTTCTTTTCACTAGGCTATCCATGCCCAGTTCCAGCAACCTCTCTTCATATTTCTTGGTTTCTAGTCACCTTATCATTTTGGTTGCTCTTTTCTGTACCCTTTCCAGAGTCTCTATGTCTCTTTTGAAGTGTAGTGACCAGAACTCGATGCAATAATCCAGGTGCAGTTTGACCAGGGCATTATAGAGTGGTATTATTACCTCTCTACTCTTGGAGTGTATCCTTCTGTTCATGCAGTTTAGGATTGTGTCTTTTCTACCTGTGTGTCAAGAGGCAACTGGGGTTTCTGATTTTTCTTTGAAGACGTTTCGCTTCTCATCCAGGAAGCTTCACCAACAGAGCAACGTGGTATGCAGGTGAAACTCGAAAAATTAGAATATCGTGCAAATGTTCATTTGTTTCAGTAATGTAACTTAAAAGGTGAAACCTAATATATGAGAGATATTCATAAAATGCAAGGCAAGATAGTTCAAGCTGTGATTTGTCATAATTGTGATGATTATGGGGTGCAGCTCATGAAAGCCCTAAATCCCCCATCTCAGAAAATTAGAATATTACATTCAATAATAATAATAATAATAATAATAATAATAATAATAATAATAATAATAATGGATTGTACGAGGGTCGCCCAGAAAGTAATGCACCATTCGTGCAGCTGCATTCTGCACGATCTGTAGTTTCTGAACGCTCTTCAAAGGTAGTCCCACGTAGAGAGTATTGCAGTAGTAGAACCTCAAGGTGATAAGGGCATGAGTGACTGTGAGTAGAGACCATTGCATTCTATTCCAATCCAATCACTACTTTCTGTTCTATTCTATTCTGTTCTGTTCCGTTCCGTTCCGTTCCGTTCCGTTCCATTCCACTCCACTCCACTCCACTCCACTCCATTCCATTCCATTCCATTCCAAGCTCTATCCTGCTTCTAATCCTAGTTTGTTTGTTTGTTTGTTTGTTTGTTTACTTACTTACTTACTTACTTACTTACTTACTTACTTACTTACTTATTTGTTTAATTGGATTTGTATGCCGCTCCTCTCCGTAGACTCGGGGCGGCTAACAACAATGATAAAAACAGCATGTGACAATCCAATAATAAAACAACTAAAAACCCTTATTTATAAAAACCAAACATACACTCAAACATACCATGCATAACTTGTAATGGCCTAGGGGGAAGGAATATCTCAACTCCCCCATGCCTGGCGATATAAATGAGTCTTGAGTAGTTTATGAAAGACAGGGAAAGTGGGGGCAATTCTAATCTCCGGGGGGAGTTGGTTCCAGAGGCCCGGGGCTGCCACAGAGAAGACTCTTCCCCTGGGGCCCACCAAACGACATTGTTTAGTCAACGGGACCCAGAGAAGGCCAACTCTGTGGGACCTTATTGGTCGCTGGGATTCATGCGGTAGCAGGCGGTTCTGGATGTATTCTGGCCCAATGCCATGTAGGGCTTTAAAGGTCATGACCAACATTTATTTATTTATTTATTTATTTATTCATTCAGTCATTCATTCATTCATTCATTCATTCATTCATTCATTTATTTGTATGCCGCCCCTCTCCATAGACTCTTAACTAATCCCCGCAAATCAAGATGAGTTTTTCAACTCCCAAAACAAAGAGGCCTTTTGGGGTTGGTTGAACTTTCCTTCTTTCTTTAGTAAACATCTGAGAAGAATCAAGAGGAACCAAATACCCCTCCCAAAACACTCACAACTTGTCAGACCTAGGCCAAATCCAGCAACACCTCTCCAGATTCTAAATACTTTTGCAAAATCTACAACCACAACAATTAGACAAAGCAAGGGGAGGGAGTTTCTATTAATAACACACATGCCCATTTCCCCCCTTTCAAAATGGCTTTTCCCCATTCAGTACTTAGGAGCAAAGCAATCTCAGGAATTATTTAGATTGCCTCTGGGGTTTTTAAACCAGTTGAGATTGCAGAGTGTTAATTATGTCCTTTCTCTTCTCTTCTGCAGAAACTGAGCTTGGCTAAAACAGTATATGGCTATATATGTGCATACATAACAGCTAAGGCCTCCTGTTAAATATTCATAGGCTGCTAAACGAGAAGCCTTTCCCTTTCCAAATTTGGATAACTATCTCCATTAATAAAATCAATTTATATAATAGCTGATCAACTCTCTCTCCTTCTTCTTTCTTTCTTTCTTTTTTTTCCCAATAGGTGACTTGAAGTTCAACCCAAAACTTTAACAGAATGAATCAGGCAAGAAAAGTTGGTGTGAAAATGGTTTTTATTTTATTTTTTGGGGTAACAAAGGAACTGAATCAGAGATGGTATTTTGCTGGTTTGCACTGGTTCGGGCAAACCTGTAGCATCAACTGCAAGTGAACCAGTAGCTACAACTGTGGCTGAACTGGTAATGTCAACTGCAGGGGAACTGATAGTGTCAACTGCAGGGGAACCGGTAGCATCAATCACAGGTGAACCAGTTGCATCAATTGCGGGTGAACCA
>NC_091951.1:348846464-348889092 GCF_031021105.1 Erythrolamprus reginae
TGTTTCTATGTTTCTATGTTTCTATGTTTCTATGTTTCTCTATGTTTCTCTATGTTTCTATGTTTCTATGTTTCTCTATGTTTCTCTATGTTTCTATGTTTCTATGTTTCTATGTTTCTATGTTTCTTTGTTTCTACGTTTCTACGTTTCTACGTTTCTACGTTTCTACGTTTCTACGTTTCTACGTTTCTATGTTTCTATTAAGGGATTGGAAACCAAGACTTATGAAGAGAGACTGAGGGAACTGGGCATGGATAGGCTAGAGAAAAGGAGGGCCAGAGCGGACATGATAGCAGTCTACAAGTATACGAGGGGATGTCACAGAGAGGAGGGGATCACTTTATTCTTCAGGGCACCAGAGGGCCGGACGAGGAACAACAGCTGGAAGCTGACCAAGGAGAGATTCAACATGGAGATAAGGAGGAGCTTCCTGATGGTCAGAGCGATCAACCAATGGAACAACTTACCAGCAGATGTTATGAACTCCAACACTCCGACATTTTAAAGAGAAGATTGAACTGCCACTTGACTGGTGTACTATAGGGTTCCTGCTTGGGCAGGGGGTTGAACATGATGGCCTTCATGGTCCATTTCAACTCTAACAATAAATAAATAAATAAATTAAATAAATAAATATGTTTCTATGTTTCTATGTTTCTATGTTTCTATGTTTCTATGTTTCTATGTTTCTATGTTTCTATGTTTCTATGTTTCTATGTTTCTATGTTTCTATGTTTCTATTCAATTCTATTCCATTCTATCCTATCCTATCCTATCCTATCCTATCCTACTCTACCCTACCCTACCCTACCCTGTTCTGTTCTGTTCTATTCTATTCTATTCTATTCCTATTTCACCCTTGGTTTCAAGCCAACTATTTTGGCCTTCTTTCCTTAAAAAATCAAAACATCACACTTGCTCATCTTTTCAATGGCCTGAACAATGACTTATCACCGCCGTGTATTTATTTTAAAAAGCACCATGCAATAACAAACACCCCTCACCCAAGGTCTATTTGTGCCCGGGCCTATGATGTGCGTTGCATAGCTTGCAAATATGCTTTTATGAGAACCTGCAGCATGAATTTGCTGACTCCTGGAGCTTCATCATTTTGGGCCACTTTGGTGCGTTCAGCATTTTATTTCATATTATTTATTTATTTATTTTGGCGATCTTTACAGGTTGGGTTGGGAAAAGCGAGAGGGGAAGACGAGGGTGATTAAATGACTGCCTGAGGTTATGCATGTAGGAGAATCACACCTGAATGGAATGTGTAAGCACCAGTAGATAATCCTCTGGCACTTTTCTCCCCTCTTTTCTCTTCTTCTTTTTTCCCCTGGTTGCTTGCACTTCGTTTGCTCCTCTGCAAAGACTGATGGGAGAAGGGCCAGAGTGAGCACGGAAAATAGAATGTGAATCTGTGGATTGTTTGCAGTCTTTAATCCTGAAAGGCGAAAGGGGTACGGCATTCATTGATGGTCTTCAGGAAATGCATTTTTATTTATTTTATTGTTTTGTCAAGTATGCATTGGTGGTACTTGACAAAACAATAAAATAACAGAACAGAGTGGAATCATAGGGCTATAAGGGAGCTTAGAGGTCTTCTACTACAGCCCCTGGTCATTGAAAGATACTTTATATCTTACATCTCCTCCTTATTGACTAAGGATTGTGTTCTGCCTGATTGTCCCAACTGCCCGTAATTACAGGGTAAATAGTCCAAAAAGACACACACCACACGATAGAAGGAAAACTAAAAATCTTTATCAACAGAAAAGCAGAAAAAACACCCTTTTTAAATGTCAAAGGGATTTTCTGGTACACACAAGGCACAGGTTAAATGCAATCCAATTTCTAGGAGGAGGAGGAAAAAGTAGAGGAGGAGGACAGTCACTGCCCAAGGAAGAAGGGGAAGGTAGGGGAATCAAAAAAATCCAAAACTTTAAGGCTTAAAAAAAAAAGGCGAGGAGGAGCACGTGCTTCCAATACACCCGGTGCGAGGCTGCCTCCCATACACTGGCTGCTGCTGCTGCTACCTGTTGCCTCTTCCTTACCAGGCTGAAGGGCTCCCCTCTCCTCTCGCTCACTCGCTTTGTAGCTGGCGCCTTTCCTTCGCTGTGGTGACTCCTCAGCTGCACAGAGCAAAAGGAGCGTTTCTTTTCTCGGGGCGCTGGCAGAGGTTTATTCCCTGTCCAAGCGCCCAGAGAAAGGAAAATGCTTCGTTTGCTCTGGACTGCCAAAGCCTCCTTAAGCGCCACCGAAAGGCTCCTCTGGCAGCCCAGATACCTGGGATTAAAGGGGGAATGGCAGGAAACTGGCCGGGCCTTCGTGCTGCTCTTAAATCTTTCCAGGCTCGTGTTTTAAAGTAGAAAATGGTTCTTACGTAGAGGCAAAAAAATCTTGAACACCCATTTCTTATCTAGAAAAGTTCTTAAATAGAGGGGTTCTTAAGTAGAGGTACCACTGTATATACATTTGCAACTTGCAACTTTACATGTTTAAACTAAAGAGAGAGAAAGGGGTTTTCAAGCCCCCTTGCCCCCCTCTTCTTTGGGCCAGGCCCTCAAATACTGGAATACTACTACTATGTCACCCCAGTCCTTCTTTCCATTAAGCTAAGCATGCACTCAATTCTTGCAACCAATCTTCGTGTGTTTTAGCCAAGTAGCAACAGAGAGAGAGTGACAGACAGAAAGACAGACAGGCAGGCAAGCAGAGGCAGAGGAGAAGAAGCTACTATCAAGTAGTATAATTTGTCCCCCTCTTCTTTGTGACAAACTCTCAATTATTCGAAGACAGCTATCATGTCGCTGCAAAGGTCCTTCCCTTTGTTAAGCTAGATGTACTGAATTATACCTAACCCTAACCCTTATTTCTTCCTCGCAGAATTTATCCCTGAGATTGTTCTTCATATGTTCCAGCCTCCAGTTCCCTAATCATATTTGTTACTATTCTCTCCATTCTAACAACTAGGTGTAACGATCACAAAGTGCATATACTGTAGGATTTGATCCCCTTATATAGAGCGCTGGTGAGACCACATTTGGAGTACTGTGTTCAGTTCTGGAGACCTCACCTACAAAAAGATATTGACAAAATTGAACCGGTCCAAAGACGGGCTACAAGAATGGTGGAAGGTCTGAAGTATAAAACGTATCAGGAAAGACTTAATGAACTCAATCTGTATAGTCTGGAAGACAGAAGGAAAAGGGGGGACATGATCGAAACATTTAAATATGTTAAAGGGTTAAATAGGGTTCAGGAGGGAAGTGTTTTTAACAGGAAAGTGGACACAAGAACAAGGGGACACAATCTGAAGTTAGTTGGGGGAAAGATCAAAGGCAACATGAGAAAATATTATTTTACTGAAAGAGTAGTAGATCCTTGGAACAAACTTCCAGCAGACGTGGTTGGTAAATCCACAGTAACCGAATTTAAACATGCCTGGGATAAACATATATCCATTGTAAGATAAAATACAGGAAATAGTAAAAGGGCAGACTAGATGGACCATGGGGTCTTTTTCTGCCGTCAGTCTTCTATGTTTCTATGTTTCTATGATGGACCCAGATGCGGGCCATTGAGGAGATTATTTGGCTTGGTAATTCATTTTCCCAGAGTTCAAAAGCTGGGTCTGAACTTGCGACTTTCTGCTGCTGAGCATTGTTGCATTGCAGAATTTCCTAGTAAAGCAAGGAAGTGCGAGAGAAGCTTTCCTGATTTACTCGAGCAAACCAAGATGAGGAACGGAGGGAGTGAGGCCACAGCAACTATTGATTTTCATCAACGGACAAGTCTTCCCTCAAAACAAAGTGATTTCTACACCAGTTCCCTCTCGGCCTCGGCCTTTTGAAGGTGAAAAGGTCAGCGGCCAGCAAAGTCCTAATTTTATTGTTCATTATAGTTCATTGTGGGCAGTTACACACTTTTTCCCCCAACAGAAGAGAAATCTGTAGCTCAAGGTTGAACTATGGAAGCCTCAGTGCTCTCCGAGCTTAGTTGTTTTCTTGCAGAAGTTTCATTATCTGACTAGATATTGTTGTACATACTCCTGGTCAGTTGGAGGATGATGAAGAACTTGAGGACTCTGATACAGATAGTGTTTATGAATTAGTGGTAGGCCCTGGGTTACAGGCAGTAGAACAGGTGGGAGGCCAGCCGCAGGATGTTGCTATGAGTCCAGAATCTAGCGAGGAAGAATCAGACGATCGCTGGGTCGATCCTAAATTCAGAAGGGTCCAAAAATGTAAGGAACAGGTGTTTGGAAGAAGATATTAAGGGGAGGAATGGGTTAAATACTGGAGTGATGTATTTGGTACATCAGGGGGTCAGTGGGGAAGAAGGGTGGAGTTTCAATGTTGTAGGGCTAAAATGAAAGGTGTTTCCATTCAGCTCCCAAGCAAGCAAATGCATTCTGTGTTATTTTACAGTCATTTCTGCTGTTTTTGAATCAGGCTGTGAGTACATAAATCTTGGTGAACGGAGGAGGCTGGGAGGAATGCATGAGGAATGCAATTAAGAGAGATAACGGGAGGAAGAGGAATGTGCTAGTATGAACCGTATTTTGAATATGGAAGGGAAGAAATGAAATACTGCATTTAGTAAGAGTTATTTGTAATAGCTAAAATTCTACCAGAAACCAGAACAGATATCATCAGGCCGAGCTAAACAAAGCAAAACAACGCAAAACAATAAAACAAACAAATGAACAAACAAAAACTTGGAGAATTTTTGAAAGCTTGATATTCAGGCAAAGAAGCCATCAGTAGGTACATAGAGATAATGAACAAGGACATACATTTACCATAATTTTCAGGCTATAAGACGCTCAGGAGTATAAGATGCTCCTTCGTTTTTGGGGAGAAAAATAAGAAAAAACCTGATTGGGGATGGATGGCCTCCCTAAATACTCTCAATCAGCTGTCCTCAGAGGTGAATTTAGCAACAGGTTTGTTTACTTACTTACTTGCTTGCTTGCTTGCTTGCTTGCTTGCTTGCTTGCTTGCTTGCTTGCTTGCTTGCTTGCTTGCTTGCTTGCTTGCTTGCTTGCTTGCTTGCTTGCTTACTTACTTACTTACTTACTTACTTACTTACTTTGTTTGTTTGTTTGTTTGTTTATTTGTTTATTTATGTATTTATTAGATTTGTATGCCGCCCCTCTCCGTAGACTCGGGGCGGCTCACAACACAATAAAACAGTTCATGACAAATCTAATAATTTACAATTTAAAATATTTTAAAAACCCCATTATTAAGCAGACATACCTACAAACATACCATACATCAATTATATAGGCTCGGGGGAAATATCTCAGTTCCCCTATGCCTGACGACAGAGGTGGGTTTTGAGGAGTTTATGAAAGGCAAGGAGGGTAGGGGCAGTTCTAATCTCTGGGGGGAGCTGGTTCCAGAGAGTCGGGGCCACCACAGATAAGGCTCTTCCCCTGGGGCCCGCCAACATACTTGCAAGCTATGTTTCTTGCTTTTTCAGCCTGTGAAACTTCCATTTCGGAGGCATTTTTCCAACCTCTGAAACCTCCATTGTAGTCCCATCCATCCTCTCAAATGGAGGTTTTAGAGGGTGAAAAAAAAGCATCTGAAACAGAGGTATATTATTTGACAAAGTGACAAAATTCGTGGACTAGGGGAATGCTGTCGAATAGGTTTATTTGGACTTCGGTATGGCTTTTGACAAAGTAGACCAAAACCTTTATTCGTAGATTACTAGATTAGTATCATCAGGAGCCTCTCAAATCTTGCTCTGTGTTCAAAATGTGGCTTGATCTAAGAGTCTCTGTGGATCTTTGCCAACGTGATAGAACAATGGCTCAGACTTTTGAAACTATGAGAATCACAGCCTGCCTTTCATTCAAGGCAGCATTTTTAGACCATTGTCTCATTCCCACAGACACACACACAAACAACCCTGTGAGGTAGATTCGGTCATAAAAGAGGGACTGGCCCAGAGCAACTGTACATGTTATATTGGCTGGCAATTGACTGAATCCTAGTTTTTCCCAGGAACCAGGATTTCAAGGCTATTATCATGGATACTCTCTTTCTCCTGTACTAATTAACTTCCCTTCCCCTCCTTTTGCCTCTCCTTCTCTTTCCTTCCTTCCTTCCCTCCCTCCCCTTCTCCCCTTTTTTCTTTCTTTCTTCTTTCCTTTTTCTTTCTTTCTTTCTTTCTTTCTTTTTTCTTTCTTTCTTTCTTTCTTTCTTTCTTTTTTCTTTCTTCTTTCTTTCTCTCTCTCTTTCTCTCTCTTTCTTTCCTCAAATACTCCCATACAAATCAATCACTCTTCCTTCCTTCCTTCCTTCTTTCCTTCTTTCCTTCTTTCCTTATTTGATTTTTATGCCGCCCTTCTCCTTAGACTCAGGGTGGCTTACAACATGTTAGCAATAGCAATTTTTTCAACAGAGCCAGAATATTGCCCCCATAATCCAGGTCCTCATTTTACCCACCTTGGAAGGATGGAAGGCTGAATGAACCTTGAGTCAACCTCCTTTCCTCCCTCCCTCCCTCCCTCCCTTCCTCTCTCTCTCTCTCTCTCTCTCTCCCTCCCTCTCTTTCTTTCTTTCTTTCTTTCTCTCTCTCTTTCCTTCCTTCTTTTCTTCTTTCCTTCCTTTCTTCCTTCCTTCCTTCCTTCCTTCTTTCTTTCTTTCTTTCTTTCTTCTTTCTTCTTTCTTCTTTCTTTCTTCTTTCTTCTTTCTTTCTTTCTTTCTTTCTTCTTTCTTTCTTCTTCCTTCCTTCTTTCCTTCCTCCCAATACTTCCATGCAAATTAATCTCCATTCCTTCCTGACTGGATCAGTTCGTTCTTACTACCATTCCTCTTGGATACGACCCACCCTTGGAATATGAGTCTATGGAAAGGGGCGGCATACAAATCTAATAAATAAATAAATACAGGATGCTGAATGCATGCAGAGAAGACGATTTCCCCATACTCTTCATAAACAAAATTAGCAAGTTTCTACGATTTCAAGGTTGTATTTATAATTCTGTAACTGTTTCCTACTTCCCCCTTTTCTTTGCTCCAGGCGTGAATATAAGAGAAACATTGTTTTCTTCCCTTTTCTGCTAATGGATAAAAGATAGCTAAAACTGCTGAATTCGCGGAATATTTGCCCGATGTGAATTTTGTGGAGAAAATACCTTAATATGATCTTTGGAGCTTAGCAGAACAAGACCTACAGTACGTTAAAGTACTTTCTTATTCAAATGAAGCATTCCGCTTCGTTCGCCCAACAATTTGGGAAATGAGACCCCCAAACTCTGGCAAATTAAATTGCAAAATTTAAATTCATCCCCGAGATAACAGAGTGAAAGGTCTGTATAATTAATGGACTTATTGTTGATGGTGAAGATGGGATCGTGTTTTCTGGGGTTGATAAAGATGGACAGTGTGCTGGAGAAATAAAGGAGAGATTAATCCATCTGAAGGAGGCAATAACCCGGCAAGACAAGATCATCAAGTATCAGGACATTTCAGTGACAACAAGTTCGGAATAGTTAAAACAATGGTCTTTCTGGTGCTGATGTATAGTTTTGAAAGATGATCACTGAAAAACAACAAGAGAAATAAGATGGATTGCTTTGATTTATGGGCAGGTGATGGATACTAAGAGTTCCATGAAGTGCAGGAAAAGCCAACTAATCAGTCCTGGACCAAAATAAGAACAGACGGAACTCTAGAGGTGATGATGATCAGTAAAGCAGAAACTTGGCACATTTTTGTTGATTGTGATGTGAATGGATGGTAGACTAGATAAAAGGACTATGCTTCGAAAGACTGGGAAGTGGTGGTGGAGGAGGAGGAGGAGGAGGTGAAGATAGACAGAAGGAGAAAGAGAAGGGGAAGGAGAAGGAGAAAGAGAAGGAAAGGGAGAAGGAGAAGGACGAGAAGGAGAAGGAAAATGAGGAGGGGAAGGAGAAGGAGAAAGAGAAAGGGAAGGAGAAGGAGAAAGAGAAGGAAAGGGAGAAGGAGAAGGACGAGAAGGAGAAGGAAAATGAGGAGGGGAAGGAGAAGGAGAAAGAGAAGAAAAAGGAGAAGGGGAAGGAGAAAGAAAATGAAAAGGAGAAGGAGAAAGAGAAGAAAAGGGAGAAGGAGAAAGAGAAGGAAAGGGAGAAGGAGAAGGGGAAAGAGAAGGAGAAGGGGAAGGAGAAGATGGAAAAAATGTTTAAATAAACCATAATTTCAAGAGGAGGAAGAGGAGGAGGAGGAGGAGGAGAAGAAGGAGGAGAAGAAGAAGAAGAAGAAGAAGAAGAAGAAGAAGAAGAAGAAGAAGAAGAAGAAGATAGAAACAATATTTAAATAAACTAGACTTTCAAGAGGAGAAGAAGGGGAAGGGAAAGAAAAAAGAGAAGATGAAAAAAATGTTTAAATAAATCATAATTTCAATAGGAGGAGGAGAAAGAGAAGATGGAAACAATATTGATATTATTCACAATTGGAGGAGGAGGAAGAGGAGGAAAGGTGGAAGAAAGAAATAAGAAGAAGGAAGAAATGGACAGGAAAGAACGAAGGAGAAAAAGGAAGAGAAGGAATGGCAGAAGGCGGAAAGTAGAAGACAGAAGATAAGGAAGGAAGAGCAAGAGGGAAGAAGAGCAAGAGGAAAGTTGAAAGAGGAAGAATGAGAAGAAGAGTGAAAGAAGAAGGGAAGCAGCAAGGAGGAGGGGAAGGAAGGCAAAAGTAAGAAGATAGAAGGGGGAAGGACAAAAACAAGGAAGAAGTAAAAACCAAGTAGAATACTATGAAGGAAAGCTATGTCATACTTCTTTGGAATGTTGAGATCCAAATATTGCAAACATTTACCAAAAAACTACACAAGAACAAGCTATTGTTCCATTTTCTTTCTTTAAAGCGCTACCCATAAATGAAATGTATGAATAGTGTTGGGCGAACCAAACTTGCAAAGTAGTTTGGGCTCATGCCGAACTTTGTAGTGTTGGCATGCCAAACCCGAACTTTTTTATAAGTTTGGGTAAAATTCGGGTTCAGCGTTCGCTCGAACACTGCGAAACGCCTCCACCTGGGAGGAGAGTGGGGAATCCCATCGTGGGATTTCCCACCTCCTTTTGCTTGCAGCACTGCAAGGAAAAGGAGGTGGGGAATCCCACAAAGGGATTCCAGGGGCGGGACTTTGACGTCACGGAAACTCCTTCCTCCCCATTTCGGCCGGCCAGGAAGTAGTCTCCATGACGTCAAAGCCTCACCCCCGGAATTCCATCGTGGGATTCCCCACTTACTTTTGCTTGCAGCACTGCTGTGGCATACTTTTCTGTAAAAATAAAAGGAATTCCCCACCTCCTTGTTTATTTTTATAGAAAAGGATGCCGCAGCGGCTTGCTGCAAGCAAAAGTTCAGGTTCGGGTTCGGGTTCGGGTTCAGGTTCGGCAAATTCACCCGAACTTCACGGCAAAGTTTGTGTGAGTTCGCCAAACCCGAACTTTGTTGGGTTCGCCCAACACTATGTATGAATGATTTCAAAGGAATCCAAAACTTAACTGTATGGGGGAAAACTGTTTATGTCTATCTACTGACTTAAGTTTCCTGCTATGCTTCTTTCTCAGAAGCGACTAAACCCATTAATTTCCAGCGTTCAGAATCGTCACTTCTCCCATTCATCACGAATAGGGATTTCATGCAAAGGCAAACATTTATTTGCAAAAAAGGAAGCAACAATCTGCCCAATAGCTCTTCGCCTTTCTTGTGCATTAATCCCAAGAAACACATTTTTAGGGGGGGAATGCAAGTCAAAGCTTCTTGCAAGTTAGTTTTCCTCAATCAAAAAGCAGGGTTGCGTATGCTTTCCCCAAAACACACATTTTTATAAGGATTTTGCTTAGCTGAAAACAGCAACCAAATTTCCAGAGCTGCAGATTGTGACACAAAAGTGCCATTATGTTGCTATAAAAGCTGGAGAGGTCTGGATATCATGCATATATATATATATATATAAATCTTTAAACTGGGTTATGTCTTTCTCCCTAAATTGCTATGGATGGATGGATGGATGGATGGATGGATGGATGGATGGAATGAAAAAGGGAAAAAAGGTAGGAAGGAAGGAAAGAAAGAAAGAAAAGAAAGAAGGAAGGAAGGAAGGAAAGAAGAAAGGAAAGAATGAAGGAAAGAAAGAAAGAAAGAGGAATTAATGAATGAATGAAGGAAGGAAAGAAAATAAAAGAGGAAGATGAGAGGGGAAGGGAAGAGAGGGGTGAGGAGAGAAGGAGAAGCCATCATCTCTCTTTCTCTCTCATCTATCAGTTAATCTGTCTGTATCCTGTCTATGTGTTTATATCTATCCTCTGTCTGTCTGGCTATCCACCTATCTATCTATCTATCTATCTATCTATCTATCTATCTATCTATCTATCTATCTATCTATCTTCTATATTTTATTCATATGTACATATATGTAATTTATTTTGCCAGTATTTTATGTTTTCTCTATTTTTACTGTTCTTGCTTTATCTTTTTAAAACTATTCTTTAATTTTCTAGCTTATTTGATTTCTTTGGTTAAAGAGGACAGGCTTAGAGGGGCATAAAAACATGCATACATGTTTCACCTACTGACAGGTCCAGGTTCACCTCCCAATCTCTAGTAGTACATCTAACGGTTGCAGGAACTGGGTATATTTACTTTAATGAAAAGAAGGACTAAAAGGTGACATGATAGCAGTACTCCAATACCTGCCACAAAGAAGAGGGAATCAAGATATTGTCTAAAGCAGCAGAAGGCAGGACAAAAAAGCAATGGGTGGAAATTAATCAAGGATAGAAGTAACCTGGAACTAAGGAGAAATTTCCTGAATGTTAGAACAATGAATCAGTGGAACAACTTGCCTCCTGAAGTTGTAAATACTCAAACATTGGTAGTTTTTAAAAAGAGGTTGGATAATCATTTGTCTGAAGTGGTGTAGGGTTTCCTGCCTGAGCAAGGGCTGGACTAGAAGACCTCCAACTCTGTTATTCTATTCCAATTTCTTAAAAAAAAAAAACAGGAGTAAGTAGAATATGTCTGCATTCTGTATAAAGATATACAGAATCAAACCCATTATCTTTTTTATTATTAAAAATATTTTATTATTAAAAATAGTTCTTTATTTTAACACAGACATACAAACACAAACATTTATTAGATTAGATTAGATTTATTGGATTTATATGCCGCCCCTCTCCACAAACTCGGGGCGGCTCACAACAGGGTAAAAACAGTACATAATAACAAATCCAATACCCACCAATCCAATTACAATTTTAAACTAAAATATTCATAAAAAACAGCCCAAGAATATTAAAAAAACACGCATACAATCAATCTAACACCAAAACAACATGGGCAGAGGTGGGTTTTAAGAAGTTTGCGAAAGACAAGGAGGGTGGGGGCAATCCTAATCGCAGGGGGGAGCTGATTCCAGAGGGTCGGAGCCACCACAGAGAAGGCTCTTCCCCTGGGTCCCGCCATACGACATTGTTTAGTCGACGGGACCCGGAGAAGGCCAAGTCTGTGGGACCGAACCGGTCGCTGGGATTCGTGCAGCAGAAGGCAGTCCCTGAGATATTCTGGTCCGGTGCCATGAAGGGCTTTATAGGTCATAACCAACACTTTGAATTATGACCGGAAACTGATCGGCAACCAATGCAGACTGCGGAGTGTTGGAGTGATATGGGCAAACTTAGAGAAGCCCATAATTGCTCTCGCAGCTGCATTCTGCACGATCTGAAGTTTCCGAACACTTTTCAAAGGTAGCCCCATGTAGAGAGCGTTACAGTAGTCGAGCCTCGAGGTGATGAGGGCATGAGTGACTGTGAGCAATGACTCCCGGTCCAAGTAGGGCCGCAACTGGTGCACCAGGCGAACCTGGGCAAACGCCCCCCTCGCCACAGCCGAAAGATGTTTCTCTAATGTGAGCTGTGGATCGAGGAGGACGCCCATTTATTAACATTGGATAGTGTGTGACTTACCTATTTCTTATTGTGCTCTATTTCTATTACCAGTATAACTATTATTTTACACAATATATACAGTATATTGTACATTGATCTTACTTTGGTATCCCTTTTTATTACACTTTTAGCCAACCCTCTTTTCTTTTAGTTCCAGATCTTTATTCTATTTGACTATGAATTTTTATATTTTTCTTTTTTCGCAAACATCAATAAAACCTATTCCAACTTTGGTAGTATTCTGACTCATCTTTATCTTTTATCTCCATTAATTTGTTCATTTCTGCACAGGTTATTATTTTTTCTATTAAGTCTTCTTCAGTAGGTGTACTTTCATTTTTCCATTGTTGTGTGAAGATAATTCTCGCTGCTGTTATTATATGTAATATTTAGTACATTTGACATTTTTCATTTTTTTTCATGTGTTATTTCCAATAAGAAGAATTCAGGTGTTTTCCCCCCCCCAATTTTCCTTTCTAATATTTCTTCCAGCCACTTTTGGACTCTTTCCCAATATTTCTTTGATATATCACAATGCCACTACATATGATAATAGGAACCGGTCTCTTTTCTACATTTCCAACATCTATGAGGGTCACCCAGAAAGTAATGCACCACATTTTTTTCTGCAACAATTATTTGTTGAATACAATAAAACTTACACACAAGAAAGAATGATATTTCTTCTACACTCCCATGTGGTCTAACACATGGAAACTCCAAATCTCAATTAGCAAATGCTCTGTCCTACACATTGGGAAGAAGAATCTAAACTCCAAATACGAACTGAATAATCAAGTTATCACAGATAATCCCCACTCGGTTAAAGACCTTGGTATAGTAATAACAAAAGATTTAAGTGCTAAAGCCCACTGCAACAATATAGCTAAGAAGACTTCAAGAATTGTACACCTAATCCTATGTAGCTTCTGCTCTGGCAATCTCACACTACTTACCAGAGCTTACAAAACTTTTGCCAGACCCATCCTCGAATACAGCTCATCTGTTTGGAACCCATATCGCATCTCAGACATTAACACTCTTGAAAATGTCCAAAGATACTTCACCAGAAGAGCCCTTCACTCCTCCACTCGAAATAGAATACCCTATGAGACTAGACTTTCAATACTGGGCCTAGAAAGTTTAGAACTAAGACGCCTTAAACAAGATCTAAGTGTTGCCCACAAGATCATATGCTGCAACGTCCTGCCTGTTGGTGACTACTTCAGCTTCAACCACAACAACACAAGAGCACACAACAGATTTAAACTTAATATTAACCGCTCCAAACTTGACTGTAAAAAATATGACTTCAGTAACCGAGTTGTCGAAGCATGGAACTCATTAATGGACTCCATAGTGTCATCCCCAAACCCCCAACATTTTTCCCTTAGATTATCTACGGTTGACCTATCCAGATTCCTAAGAGGTCAGTAAGGGGCGAGTACAAGTGCACTAGAGTGCCTTCCGTCCCCTGTTCTATTACTCTCCTATATCTCCTATACCTTTCTTCTATTCCTATATCTCTTCTTCTATTCTTTCATTGATATGTTCTATTACTATATCTTCTTTTCTATTATTTCTTAGATATATTTTACTATGAGTATCTCCTCTATAACCTTCATCATGTATTTTACTATGTGTATATAGATATATACCCACTAAAACCCTCATTGTGTATTGGACAAAATAAATAAATAAATAAAATAAATAAATATTTTTCCATGTAATCTCCATCCCATTCTATGGCCTTCTTCCAGCAAGACACAAGGGCGTGAATGCCCTGTTGGTACCACTCCTTGTTCTGGTCACTAAGCCATTTCTGCACTGTGCAAATCACCTCTTTATCATCCTCAAAATGTCTTCTGTGACTAACCGTACTTCTGTCAACTGCAGATTGTCCCTGTACACAAACATTTGTGAATGTTCCAAACAGTTTGTTTCTCCGCAGTGAGAAAATCAACGAGGACACGCTGCTTGTAACTTACATCACTTACAGACGTCATATCGAAACACTGCTGCAACTACAATATCTGTCTGAAGAAACACAAAATTTACACACGCACCCCTGATAATTCAAATAATATATATCTAAAGTTTCATATTTGTACCATTACTGTAGGCTGAGAAAAAAAATATGGTGCATTGCTTTTTGGGCGAACCTCATAGATATATATTTCTTATCCATCCTTACTAATTGTCTTTTTAGATCTGCGCATTAGATCCAATATTTAAAACCCATTGTCTCTTAAAACCAATGATGGGCTCCTATGGGTATGGACAGGTATGCAGTACCGGTGGAAAAATTTTGATTTTTTTTCTTTTTTCCCTTTTTGGGTTCTGGGTATGTTTTTCCTATCATAGCAAATGAGGTTGAATGTGTATAATTTTAGAACAGCTGTGAGTGTGTGTGTGTGAGTACATACATGTACAGTTTATATGGTAGATTGTTGTGGTTGACTCTGGCCCAGCTCCTGCCCCAGGGAATGGGGAGGTGGATGCAGGGGAAAATTCAACATGTCACAGGCCTGTGTTATTGCCGACAGAATCAGATCAGAGCTTAGCTTCCTCGGACAAAGAAGAAGGTGGGAGTGACTCGGCAGAGGAGGGCTTGGTACACAGCCCAGGCAGTCAATCTCCCTTATCTTCCATTGATTCGGATGAAGACGTTTTGGATCCATGCAAGCGCAGAATTATGCATAGAAGAGACCAAGTAAGGACATATTGCAGGAGATAAGAGAGGCCACCTGTGTTTGGGTGGGGCTCCAGTAATTAGGGCTGCTGCTATAAATAGCAGCATGTGGGTTGGGCCATTGTGGAAGAATATCTGTTGCAGTTTCATCAGGAATCTTGTGTGCTGGACTTTGTTGCTTTTTCACGCCTTTGAAACCAAAGCAGAGCAGCGTGTGTGTGTGTCTCCCTTCATTGGAAGAAGAAGGGGTGTGAAGTTTCTCCACAGCTGCTGGCTAAGTACTTAATGACTGCTTAAGGGAAATTGTACAGACTATCTGGTTGTTTTGGGAAGAGTGCTCTTTGCAATACAAAAAAGAGTGCTTAGTTTATTTTGACTTTTGTGATAAAGAACATTGTTTTGAATTTTCAAACGTTTGTGTGTCTGAAATTTGTATCCTTGAATTTTCGGGAGGCTCCTATCAGAGAGCCCGACAGAACCGTAGATAATGTATATTTTTGTGTGCCAGTGTATGATATGTATGTCTATATATACAGACATAGAATTAAAGAGTATATTTTGGATGTTCAGTAATAGTAAATAGATAGGGAAATTGTATATATTTGAGGCAAGGAGATCCAAACCCTTGACGTGAGTGATGTCAAGTTGGCCACCTTTAAGCCAGTCACGTGATCTTTAAGCCACCTCCAGTCACATGATTGTTAAGCCACTCCCTCCTGGTTACATGGCTGGCAAGCCACACCCACAAAATAAACCACACCCACAGTGTGGGAGTAAAAAAAAATTGTAGCCCTTCACTGCTTCAAATCCATTGTCTTTTGAGGTCTGGGTATTGGATCCAATATGTGCAAGAGTTTATTCTGCCCCAAAAATTATAATCAGAAGTGACAGCACTGACACATTCAAGAGCCTCTCAAACCAGACTGGTAGAGGCGAAACAATCAACAGTCAATTTCTTCAATAAAAGACGACTGAAATTTCATCTGCCATCCACACTATTTCTATATCATCCAATTCATCAAGTCCCTCTGAAGTTTGCACAGCATAGCAAACATGACTGACTGAACCTTAATCCTGTTCAGCCCTATAAATTACATTTAGCTCTGCAGGAAGGAGAAGATTCTGATCATGTTGGGAACAATTAAGTCACAACTCGTCTTAAGATTTAAACGACATCTTCAGTCTGGTCCACAAGGCAATGTTTTACCCTTTGATAAATAAACACTGCAGCGCCATCTTCACAGTTGTAGTCCCTGGTTCCTGGCGTTTCCTGTTCACTTTTCAAACCATTGTTCAAGTCTATCGAAGGGAAAACAAACAAAGGAACAGGAGGCTCGATCTGTGTCAGAAAGTCCAGTTAAGGAGTTGATAAATAGAAGGTTGGGGAAAAAAAGTCACAGAAAGAATCTCAAGTCCTTGGCATGTATTGAGTTCAATCAAGGTCAACCCCCGGGGTAACAATGGACAGCTTATCAAGAGGAAATTAATGCTATTGAACAAGAAGTCAAGAAGGGGATGACGACAGGTAGAAGATGGGATATCATTTAGCAAAAGGAAGAGAGGTTGCTTCTTCCGCTGGTAGATGGTGACCTTCATAGTTCAGCGCCAAGCTGTCATAGCTGTGGCACAAAGTCCCCTCCTGTCTAGTCTAGAGGCCATGTTGCTTCAATTCACCTTGTTTCTCTGGCCCTTTCCACTATTTCTTTCATTTCACCTTTCACTTCACCGAACAAAGACAGATGCAACCTAGAAATAAGGTTAGACATTTCCTAACAGTGAAAACAATTAACCAGTGGAACAGCTCGCCTTTAGAGGTTTGGGTGCTACAACCCTGGAGGCATCTATCTATCTATCTATCTATCTATCTATCTATCTATCTATCTATCTATCTATCTATCTATCTATCATCCATTGATCTATTGTGTCTGTCTATCTATCTATCTATCTATCTATCTATCTATCTCTATCTATCTATCTATCTATCTATCATCCATTGATCTATTGTCTCTCTCTCTCTCTCTCTCTCTCTCTCTATCTATCTATCTATCTATCTATCTATCTATCTATCTATCTATCATCCATTGATCTATTGTGTCTATCTATCTATCTATCTATCTATCTATCTATCTATCTATCTATCTATCTATCTATCTATCATCCATTGATCTATTGTGTCTATCTATCTGTCTGTCTGTCTGTCTGTCTGTCTGTCTGTCTGTCTGTCTGTCTCTATCTATCTATCTATCTATCTATCTATCTATCTATCTATCTATCTATCATCCATTGATCTATTATGTCTATCTATCTATCTATCTATCTATCTATCTATCTGTCTGTCTGTCTGTCTGTCTGTCTGTCTGTCTGTCTGTCTGTCTGTCTATCTTTCTGCCTGCCTGCCTGCCTACCTAGCTACCTACCTACCCACCCACCCACCCACCCACCCACCCACCCACCCACCCACCCACCCACCCATCTATCTATCTATCTATCTATCTATCTATCTATCTATCTATCTATCTATCATCCATTGATCTATTGTGTCTATCTATCTATCTATCTATCTATCTATCTATCTATCTATCTATCTATCTATCTGCCTGCCTGCCTGCCTGCCTGCCTGCCTGCCTGCCTGCCTGCCTGCCTGCCTACCTACCCACCCACCAACCCCAGATATTAAAACCCCAGATATTAAAAAAAAACATTAACAAAAACATTGATTCATCAATCATCCATTGCTATTAGCGTACTACGTGCCAGAGCAGATTATTATCGCTCAATGGCCCTAGGCCTGCCGGCAAAGCCGTGTTTTTCAAATGTTTTGAAAGGCCAGGAGGATGGGGGGAGTGTGAATCTTTGGGGGAAGTTGATTCCAGAGGACCTGAGCCACCACAGAGAAGGCCCGTCCCCTAGGCTCCTAGACATTGCTTGCCTGACGGGACCTGGAGAAGGCCAACTCTGTGGGATCTGATCGGTCTCTGGGACATGTGTGGCAGAAGATGGTCCTGTAAATAATCTGGTCCTAAGCCATTTAAGAAGATACTGGAAAATCTAAATGTCTATGGAGATTCTCAGTTATCCAGGTCATGGTTATCCCAAAGGTGCTTTTTCAAGAGGCAACTGGACTTTCTTGTGTTTTTTCTTTGAAGGCATTTCACTTCTCATCCAAGAAGCTTCTTCAGCTCTGACTGGATATTGGGGAAGGGGAAGGATTTATACTCTGCAGACAACTAAAATGACTTGCTAAAAGAATGCAAGTGAACAGCTGTTTGCAAGGAGTATAAATCCTTCCATTTCCCTATTTTCCTTCTCCAAAAGTAAGGTGCATCTTATACTCTGAAAAATGTGATATATTACATTATATCACATCAGATCCTTGGAACAAACTTCCAGCAGACATGGTAGATAAATCCACAGTAACTGAATTTAAACATGCCTGGGATAAACACATATCCATCCTAAGATAAAATACAGGAAATAGTATAAGGGCAGACTAGATGGACCATGAGGTCTTTTTCTGCCGTCAGACTTCTATGTTTCTATGTTTCTATGTTTCTATGTTTCTCTGTTTCTATGTTTCTGTTTCTCTGTTTCTCTGTTTCTCTGTTTCTCTGTTTCTCTGTTTCTCTGTTTCTCTGTTTCTCTGTTTCTCTGTTTCTCTGTTTCTCTGTTTCTCTGTTTCTCTGTTTCTCTGTTTCTCTGTTTCTCTGTTTCTATGTTTCCATGTTTCCATGTTTCCATGTTTCCATGTTTCCATGTTTCCATGTTTCCATGTTTCCATGTTTCCATGTTTCTATGTTTCTATGTTTCTATGTTTCTATGTTTCTATGTTTCTATGTTTCAGATCATATTATTATTGTTTTGTATAGTTTTTTTATTTTATTTTATTTCATTTCATTTCATTTTTTATTTTATTTTATGGCTTAGTTTTTTATTTTTTATTTTTTATTTCTTTTGCATCTATTTCTTTTTCTGCTTCTCTCAGTTCCTACCAACACTTCGACAGGACCCAGAGGGGCTGTTAGAAAAAAATTCAAGGGTCTTTCGTAGGCTTCTATTTTTGGAATAAGTGTAGGCTGTCTTCCTCGTGTCAGATTGGCTCAGGAGATAGAGACATTTATTCTGAAGATATATTGCATTGAGTAGCTGCAACATCTGGAGCAGTTCATCATCCCAGCCACCTCAAGGAACTAAAACAGACCTGAGCAATTAGTCCATTATGTTTTTGCATTGGTAAGAGGCAAGGTGAGTCCCTCGGATCCATCACAAGTTAGTTCTGGGTGACAGCAATATTGTCACTAGAAGGAAAGAGAAATAAGACTCAAGTCCGAGCAGTCACTGAGCAAGGAAAAGGTCAAATGGTCCACTTTCTCCTAATTCTACTTGAGGAGAAGGAACTCATCCTCAGTTTTCCCGAAGAAAAATATAATAGTAATAGCTTTGAGGAAGATTATGGATTGTGCAGAAATGAATAGATTGACTTTGAAAATGGAAGATAAACAGGACTCAGATTATTATAATACAGTGATATCTATGTTTATCCCAGGCATGTTTACATTTGGTTCCTGTGGATTTACCAACCACGTCTGCTCACAAGTTCTGAAGGCAAGCTGTTCCATTGGTTGATTGTTGATTGACAGGTGTAACTGTCTTCCAGGACATTCTTTCACCCTGTATTAATACATGTGTTCCGCAGCTTTGTTTCAAGTACAAATCTACACTATTGGTTAGCTTAGGTATGTGAAATACAGTATTGCATTTTATAAAAACAAAGGTAAGAACTGTATTGGTAGGATCCTTAAAAATGCATTCAGTGTATATGTACCTTACTGTACAATAGCTATACAGTGATACCTCGTCTTACAAACCCCTCGTCATACAAACTTTTCGAGATACAAACCCAAGGTTTAAGATTTTTTTTGCCTCTTTTTCCAAACTATTTTCACCTTACAAACCCAAGCCGCCACTGGGATGCCCCGCCTTCGGACTTCTGTTGCCAGCGAAGCGCCCATTTTTGTGCTGCTGGGATTCCCCTGAGGCTCCCCTCCATGGGAAACCCCACCTCCAGACTTCTGTGTTTTTGCAATGCTGCAGGGGAATCCCAGCAATGCAAAAATGGGCGCTTCACTGGCAACGGAAGTCCGGAGGTGGGGTTTCGAGGACTTTTTTGTTTTTGTGATGCTGCAATTTCGCTGGGGCTCCCCTCGCTGGGAAACCCCACCTCCGGACTTCTGTTGCCAGTGAAGCACCCGTTTTTGTGCTGCTGGGATTCCCCTGAGGCTCCCCTCCATGGGAAACACCACCTCAGGACTTCCGTGTTTTTGCAATGCTGCAGGGGAATCCCAACAGTGCAAAAACGGGCACTTTGCTGGCAACGGAAGTCCAGAAGTGGGGTTTCCCATTGAGGGGAGTCTCAGTGAAATCACAGCATCACAAAACATGAAAGTCCAGAGGTGGGGTTTTGAGGACTTCCGTTTTTTTTGCGATGCTGCAATTTCGCTGAGATTCCCCTCAATAAGCAATAAGCAATTTCGCCAATCAGCTTAATGGTCTGTTGGGAGAACTGGGGCTAGACTTATGGTTGGGGGTCACCACTACTACATGAGAAACTGTATTAAAGGGTCACGGCATTAGAAAGGTTGAGAACCACTGGTCTAGCCCAAGGTTTCTTAACCTTGATAACTTTCAGAAAGGTGGACTTCTAGAATTCCCCAGCAGACATCAGAGTTTGAAACCCTTGTAAGAACCAGATACTTTTCAATCAAATGAAGTGACAGTGTAAACTATGGCCAACCATAGTTTATTTTTTATTTATTTATTTATTTATTTATTTATTTATTTATTATTTTATTTTTTTGTCCAATACACAATACATATTGAAGAGGATAGATATGAAGTATTATATATAAAGAAAAGATATAAAAGTAGAGGAGAAGATATATGAAAGGAAGAAAAGATATATGATATATGAGATAAGGAGAGACAATTGGACAGGGGACGAAAGGCACATTAGTGCACTTATGCACGCCCCTTACTGGCCTCTTAGGAACCTGGAGAGGTCAATCATGGATAGTCTAAGGGAAAAATGTTGGGGGTTAGGGGTTGACACTACTGAGTCCGGTAATGAGTTCCATGCTTCGACAACTCGATTGCTAAAGTTATATTATTTGCAGTCAAGTTTGGAGCGGTTGATATTAAGTTTGAACCTGTTGCGTGCTCTTGTGTTATTGCTGAAGTAGTTGTTGACAGGCAGGATGTTGCAGCATATGATCTTGTGGGCAATACTTAGATCATGTTTAAGGTGTCGCAGTTCTAAGCTTTCTAGACCCAGGATTGTAAGTCTATTTTCGTAGGGTATTCTGTTTCAAGTGGTGGAGTGAAGGGCTCTTCTAGAATTCCCCAGCAGACATCAGAGTTTGAAACCCTTGTAAAGAACCTGATACTTTTCCATCAAATGAAGTGAGAGTGTAAACTATGGCCAACCATAGTTCTGAGCTGTCACAATGAGAGTTGAACTCCCTCTTTTGTTGTTCATTTATCTACTTCCTTCCTGTGTTGTTCAGATCAACTTTTCTGCTCCACTCTCTTGCAAACTCCTTCATTGATATCTTGGCTAGCTTTTTCCATTACATAAATTACTCTTCATCATGTCACCTATTTGCATTTATTTGACTCCTGGTGGCTGCATCACTGTTTGATGAGGCAAAATTATTGGAGCTTGAAGCCATTTAGATTACTATGATGGCAACCTAGTAAATCCACATTTGAAAGCAAAGCCTAATCAGATATTATTAGTGGGTATCTTCAAAGCAACTTTCCCATATTATAAATGTCCCTATATTTTTCACCCCTTGAGCCACTAAGTTTTCATTAATAAATAGATGGATGTGTTTCACCTTTGGTGTAAGTCCCACAAAGTCACAAGAATTACATTCCAAATAACTCCGATCCATAATTTATTCGATATTGAACACAATAGGGAGATATTTAGCATCATTATCTTCCTGTTCCCTTTAATTTATAGGCGAATTACCTTCCAGGAGATTATAATTTTTAGTTTTATTTGGAGGGACTTCAGATTAATTGTGCTCATCAAATCTGAGTATGCTGAGATTAAAGCTAGCAATCAGCCTGTGTCTGGACTCTTCCATTAGTGCATATAGCAAAAGGTTTTAATGAATTGTATTTCAGGTCATAGGAACATGTCCTGTCTTAATTGCTCTAGATATAAATTGATTTGGCCTTAGCAATCTTTCAGATTTAATGTCAAGACCATTTGGATTTAGAAAAAAATATATTGCTAAAATGGTGTAGTACAAAATCTTGTAAACCTACCTTCAATTTATACCTAGCACAATTCAGACAAAGCTACTTTAAGTTTCTTGCTTATACTTCTCTCCTCTAATGGTTTTAGATGTTTTAAGATGGATGGATAGATAGATAGGTGGAAAGAAGGAAGGAAGGAAAAATGGAAGGAAGGGAGGAAGGGGACTGAGGGAGGGAAGGAAGGAAAGAAACAAGGAGGGAATGAATGAAGGAAGGAAGGAAGGAGTGTAAAGAGGGAGGGAGGAAAGGAAGGAAACAAAAGGAAAGAAGGATGAATGAAGACAGGAAGATAGGAAGAAAGGAAGAGAGGAAGGAATTTAAGAGAGGGAGGAAAGAAAGGAAGGAAACAGAGGGAAATAAGAAATGAAGAAGGGGGAGAGGAAAGGAACGGGACTGTGAGAGGGAGGGAAGGAAAGAAACAGGGAGGGGAGGAAGGAGGGAGGGAAGGAAGAAAGGGATTTAAGACAGGGAGAGAAGAAAGGAAGGAAACAGAGGGAAAGAAGGATGGATGAAAGGAAGGGAGAGAAGGAGGAAGGGAGGGAGGGAAGGAAGGAGGGAAGGAAGGAAGCAAGGAAACAAAGAGAAAGCAGGGAAGGAGAGGGAGAAGAATGGATGGACCACACACATAGAAAATGCAGCAAGAACAGTTCAACTTTAACCATTGTTCCAATTTATACTTTTGCTGTTTTGTAAGAAATTATGGGCACAGAAGAGTATTATCTGAATCTTAGTCATGCAAGTACAAATTTGGATAGTAGTAGCATTTATGGAGAAGAATTTTATCATGTTCCTCTTAAAGATACAATTTGTGGTGGTGGACAATGAGATCATATTGCACCCCTTGCTCATCTAGATGGTAACAGGGTTGGTTGTTGGTCTTCTCATTTTGCTGTTTGAGATCCAGAGTCCTTGGGTTTCTTCCAATTCTCAAAAGTAGACATTAGGTCAATTTAGGGTCAGTCAGCATTGAAACAGAGACTGCATCCCACTGAAATAACATCGCCAAGAAGGCTTCAAGAGTTGTTAACCTAATCCCACGTAGCTTCTGCTCTGGCAATCTCTCACTACTTACCAGTGCTTACAAAACTTTCGCCAGACCCATCCTCGAATACAGCTCATCTGTTTCGAACCCATACCGCATCTCGAACATTAACACCCTCGAAAATGTTCAAAGACACTTCACAAGAAGAACCCTTCACTCCTCCACTCGAAACAGAATACCCTACGAGACTAGACTTTCAATCCTGGGCCTAAAAAGCCTAGAACTAAGATGCCTTAAACATGATCTAAGTATTGCTCACAAGATTATATGCTGCAACGTCCTGCCTGTCGGCGACTACTTCAGCTTCAACCACAACAACACAAGAGCACACAGCAGATTTAAACTTAATATTAACTGCTCCAAACATGACTGTAAAAAATATGACTTCAGTAACCGAGTTGTTAAACCATGGAACTCATTACCAGACTCTGTAGTGTTATCCCCTAACCCCCAAAATTTTACCCTTAGACTGTCCACGGTTGACCTCTCCAGATTCCTAAGAGGTCAGTAAGGGGCGTGCATAAGTGCACTAGAGTGCCTTCCGTCCCCTGTCTTATTGCTCTCCTATATTTTTCTTCTATTCCTATTTCTCTTCCTCTATTCATTCATTGATATATTTCATTCCTATATCTTCTCTAATATTCTTTCTTGGATATACTTTACTATGAGTATATCCTCTGTAACCTTCATTATGTATTTTACTATGAGTATATCCCCCATAACCTTCACTTTGTAATGGAATAAGTAAGTAAGTAAGTAAGTAAGTAAGTAAGTAAGTAAGTAAGTAAGTAAGTAAGCAAGCAAGCAAGCAAGCAAGCAAGCAAGCAAGCAAGCAAGCAAGCAAGCAAGCAAGCAAGCAAGCAAGCAAGCAAGCAAGCAAGCAAGCAAGCAAGCAAGCAAGCAAGCAAGCAAGCAAGCAAGCAAGCAAGCAAACAAACAAACAAACAAATAAATAGACAGATAGACAGATAGACAGATAGACAGATAGACAGACAGACAGACAGACAAACAAACAAACAAACGAACGAATGAACGAACAAATGAACGAATGAATGAATGAATGAATGAATGAATGACAAGAGCTGTGATGGGGTAGTGGTTAGAATGCAGTAATGTATTTTATTTATTTGTCAACTATGTATTGGTAGTGTACAAAGAAATTACAGTTTATATAAATGATATCGGTGCTAATAAGAGAGAAACTTAGGACAGGGACGGTAGGTCAAGGGTGGATAGTGTAAGGGTAAAATTTTTGGGGTTTGGTGATGAAACAGCAGAGTCCGGTAGTGACTCCCATGGACTCAGTTGCTGAAGTCATATTTGCTACAGTCAAGTTAGGAGCGGTTTACTTTGAGTTTGTATCTGTTATGTGCTCGAGGGTCGTTGTGGTTGAAGCTGAAGTTGTCATTGACAGGAAGGACATTGTAGCAGATGATTTTATGGGCTATGCTTAGGTCGTATTTAAGAGTGAACAGTGGAGAATTCTCACCAGCTCAAGGTTGACTCAGGCTTCCACCCTTCCAAGTTCAGTAAAATGAGGAGCCAGATTGTTGGGTACAAGAGGCTGACTCTGTAAACTGCTTAGAGAGGGCTGTAAAGCACTTTGAAATGGTCTATAAGCAGGGGTGGGCAGCAGGCAGGATGGGGTGGAATGCAGTTCCACCGGCGGAAATGAAGATGCGTGCGCAGCTCCAGCTGATCGGCGGCTGTCACTTCCTGGATTACTGGTCTCAGTTCATCTCTCCTCTTTTCCCCCTGCTGCTGCTGCTGTGTCTGCGCTCCTTGCTTTTTTCCTCTTTCCTCCTTCCTGGCCTCGGACGAGCTTCCCTCTCTCCTGCCCGGCTCCCCTCCAGCCTCACACGGCCACTGAGTTGCAAGCAGAGGCAGCATTTATTCTTCTGGCAGCATCCATTTGCCTAGCTACCCTGCCTGAGGTGGTGGGGGTGACCCAGGAAGGAGAGCGTGGGAAACACGAAGCAAATTGTCACCCCAGCGAGTGACATAGAAACAAAGAAGATTGATGGCAGAAAAAGACCTCATGGTCCATCTAGTCTGCCCTTATACTATTTTCTGTATTTTATTTTAGGATGGATCTATGTTTATCCCAAGCATGTTTAAATTCAGTTACTGTGGATTTATCTACCACGTCTGCTGGAAGTTTGTTCCAAGCATCTACTACTCTTTCAGTAAAATAACATTTTCTCATGTTGCTTTTGATCTTTCCCCCAACTAACTTCAGATTGTGTCCCCTTGTTCTTGTGTTCACTTTCCTATTAAAAACACTTCCCTCCTGGACCTTATTTAACCCTTTCACAAATTTAAATGTTTCGATCGTGTCCCCCCTTTACCTTCTGTCCTCCAGACTATACAGATTGAGTTCATGAAGTCTTTCCTGATACGTTTTATGTTTAAGACTTTCCACCATTCTTGTAGCCCGTCTTTGGAGCAATTTTGTCAATATCTTTTTGTAGGTGAGGTCTCCAGAACTGAACACAGTATTCCAAATGTGGTCTCACCAGCACTCTATATAGCAGGATCATAATCTCCCTCTTCCTGCTTGTTATACCTCTAGCTATGCAGCCAAGCATCCTACTTGCTTTCCCTACCGCCTGACTGTTGTAAATTGAGGATTTAACAGTTCACTTGAACGATGATGATCGTTCAAGCCACTCCCACCTGATCACATTTATTTGTTTGTTTGTTTGTTTGTTTATTCATTCATTCATTCATTCATTCATTCATTCATTCATTCATTCATTTATATGCCGCCCCTCTCCGCAGACTCGGGGCGGCTAACAACAGTAATAAAACAGCATATAATAATAATCCAATACTAAAAACAGTTAAAAACCCATTATTATAAAAACCAAACATACATACAGACATACCATGCATAAAATTGTAGAGGCCTAGGGGAAAGAGTATCTCAATTCCCCCATGCCTGGCGGTATAGGTGGGTTTTAAGCAGCTTACGAAAGGCAAGGAGGGTGGGGGCAATTCTAATCTCTGGGGGGAGTTGGTTCCAGAGGGCCGGGGCCGCCACAGAGAAGGCTCTTCCCCATGGTCCCGCCAAGTGACATTGTTAGTGTTGACGGGACCTGGAGAAGAAACACTCTGTGGGACTTAACTGGTCGCTGGGATTCATGCAGCAGAAGGCGGTCCCTGAGATAATCTGGTCCGGTGCC
Source organism: Erythrolamprus reginae (assembly GCF_031021105.1). Classification (NCBI taxonomy): domain Eukaryota; kingdom Metazoa; phylum Chordata; class Lepidosauria; order Squamata; family Dipsadidae; genus Erythrolamprus; species Erythrolamprus reginae. Next base: position 348,872,663 of record NC_091951.1, read on the forward strand.
ATGAAGGGCTTTATAGATCATAATCAACAAGCCACTCCTACCCAATCACATGGCCATTAAACCACACCCACACAATAAGCCACACCCACATCGAGGCAGTAAAAAACCTGGCTGCTCATTACTGTCTATAAGTCTAAGTGCTCTTGCTATATCAAAGAGAAGGATTAAGGATATCCCACGTTACTTTTTGGGCCAACACTGCAAAGCCAACGCTGGTGGAAAAGAGAAAGAATGCTCTTTAATGCAAAGTTGCATGGATTTACATCAAAGTGCATCCTTTACGGGACAGAAGGACGCTTGCCAGACGAGGTTGATTCGTGACTCATCCCAGCTGAACTTATTTCTCCTCTCCCCCTCCCCACCCCAGGACTAGTACTACGGTCATTGCAATGTGAACTTTGGAGCAGGGTAGATTTTATATGCATAGCAGTGTCATAAATAAATCATCGAGAAATGTAATGAGAAAATATGTAGCAAGGAATAAAGCCAACCCTGATATAGAACGTCAACAGTGCTTTATAATTCAATTCACTCGATGGCTGTGGGGATGGGGGGGGGGTGAGGCAAGAGGGGGCAGGCAGAGAAAAGGGGAAAGGGGTTGATTTGTGTGTTGTGTATTAGGGAATTTGGAGAATGGGGTAGGGCCCCCCCTCAGCTTATTGCAAGCTAATGTATTATTAAAATGTAGATGAAACCAATTAAGAAAGCACATTTTGGATTTCATATAAATAAATAAATCACAGGTCACTGAGGAGATAGGGCATGTCAGGGACTGAAGGCAAGGAAAATTGTCCTCTCTCTCTCTTTTCTCTCTCCCACCTCTTTCTTTCCATCTTAGTAAAGCGGCTTTTCTTACAAAGACCCTGTTCTCCATGCAACACCCTCAAGAGGAATCCTTGGGTGGACTCCTATTTGACCATAAGATTTGACCATCATCATTATTATTATTATTATTATTATTATTATTATTATTATTATTATTATTATTATTTATTGGATTTGTATGCCGCCCCTATCCACAGACTCGGGGCGGCTAACAACAGTAATAAAACAGCATATAATAATAATCCAATACTAAAAACAGTTAAAAACCCATTATTATGAAAACCAAACATACATACAGACATACCATGCATAAAATTGTAAAGGCCTAGGGGGAAAGACTATCTCAACTCCCCCATGCCTGGCGGCAGAGGTGGGTTTTAAGCAGCTTACGAAAGGCAAGGAGGGTGGGGGCAGTTCTAATCTCTGGGGGGAGTTGGTTCCAGAGGGCCGGGGCTGCCACAGAGAAGACTCTTCCCCTGGGTCCAGCCAAGCGACATTGTTTAGTTGACGGGACCCGGAGAAGACCCACTCTGTGGGACCTAACTGGTCGCTGGGATTCATGCAGCAGAAGGTGGTCCCTGAGATAATCTGGTCCGGTGCCATGAAGGGCATTACCAACACTTTGAATTGTGACCGGAAACTGATCGGCAACCAATGCAGACTGCGGAGTGTTGGTGTAACATGGGCATATTTGGGAAAGCCCATGATAGCTCTCGCAGCTGCATTCTGCACGATCTGAGGTTTCTGAACACTTTTCAAAGGTAGCCCCATGTAGAGAGCGTTACAGTAGTCGAGCCTCGAGGTGATGAGGGCATGAGTGACTGTGAGCAGTGACTCCCGGTCCAAATAGGGTCGCAACTGGTGCACCAAGTGAACCTGGGCAAATGCCCCCCTCGCCACAGCTGAAAGATGGTTCTCTAATGAGAGCTGTGGATCGAGGAGGACGCCCAAGTTGTGGACCCTCTCTGAGGGGGTCAATGATTCTCCTCCCAGGGTAATGGACGGACAGATGGGATTGTCCTTGGGAGGCAAGACCCACAGCCACTCCGTCTTGTCTGGGTTGAGTTTGAGTTTGTTGACACCCATCCAGGCCCCAACAGCCTCCAGACACCGGCACATCACTTCCACTGTTTGTCTCTGTGTGTGTCTCTCTGTCTATTTATTATTTTTTAATTGGATTTATATGTCGCCGCTCTCCAAGGACTCATGGCGGCTCACAATGTATAAAAGAACAATGTGAGACAATCCAAATACAATTAATATGAACTCACTAAGCTAAAATAAAATCCCCATTATTAAAAATCAACCATAAAAATCAACCACTCAGCAACAGCATATGTGTGATTCTTCACTTGACAAATACATTCTTCACAAATACATCTTCACTTGAGCATTTATGCAGATCCCTTTGGGGGAAAATCTCCATTTTTATTTTTATTTTTATTTTTATTTTTATTTTTATTTTTATTATTTTTATTATTTTTATTATTTTTATTATTTTTATTATTTTTATTATTTTTATTATTTTTATTATTTTTATTATTTTTATTTTTATTTTAATTTTAATTTTAATTAGATTTGTATGCTGCCCTTCTCCGAAAACTATTTATTTGTTTATTTATTTGTTTGTTCGTTTGTTCGTCCGTCCATCCATCCGTCCGTCCGTCCATGCATCCATCCATGCATCCATCCATCCATCCATCCAAGATCAAAAGCAACGTGAGAAAATATTATTTTACTGAAAGAGTAGTAGATCCTTGGAACAAACTTCCAGCAGACGTGGTTGGTAAATCCACAGTAACAGAATTTAAACATGCCTGGGATAAACATATATCCATCCTAAGATAAAATACAAGGAAATAGTATAAGGGCAGACTAGATGGACCATGAGGTCTTTTTCTGCGGTCAATCTTCTATGTTTCTATGTTAAAATGCATTCCAGAAATTTGACCATTCTGTTGCTTGAAGTCGTATTTTCTTCAGTCAAGTTTGGTTACCGTATTTTTCAGAGTATAAGATGCACCTTCATTTTTAGGGAGGGAAATAGGGAAAAATAATAATCTTCTTACCTGTTATTCATCTGGTTGCTCCTTAGTCTGGTCAGCTTCAGCACATTAGTTCGCTGGTTTTGAGTGCATATGCTTGCTGTTTATCCCCTGGTTGGAGATAAAAAAAACAGTTTCTAAAACACTTCACTTATCTCTCTTTCTTCAGAGTGAAACAATGAGAAAAGCAATTTAATTCATTAGCACCTTATTAGGGCTGGGGGGAAAACTTAGCAAAAGCTAAAATTGGAGTATAAGGGCACCCAAATTTTCAGTCACTTTGGGAGGGGGAAGGTGTCTCTTATACTCCAAAAAATATAGTAAGTTTGAATCTATTGTGTGCTCTTGTATTGTTGTGGTTGAAGCTGAAATAGTCATTGACAGGTAGGTATCAATGTAGTGGATAATGAAGTAGAGTGGAACCTCTACTTATGAACTTAATTTGTTCCATGACCAGGTTCTTAAGTAGAAAAGTTTGAGCAATTTTTCCCATAGGAATCAATGTAAAAGCAAATAATGTGTGCGATTGGGGAAACCACAGGGAGGGTGGAGGCCCTGTTTCCTCCCAGGAGATACCTAGAGAGGCCCCATGGAGGCTTCTCCCCACCTTTTCTGGCCCTGTTTCCTCTGAAGAGATTCCTAGAGAGGCCCCACAGAGGCTTCTCCCCACCTTTTCCGGCCCTGTTTCCTCCCAAGAGATTCCTAGAGAGCCCCCACAGAGGCTTCTCCCTGCCTTTTCCAGTTACAATTTCAGAGGCTCAGGTTTGTAAGTGGAAAATGGTTCTTGAGAAGAGTCAAAAAAATGTTGAACACCCGGTTCTTATCTAGAAAAGTTCGTAAGTAGACGCATTTGTAGGTAGAGGTACCACTGTATTTGATTTGCAAGCTAGGTTTGCAACTAAGAGTGGTCCTCTACATTTCTTCTACTACAATTTGCTTTCCGTCCACTGCCAGTCATTGCTTGGACTTGTCTCTCTAACTTTCCCTCCAGCAGCTGCCAAATTGACTCCGAAAATCAAGAAATAGAGATTGGAGAACAACCTCCTTTCCCAGAACTGTTGTTATAAATTTCTAATCTTGGGTGAGTGACCCAGGATGTATAATTTACAAGCATTATTCTTACTTCCATTCAACCTACAGAAGACTTTCCTGTTAGTTCCGGTCACCAAGAGAGGTGATGCTTTTTGTATCTTTATTCAGGGGAAGAAATTTTCTTTTCAGAAAAAAAAGAAGGAAAAAAGGAAGAGAGACAAGAGTTGAGCTTAACTTTGAGTTATTTGGCTGCCTGTCATCAGTGCCCCGGTAGTAGGCACAGGCAGGTCCCCATCTGGTGTGTGTGGGCATGGAAATCTTGCATGAGAACGCTTGCACGTGAGAGATTTCACCAGTTTTTGGCAATTTCTTTGCTTCCACGCATGCACAGTGTTGTTGTTGGCTTCAGGCCAGCTCCTGTGCCAGCTGATTATGACGCAGAGGAGTGGGGGACGTTTGTTCACAGAAGACCAGTCTTGCTGGAGGACGAATCAGACAGTGAACCAGAAGCAGAGACAGGGAGAGACAGGAAGCAGGAAGGGACTGGAGAGACAGAGAGGGGAACGGATTCAGTCAGCTCTCCAGCCACAGGATCATCTGAATCAGAAGGGGAAGAGTAATCCTATTCTGAATGCTTGGGTATGGAGAATGCTGGGAAGACAAGAGCAGCTGCGCAAATGCAGAAACAAATTATAGGGCACAGGTGATGAGACTTAATGACGCTGCTGCAACCTTGAAAAAAGGGGAGGGTTGGAATGATCTGTGTGGGAGATTATCCTTCAGCTTTGGAGAGAGACATTGATGCATCGGGGTTTTGTTTTGGCCTTTGGATCTCTGTGACATTCTGACATTCCAATTGTGAGTTATTGCTGGTTGCTGTAAACCTGAAAGGCTCCTGATGAGCTATTTTGGGACTGGCTAGATGCCTTCACCAGTGGCTATCTAAAAGGTGTAACTTTTCCCCATTCTTTGAAAAGGTTTCTCCTCTCTAAGTAAGGCAACATTGAGACAGGGAACTTGCATTGCCTTCTGGGACAATCCATTGAATATTTTGATTTCTTTTTAAAAAAAATTATTAAAGTCATATTTAGCAAATCACTGCAGTTGTTGAGTTAGTAACATGGTTACGAACATGGCAAATTGGTGTGATTTTTTAAAAGCATGCAAAGCAACTTCAGAAAGTTAGCACCCACCACTCTCCTTGAAGAATATATATAAAACCTGAACTCAGAACAATCTACATATATATATACCTGTGAAATTCTACAAAAACAAATACATTCAAAAAATTCACGTCACATGTTTTAGCCGATTTTTGAAAATTAAGGGAGACTAGGATAAATCTATTTGGCCTCGTTCTGGCTTCAAGCAGCCCCCTCATTTTGATTTCGGTTATTGTATGGATAGCTTTGAGGACTCATACTGTTATGGATCCCCTACAATTAGTGTATGTCTCCATACATCCAATTGTTCCTTTTCTCCTTAAGAATAAATCTTAAGGATGGCTCATGGAATTACAACTGCTTTTCTACTTAGAGTTAAATGTTATGTCTAGTGATGGGCGAACTGAACCTGCACAATTCGGGTCCGTACCGAATTTTGCGGTGTTTGGTATGCCGAACATGAACCCAATTTTTTTTCAAACTTCGGGCAAAGTTCGGGGTTGTGTTCGGCATTCGGAGCTTTGATGTCACCGGCAGGTTGCTAAGGACGCCAAGGTAATCACTTCCTGGATTTCATGGAATCCAGGAAGTGATCACCTTGGCATCCTTAGCAACCTGCCAGTGATGTCAAAGCTCCGCCCCCGTATTCTCTTCGTGGGAGGGATTCCCCGTTTGGGTTCAAGTTTGGGTTCGGTTCAAGTTCGGCCGAACTTTGCGTAAAGTTCATCCGAACTTGCTGAACCCAAACACCGTTGGGTTCGCCCATCACTAGTTATGTCAAATTGCTTGAGGGTCCAATCTCTGCTTTCCTTCCTTCCTTCCTTCCTTCCTTCCTTCCTTCCTTCCTTCCTTCCTTTCTTCTTTTCTTCCTTCCTTCCTTCCTTCCATTTTTACTTCCTTCATCTCCCTCTCCCTCTCTCCCTTCCCTTCCTCTTCCTTCCTTCCTTTTTTCCCTTCTCCCTCCTTCCTTCCTTTCTTATTTCATTCCTTCCTTCCCGTCCCCTTCCTTCCTTCCTTACTTCTTTTCTTCCTTCCTTCCTTCCATTTTTACTTCCTTCATATCTCTCTCTCTCCCTTCCCTTCCCTCTTCTCCCCTCCTCCCTCCTTCCTCCCCACCACTCTATTTTCCCTCTCCTCCCCCCATTCCTCCCCTCCCCTTCTTTCTCCTTCCTTCCCCTTCCCCATATCTTCATCTATAAACATTTCAACATGTCTAGTTAATTTTTTTCCAGCTGTCGTTAGAAAGGAAATATTTCTGGAGGGCAGTTCAGCAGTTCAGAACATTGCCAGGATGAAGTTGGTTCCTCGCTCTCATAACCTATGCTTAAGGAGAAAGTATTTTGCTGTGGAGCTATTTTTAAAAAAATGTTCCAGGTGTCATCACCAATAGTTTTCTAAGACATAAATATATGAATTTCCTCTTTTTTTGGTATTTTCTTGCATTTTTTGCTCCGGGACTTATTTATCAATTTTTAATCTGATCATTTGAAAGATTGGTTGAGGATTGTCTACCTAGTTTAGAAAAAGGAAGCCCTGCATGCTACCTTTTCCTTTTAAGAAAATAAGACAAACTTTGCTAAGCTCTGCCTCAAACCATATAGACTTTTTGCTTACAAGAGAGGACAATCAGACACCTGTAATAATCTCGGAAGGTGACAGAGAAAATAGCCTCCTGCTTGCACTGCGATAATAAGATGGTGCGGAGCGATCATTGTTCGGAAGTCCAGACTGAGCAATCTTCACCATTTTCCTCAATTGGCCTTTTATTTATCTAAGCTCGTGATGGTGGGAGTAGATCGGATCATTATATATTAAATAAAAAAGTATTTCCTTTAGACTGTCCTGAACCTATTTTCAGCTCCTTCAGAAAATTCTTTCCTCCCCCCACCACTATCTATCTATCTATCTATCTATCTATCTATCTATCTATCTATCTATCTACCTACCTACCTACCTACCTACCATCTATCTATCTATCTATCTATCTATCTACCTACCTACCTACCCACCTACCTATCTACCTACCTTTCTATCTGCCTGCCTGCCTGCCTCTCTCTCTCTCTCTCTCTCTATCTATCTATCTATCTATCATCTATCTACCTACCTACCTACCTACCTACCTATCATCTATCTATCTACCTACCTACCTACCTTTCTATCTGTCTGCCTGCCTGCCTCTCTCTCTCTCTCTCTCTCTATCTACCTACCTATCATCTATCTATCTACCTACCTACCTATCATCTATCTATCTGTCTGTCTGTCTGTCTGTCTGTCTGTCTGTCTGTCTGTCTGTCTGTCTGTCTGTCTGTCTATCTATCTATCTATCTATCTATCTATCTATCTATCTATCTATCTATCTATCTATCTATCGGAGTTGAAAGGGACCTTATAGGTCATCAAGTCCAAACTCCTGCTCAAACAGGAAACCCTACACCACCCCAGAGAGATGGCAGTCCAATTTCTTCTTGAATTTCATCTTCTTCCATCTGACCTCAGTTTATAGACTTCAGTTATCAGAACGATCATTGGACACAACTCCTTGAGTTCTCGCTCCGAGCAAGAATCCAATGTCCAGGCAGTAGGTTTTCTTCCCCCAACTCCATTTGAATGTATCCCCAAAATATTTATTTCATTTTAGGAAATTGATATTGCTGCCTGTTCACACGTGGTGACTTACAGCAATATGAAAACATCATATATAAAACTAAGAAAAGAGAATAATCATATAACACGTTAATAATATAATAAAAATAACCGGCCACCCTCAGTGGTGGGTTCCTCCCAGTTCAGACTGGTTACATAGAACCAGTAGAAACTTGGAGTGCTTGTTTTTTGCTTCTGTGCATTCACAGAAGCTGTTTTTTAAAATAGATAGACAGACAGAAAATAAACACACATATAGAAAGAGAAAAGAGATATAGATATAAAGAGATAGACAGATAGATAGATGATAGATAGACAGGCAGACAGACAGACAGACAGACAGTTTCTTCATCTTCACCCCATAGTGTAGGAGGTGGAAGAATGCAAAGCAGAGACTAGATTAACCTTTGGGGGGGGGGACAGCTTAGCAGGGAGAGTGTTTTGGCAGGAGAAGCCTTGACCCAGAAAGAGGTATTGGACTCTCCTTGGTTGGTGGTGTCCAAGTGGAAGCTTGATAGCCATCTGCCAGAGATGTTCTCATTTGAACTGATGTATTGAACAGAGGGTTGGCATCAATGGGCCCTTCCAACTTTATGATGTTATGATTCTATGAGGTAGAGGAAACAATGGAAAAAATAACACAAGCTCGTTGCTTTTCCCTACCTCTTTGCTTTCCTATCTTTCTTCCCCCTCCTTCCTTCCTTCCTTCCTTCCCTTCCTTCCTTCCACCACTTCCATTCCCACTGTCCCATGGTAGTACACTGTTTAGAGCGCAAAAATACATTAAGTTAAGAAATTGCAATGCTCTCTACATGGGGCTACCTTTGAAGAGTGTTCAGAAACTTCAAATCGTGCAGAATGCAGCCATGTGAGCGGTCATGGGTCTACCCAAATATTCTCATGTCTCTCCATCAGTCCGCGGACTGCACTGGTTGCCAATTGGTTTCTGGACACAATTCAAAGTGTTGGTGATGACCTACAAAGCCCTACATGGCATCGGACCAGATTACTTATGGGACCGCCTTCTGCCACATAAATCCCTGCGGCCAATCAGGTCCCACAGAGTTGGCCTTCTCTGGGTCCCATCAACCAGACAATGTCATTTGGTGGGGCCTAGGGAAAGAGCCTTCTCTGTGGGGGGGGTGGCCCTCTGGAATCAGCTCCTCCCAGAGATTTGTACTGCCCCCACCCTACTCGCCTTCAGCAAGAGCCTCAAGACCCATCTATGTCACCAGGCCTGGGGCAATTAGATCTTGTCCCTCGGACCAATAAATGTTATGTATGGTGTGATTGGACTGGATGATTGCGTATTATATTAGGGTTTTTAGTTGTTTTTTAAATTATAAGATTTGTGCTACATGTTTTTGTCTGTATCTACTCTGTGAGCTGCCCCGAGTCTTCGGAGAGGGGCAGCATACAAATCTAATTAATAATGATAACAATAACAATAACAATAAAAATAATGATAATAATGATAATAATAATGATAATGATGATGATAATGATGATAATGATAATAATGATAATGATGATAATGATGATAATGATGATAATGATGATAATGATGATAATGATGATAATGATGATAATGATGATAATGATGATAATGATAATAATGATAATAATGATAATAATGATAATAATAATAATAATAATAATAATAACAACAACAACAACAACAACAACAACAACACAAGGTGGTAGCTTCTCTAAGAAGCAATTCGATACAACATTTATTCAGCACAACATTTAACTGAAATGCTCTACTCCCACCACATCACGAGCTTAGATAAATAAAAGGCCAATTGAGGAAAATGGTGAAGATTGCTCAGTCTGGACTTCCGAACAATGATAGCTCCGCACCATCTTATTATCGCAGTGCAAGCAGGAGGGAATAAGAAGGGACGGAGGGCTTGGGGGGAAGAAGGAGGGAAGAAGAAAGGAAAGAGGGAGAGAGGGAATGAGGACAAAAGAAGGAAGAGAGCAAATGAATGAGGGAGGGGAGAAGGAAGGAAGGAAAGAAAGAAAGAAAGAAAGAAAGAAAGAAAGAAAGAAAGAAACATAGAAACATAGAAGATTGACGGCAGAAAAAGACCTCATGGTCCATCTAGTCTGCCCTTATGCTATTTCCTGTATTTTATCTTACAATGGATATATGTTTATCCCAGGCATGTTTAAACTCATTTGCAGTGGATTTACCAACCACGTCTGCTGGAAGTTTGTTCCAAGGATCTACTACTCTTTCAGTGAAGAAAGAAAGAAAGAAAGAAAGAAAGAAAGAAAGAAAGAAAGAAAGAGAAAGCAGAGATCAGATGAAGCAATTAGATATAACTTTTACTCAACACAACATTTGACTGAAAAATAAGGGAGGGAATAAGATGGGAGGGAGGGGTTAGGGGGAAGAAGGAAGGAAGAAGAAAGGAAAAAGGGAGGGAGGAAATGGGGACAAAAGTGAGAGAGCAAGGAAAAGAGGGAGGAAAGGAATGAAAAAAGAAAGAAAGGAATGAGAGAGTGAAAGAAAGAGAAAAAAGGAAGGAAGGAAGGAAGGAAGGAAAGAAGGAGCTTAGTTTTTTGCTGAAATAATAGCAGTGAGGAAAAATGAATGTCACCAAGTGAATCTACTTCCTTAACAAAACTGCAGCGATTGAGCGAAATGGCCTGGCATGAAAATTAACCCATATTCTCATTAGACCATTAAGTGGTCATTTCAGATGCTGCTGTACTCAGCTGATAGTTACCGCCTGGCAATGTGCAAATCATACTGACAACATTGGCATTGCTTTTATTGCCCCCTGTCACATATGGGTTCCCGCTCCCCAAAACAGATCCACAAAGACAGAAGCATTGCCTGCCAACGCTCTTGGTGAACAGGGATGGAGGGAAGGAGGTTTCTTTCCAAGCGTTGGGAGGAGGGCTCAAGGAGCGTGGTGCATTCCACTTCCTGCTCCTGGAGTCCTGGAACTCTCAGTTACAGAACTAAGAGGTAGAAATGAGCTGCAGAATAATGAAATGGTCTACAATCCTTAGTCAATAAGGAGGAAATGTAAGATGTAAGGTATCTTTCAATGACCAGGGGCTGAGTAGAAGACCTGCAAGTTGCCTTATAGCCCTATGATTCTGTTCTGTTCTGTTCCATTCTATTCCTCTTTTCTTTTCTTTTCTTTTCTTTTCTTTTCTTTCCCTTCCCTTCCTTTCCTTTCCTTTTCTTTCCTTTTCTTCTTCTTTTTCTCTCCTCTTCTCCTCTTCTCCTCCCCATTCCATTTGGCGGGACCCTGGGGAAGAGCCTTCTCTGTGGCGGCCCCGGCCCTCTGGAACCAGCTTGCCCCAGAGATTAGAATTGCCCTCACCCTCCTCGCCTTTCGTAAGCTCCTTAAAACCCACCTCTGCTGTCAGGCATGGGGGAACTAAGATATTCCTTCCCCCTAGGCCTTTACAATTTATGCATGGTATGTTTGTGTGTATGTTTGGTTTTATAATAAGGGTTTTTAGTTGTTTTAGTATTGGATTGTTACACACTGTTTTTATCACTGTTGTTAGCCGCCCCGAGTCTACGGAGAGGGGCGGCATACAAATCCAATAAATAATAATAATAATAATAATAATAATAATAATAATAATAATAATAATAATAATTCCATTCCCTTCCATTCCATATTTTCCTCATTCTCTTCTCTTCATTTTCTCTTCTCTTATCTGACTCTTCCCCTGGCAGGATACCTTCACACTGTTTATCTCTTTCTTTCTCCCTCCCTCCCTTCTTTCCTTCCTTTTCCTCCCTCCCTCTTTCTTTCTTTCTTTCTTTCTCTCTCCCTTCCTCCCCCTCCCTCTCCCTCCCTCTCTCAGTTCTGTCAGAACTGATGAAGCTTCTTGGATGAGACAGGAAGGCAACTTCTGTTCCATAAGTTGACTGTTCTCACTGTCATTTCCCATCCATTATTCCATGTCTGGCTTTCAAGTGCTTTGGAAAACAGCTTGAACCCCTTCTCTCTTTGGGAGCCCCACAAATACTAAAATACTGATATCTTGCTTCACTTGGTTCTTAGTCTCCGGTCCCCTAATCATCCTGATTTTTCTGGAGTCTCAACCTATTATTTAATAGTGTGGTGACCAAAACTGGATGCAAAATTCTAGGTGTGATCTTGATTGCATCCTTGTTAATGCAATTTAGGATTGCATTGGTGTTTTTAGCAGCTGCAGCACACTGCTGTCTCACATTTAGCTGGTTGTCCACTAAGGTTTATTTTTATTTTTTATTTTTTTAATATTCTGTCGGGCTCTCTGGTAGAATCCTCCCAAAAATCCACAGGTACAAATTTTAGACACACACACGTTTGAAAATTCAAAACAATGTTCTTTATAATGAAAATTCACTTAAACCAAGCCTTCTTTTGGTATAGCAAAGAGCACTCGTCTCCAAACAAACTGGTCATTTGTACAAGTCCCTTATCAGTTCTGAGATACTTAGCTTGCAGCTGTGAGGCAATTCACAGTCCTTCTTCTTTCACAAAGTGAAACACACTTTGCCCTGGTTTAGTTTCAAAGTGGGGGAAAATCAGCACACGAAAGGTCAAAGTCAGTAAAGCAGTCACGAAACACAACGATCAGATAATCCTCCACAATGGCCAAACCCACAGGCTGCTATTTATAGCAGCCTCACTAATTACCACAGCCCCACCCAACCACAGGTGGCCTCATTTTCTTTGATAATAATCTCTCAGTTGTTGCTGCCTATGCATCACTCTCCGCATGCGTGGCTGTATCATTAACTCTTGTTCTGAATCCAAGGAGGAGCTAGATAATTAATCTCTTTCTGAGCTGTCTGCCACACTCTCCTCCTCCCTGTCACTCATGTCTTCTTGGTCAGAGGAGCCTTCATCAGCAGATTCCACCGGGGGGGGGGGGGGGGAAACAGGCCTGCAGCATGTGGATGTCTCCCCCACATCCACAGTCCTTGGGGCAGGAGCTGGGCCAGAGCTAACCACAACAATTTATTTATTTATTATTGTATTGTATTGTAGTATGTTTAACATAATATAAGTATAAAGTAGAGATAGAAAAGATAAAAAAGACATTTGGACAGGAACGGTAGGCACGAAGGTGCACTTATGCACACCCCTTACAGACCTCTTAGAAAAGGGGAGAGGTCTATTGTAGATAATGTAAGGTTGAAGATTTTGGGATTGGGGGAGGAAAAAACAGGGTCCAGTAGTGAATTCCAGGCGTTGACCACTCTATTGCTGAAATTGTAGTTTCTGCAGTCTAGTTTGGAGCGATTTACATTTAGTTTGTATCTATTGCGTGCTCTTGTGTTGTTGTTGTTAAAGGTGAAGTTGTTGCTAACAGGGAGTACATTGTGATGTATGATTTTATGAACAACAGTTAAATCAGTTCGGGGGTGGCGTAGTCGTACATTTTCTAAACATAGTAATTGAAGTCTGGAGGAGTAAGGTAGTTTGTTACGTGAGGAGTTGTTGATGACTCTTCTTGTGAAGTATTTCTCGACTCCTTCAATTGTATTAATGTCTGTTATGCAGTGTGGGTTCCATACAGATGAGCTGTATTCAAGAATTGGTCTGACAAATGTTTTGTATGCTCTGGTTAGTTACAAGATCCCTCTCACAGTCACTGCTACAGGGAACAGCAGTTTTGATACAGTTTTTTGAGGCATTTTATTATGGGGGGTACCAATCATTGGCCAAGTGCCAAACCCGCAATTTTGTACATTCAACGCTCATCACCAAATATATTCAGGAATGGAGAGTTTGCAAATGTCTCTTTGTATGGTTGATTTCTCTCTTTCACTGCTGCGGTTTAGAATTCTGTCTGTGTTTAGGCCTCTGTATATTTCCATCTTTCCTCTGTTTTCATATCTGGCTGTTTTTATAATGGTGTTCAGCTGTTCTTTTTTTTTTTCCTGACGTCACCTTGATGATTTATTTAGGAAGGGGTTTTATCAATTCCTGTGTAGTATTTTCTTTCTTTCTTCAAAAAATTGATTCCAATATGTTGACACCACACAGATTCTAAAAGCATTCATTTATTTCATCCCCCCCACCCCCACTTCTCCTTTTCTCTTTTCCATTTTGAACATTTTTTCCATATTTATTTCTGTAAGAAATGACAGCCCTTAGTTTTTATTAGCTGGATAGAAAAAGAAGAAAAGATAGAGAAGAAAATAAATAAAGAAAGAAAAAGAAAGAAAATGAAGCAAAAAGAAGGAAAGAAAGAAAGAAAGAAAGAAAGAAAGAAAGAAAGAAAGAAAGAAAGAAAGAAAGAAAGAAAGAATATAGAGTATATATAGAGTGCTGGTGATATAGAGTGCTGGTGAGACCCCATTTGGAGTACTGTGTCCAGTTCTGGAGACCTCACCTACAAAAAGATATTGTCAAAATTGAACGGGTCCAAAGACCAGCTACAAGAATGGTGGAAGGTCTTAAGCATCAAACTTATCAGGAAGGACTTCATGAACTCAATCTGTATAGTCTGGAGGACAGAAGGAAAAGGGGGACATGATCGAAACATTTAAATATGTTAAAGGGTTAAATAAGGTCCAGGAGGGAAGTGTTTTTAATAGGAAAGTGAACACAAGAACAAGGGGACACAATCTGAAGTTAGTTGGGGGAAAGATCAAAAGCAACGTGAGAAAATATTATTTCACTGAAAGAATAGTAGATGCTTGGAACAAACTTCCAGCAGACGTGGTTGGTCAATCCACAGTAACTGAATTTAAACATGCCTGGGATAAACATATATCCATTGTAAGATAAAATACAGGAAATAGTATAAGAGCAGACTAGATGGACCATGAGGTCTTTTTCTGCCATCAGTCTTCTATGTTTCTATGTTTCTAAGAAAGAAGAAAGAGAGGGAAAGAAAGAAAAAGAAACACAAAGAGATAGAAACTACATAATTTATAAAGCGTAGTTTCACAATAAAATCGGAAAATAGAATAAAACATAAATAGGCTTCAAGGAATAAGGTCCAGCAGAATAGCTGGCATATATAGTATGTTAATTGTTAGATGCTTAAATTCTGATACCAAAGTCACCTATATGGCATAAAGTTGTATGTTATGTTTTTTGTATGTTATGTTTTTGTCTGTATATCTTTTTGTGTGTTTCTCTTTTTCTGTCATTTTAAATGTAAATATTCAATAAAGAAAAAAGAAATAAACAAAAAAGAGAGAAAGAAGGACAGGGGGAGACAAGCAAAAATGAAAGAGAGAAAGATTAAGAGAAAGAGAAAGAAGGGAGGGAGGAAGGAAAGAAAGAAAGAAAGAAAGAGCAAGAAAGAAAGAAAGAAAGAAAGAAAGAGAAAGATAGATAGATAGATAGATAGATGATAGATAGATAGATAGATGATAGATAGATAGATAGATAGAAGAAAAGGAGGAGAAAGAGCAAGAATAAAAGAGATAGAGAGAAATAAGAAAGAAAGAGAGAGAGAGAGAGAGAGAAAGAGAGAGAGATTATGGGAAGTTAACAGCAGTCTAAATCAACTAGGGAAATCATACACATTTACCATACCCCAAATTTTCCCCAATGCAACATTTTTTTTTACTCTATTTAATGGCAGAAACGTTCTACCACCACCCCCGCAGCCCCATTAAAGCTCTGCGCCTTTCCCTGAAATGCCCCGTGGCATCCAAACACAGGGTCTTGATTGGCATTTGGAATGCCCTATTATCCTGGCAGGAGTTGGCATCTCCCCGAATGGCTCAAATTACCATATCCCAGGACAGTGGAATCTGCTTCAAGCGACTCCTTCATCTTTGGAGGGCATTCATAGCAATAGGCAACTTGGTAGGCAAAGCACAGGGGATGGATAGAAGTGGAGGAGAGGTGTGAGATTAAAATAAATAAATTTAACCTCTCCCAGGCCTCCCAATGTCTGTCATCTTGATGGCCTAGCATCTTCCTAGGGTGACTTGAGGTCCACCTGGCCCTCTACATGGGGCTACCTTTGAAAAGTGTTTGGAAACTTCAGATCGTGCAGAATGCAGCTGCAAGAGCAGTCATGGGCTTTCCCAAATATGCCCATGTCACACCAACACTCCACAGTCTGCATTGGTTGCCGATCAATTTCCGGTCCCAATTCAAAGTGTTGGTTATGATCTATAAAGCCCTTCATGGCATCGGACCAGAATATCTCCGGGACCGCCTTCTGCCGCACGAATCCCAGCGACCGATTAGGTCCCACAGAGTTGGTCTTCTCCGGGTCCCGTCAACTAAACAATGTCGTTTGGCAGGTCCCAGGAGAAGAGCCTTCTCTGTGGTGGCCCCGACTCTCTGGAACCAGCTCCCCCTGGAGATTAGAACTGCCCCCATCCTCCTTGCCTTCCATAAATTCCTTAAAACCCACCTTTGCCGCCAGGCATGGGGGTATTGAGATATCTCCCCCGGGCCTATACTATTTATGTATGGTATGTTTGTATGTATGTTTGATTAATAATGGGGGTTTTTTAAATGTTTTTTAAATTATTAGATTTGTTATGAATTGTTCTGTTGCTGTTGTGAGCCGCCCCGAGTCTACAGAGAGGGGCGGCATTCAAATCAAATCAAATCAAATCAAATCCAATCCAATCCAATCCAATCCAATCCAATCCAATCCAATCCAATCAAATCAAATCAAATCAAATCAAATCAAATCAAATCAAATCAAAAATATACGCACATTTTTCTTGAAAAGATACCTGTCAACTCTGAAGCGAACTTGATCATTT
>NC_091951.1:348889292-349088588 GCF_031021105.1 Erythrolamprus reginae
TTTATTTATTTATTGGATTTGTCTCTCCGCAGACTCGGGGCGGCTAACAACAGCAGTAAAACAGTATATAACAAAATCCAATACTAAAAACAGTTAAAAACCCATTATATAAAAAACAATCATATATACAGACATACCATGCATAAAATTGTAAAGGCCTAGGGGGAAAGTATATCTCAGTTCCCCCATGCCTGGCGGCAGAGGTGGGTTTTAAGCAGCTTACGAAAGGCAAGGAGGGGGGGCAATTCTAATCTCTGGGGGGGAGTTGGTTCCAGAGGGTCGGGGCCACCACAGAGAAGGCTCTTCCTCTGGGTCCCGCCAAGCGACATTGTTTGGTTGATGGGACCCGGAGAAGACCCACTCTGTGGGACCTAACTGGTCGCTGGGATTCGTGCAGCAGAAGGCGGTCCCTGAGGTAATATTATAAATGGTATCATAACGGCAATAAAGAAAAATATGTAGTATTTGTTCATGTTAAACAAAAGAAATGAACTATATAGTAGCACCTCTATCTAAGAACTCCTCTACTTACAAACTTTTCTAGATAAGAACCGGGTGTTCAAGATTTTTTTGCCTCTTCTCAAAACCCATTTTCCACTTACAAACCCGAGCCTCTGAAACTGTAACCAGAAAAGGTGGGGAGAAGCCTCCCTGGGGCCTCTCTAGGAATCTCCTGGGAGGAAACAGGACTGGAAAAGGTGGGGAGAAGCTTCCATGGGGCCTCTCTAGGAATCTCCTGGGAGGAAACAGGGCCTCAACCCTCCATGCGGTTTCCCCAATGGCACACATTATTTGCTTTTACATTGATTCTTATGGGAAAAATTGTTTCTTCTTACAAACTTTTCTACTTAAGAATCTGGTCACAGAACAAATTAAGTTCGTAAGTAGAGGTACCACTGTATTTCTAAATTATTCTATATCTTCATAAAACTATTTTGTATAATGATGAGTGCTCTGCATCAGAAGCAGACCTGGGGCCAGGGCTGTCTGACAGTTATTAGCTACCTTCGGAGTATTAAATATGTCGTTCTAACCCTGAAATGCCCTGGCCTGACTGGCTCTGCCCTTCCCCATATTCCTCCACAGCCAACAAAGCTGCCCCCTCAATCTCTGTCCAGATCATCTTCCCAAAATTTCAGGCTCCCATGGGGTCATAACAAGCCCCTATGAATGGTCCTTTGGGGGAAGGGAAGACTAGAGAAGAATGTCCCCAATTTTCTACCCAATCTGTTGACATTATAGATGATGCACTTCCTGCTATTATACAAACAATTAAGAAAAGCAATCAAAGCCTGCAGATTAAGCCCAGCATGTATCTGCCTAACTCTTACACTGAAAATGTCTTAAGCCTGGAAAGGTGATATTTTGTAATTAGCCACCCTCACCATAATCCATAAGAAATAGTTGACTGCATCGATTTTAAGCCAGCCCAGGCTGAATAAGTAAGCCATTGTGCTGGAAACCTTACGAAACTGTTGATGTAGGCTCAGGTTTGCTCTCAAATGTCATTTAAAGGATCCTTTGGTTTTGATGAACTGAATCACTACCAACTCTTAGCTCTAATTTTAAGGAGACAGGGAGGAAAACAGAGAAAGACCCCCTACCTATAAAATAACTGAATCACAGCTTGTTTTTTGCTGTTCATGAAAGTGGAAGACAAAAAAACCCCAAACCCTTTTCTCTTAAGAATGTTTAAACATGGACGTTGACCAACCTGAAAATATCTAATGTATACGTGTGTAAATGTATGTTTATATGTCGTGTTTGTCTTTTCTTTTCATGTATATATTTAATAAAAAAATACTTTAAAAAAAAACCCTTTTCTCTAATCTAGAGAAAAGAAAGACTGAGAATCAGAATCAGAATAGAGCTATAAGGGGCCTTGGAGGTCTTCTAGTCCAGCCCTCTGCTCAAGCAGAAGACCCTATACAATTTCAGACAAGTGACTTAAAAACGTCCAGTGATGAAGTAGCAGTAGCAACAGCACTTAGACTAATATATTGGTTCACAGTTCTTTACAGCCCTCTGTAAAGCCCTTTACAAAGTCTTTCTTTCTTTCTTTCTTTCTTTCTTTCTTTCTTTCTTTCTTTCTTTCTTTCTTCTTTCTTTCTTTGCTTCCTTCCTTCCTTTTTCTCTCTCCCTCCTCCCCTTCTTCCTTCCTGCCTCCTGCCCTCTCTCCCTGCCTCTCTCTTTTCCTCCTTCCTTCCTTCCTTCCTTCCTTCCTTCCTTCCTTGTTTGTTTGTTTGTTTGTTTGTTTGTTGGATTTGTATGCCGCCCCTCTCTGGAGACTTGGGGCGGCTAACAGCAATAACAAGACAGTGTACAATAATAATCCAATACTAAAAACAATTAAAAACCCATTAATATAAAAACCAAACATACATACAGACATACCATGCATAAAATTGTAAAGGCCTAGGGGGAAGAGTATCTCAATTTCCCCATGCCTGGTGGCAGAGGTGGGTTTTAAGTAGCTTACGAAAGGCAAGGAGGGTGGGGGCAATTCTAATTTCTGGGAGGAGTTGGTTCCAGAGGGCCGGGGCCGCCACAGAGAAGGCTCTTCCCCTGGGTCCCGCCAAGCAGCATTGTTTAGTTAACGGGACATGGAGGAGACCCACTCTGTGGGACCTAACTGGTCGCTGGGATTCGTGCAGCAGAAGGCGGTCCCTGAGATAATCTGGTCCGGTGCCATGAAGGGCTTTATAGGTCCTTCCTTCCTTCCTTCCTTCCTTCCTTCCTTCCTTCCTTCCTTCCTTCCTTCCTTCCTTCCTTCCTATCTTTCTTTCCCTCTTTCTTTCTTTTCTTTCTTTCTTTCCTTTCTTTCTTTCTTTCTTTCTTTCTTTCTTTCTCCTTCCTTCCTTCCCTCCTCCCTTCCCTTCTTTCCCTCTCTCTCCCATCTCTCTTCTTTTTTCCTTCTTCCCTCCCTTCCCTCCCTGCCTCCCCTCGATTTCACCTTTCCTTCAAGTTAATGCAACCACCACATTTTCTCCCCAGCCTCTTTTACCCATGGCAAAGATGGTTATGAGAAAGTGGCTTCTGGAATACGACAGATCAAGATCACTGCAGCCCAGCCCCCCAAATGCCCCAAACCAAGGCTAATTGAGATCCCAACTTACACGATGCAGATCAGAGTGGAGCTGAAAAACCCATCAAAATGGATGAAAATAAAATATATATCCCCCTAGGAGTATCAACCATCTTTTCCCCGCTGCTGACCGAGTTTGAAGTGCTACATAATGAAGAGAAAACTTTGCTGACCATTGTTAATTGCAAAGGAAGGAAAAATGTTGGGAGGATTTGGTTCAGATTTTGTACTAAAGAAAGCGCTAATGATTGTGTGCTAATCAAAGAGAAGCAACCTGGAATTAAGGAGAAATTTCCTGACAGTGAAGACACTGAACCAGTGGAACACCGTGCCTTCAGAATTGTGGGTACTTGAATAGAATAGAATAGAATAGAGTAGAGTAGAGTAGAGTAGAGTAGAGTAGAACAGAACAGAACAGAACAGAACAGAATGCAGAATAGAATATAGAATAGAATAGAACAGAACAGAATGCAGAATAGAATATAGAATAGAATAGAAGAATAGAATAGAATAGAATAGAATTCTTTATTGGCCAAGTGTGATTGGACACACAGGGAATTTGTCTTTGGTGCAGATGCTCTCAGTGTACATAAAAGGAAATATATATTTGTTAAGAATCATGTGGTACAACACTTAATGTTTTATTTATTTATTTTTATTAGATTTGTATGCCGCACCTCTCCGTAGACTCGGGGGTCAAATAAGCAATGAAGAAACAATCCATATTAATAAAAATCTTAGGATACAAGCAACAAGGTACAGTCATACAGTCTTAAGTGGGAGGGAAAGGATGATAGGAATGATGAGAAAAAACTGGTAAAAATAGAAGTGCAGAGTTAGTAAAAAGTTGACAGTGTTGAGGGAATTATTTGTTTAGCAGAGTGATGGTGTTCGGTAAAAAAAAATTGTTCTTGTGTCTAGTTGTCTTGGTGTGCAGTGCTCTGTAGCGATGTTTTGAGGGTAGGAGTTGAAACAGTTTGTGTCCAGGATGAGAGGGGTCAGTAAATATTTTCACTGCCCTCTTTTTTGTCTTGTGCAGTTGATAGCAGGTTGATAGCAATTTTTTCTGCAGTTCTGATTCTCCTCTGAAGTCTGTGTCGGTCCTGTTGAGTTGCAGAACCAAACCAGACAGCGATAGAGGTTCAGATGACAGACTCAATGATTCCTCTGTAGAACTGTATCAGCAGCTCCTGGAGCAGTTTGAGCTTCCTGAGTTGGTGCAGAAAGAACATTCTTTGTTGTGCTTTTTTGATGATGTTTTTAATGTTAGGTGACCATTTTAGGTCTGGAGATATGATAGAACCTAGAAATTTCTCTACTGTTGATACTGTGCTGTCTAGTATTCTGAGAGGTGGAAGGGTTTCTCCTAAAGTCTACCACCATTTCTACAATTTTGAGTGTGTTCAGTTCTAGATTGTTCCCGGAGGTTTTTAAGAAGACTGGATAGTCACCTTTCTTAAATGGCATAGGGTCTTTGGCTTGAGCTTGGGTTAGAAGACCTCTGAGATTCATTCAGTGATGGGCTGCCAAAATGTTTACTGTCAAATTGTGGGCGTTTTGTTGTTTTGTTGTTTTGTTGTTTTGTTGTTTTGTTGTTTTGTTGTTTTGTTGTTTTGTTGTTTTGTTGTTTTGTTGTTTTGTTGTTTTGTTGTTTTGTTGTTTTGTTGTTTTGTTGTTTTGTTGTTTTGTTGTTTTTGTTGTTTTGTTGTTTTGTTGTTTTGTTGTTTTGTTTAGTTAGTTAGTCCAATACATAATACACATTGAAGAGAATAGATATGTAATAATATAAATAAAGAAAAGAATAGAAGAAAAGATATAAAAGTATAGGTGAACATATTTGAAAAGAAGAAAAGATAAATGAGATAAGGAAAGACAATTGGACAAGGGACGTAAGGCACACTGGTGCACTTATGCTGTGGCTTGCTGGCCATGTGACCAGGTGGGAGTGGCTTGACAATCATGTGACCGGGGATGGCTTAAAGGTCATGTGACTGGGTGAGAGTGTCTTACCGACCAAGATAAGTTTTCAAATAGGTTCTTGGACTCTTTTCCAGTTGATTAAGTCACATTATTGGAATAGCCACAAAAAGGACAAATGATAGACAGCGTTATTTGTTGAGGAGCACAGTCACATTTTAAAGTTTTGTACTGAACCCACAAAGTTCAGTATGATAACAGATTAGGCAAGTAGCTCAATTTTCTTTCATTGCTAGAAAATTTCAGTTCTAGACAATGATTAAAATGATTAAAGCGTTTATGGCTAAAAACTTACTATTCAATTATTTCCTATTTTAAAAGTAATTAAGGATCGTACTAAGGTACTAGAGAAGGAAAGTCAATTAAAAAAAACTATTAAGTAGTCAATAAATAGTGCATGAACTTACTACCCCCACTGGTCGTCCCCCCTCATGGGAGGAAACAACCCATCACTGGGTTAATTCCAAATCTGTCATTCTGCAGTGTTCGCTCTTACTTTTTCATCTGAGAGGATCACAAAAAAGTTTCATGATATTGTTATCAGTAAAAGTTTCAAAGATGCCAGTATGATGGATTGTTGGTTGGTTGGGTTGTTGTTTTCTCCAACTGATGGGTTTAACTTGGCCTCACAGAAATGAGGAATAAGAATGCCCATCCTCCAAACAAGCCACTTTGATTGATTGACTGGCTGATTTCCTGATTGATGGAAGGATGGATTGATGGATTACATGCCATCCAGTCCATGTCAACGCTCCACAGCCCCATAGATCTTCCCTTGGATGATCTGTCTCCCAACCTCAGCCCTTCAGGTTTGCCAAAGTAATTGAGCCCATCCACATTGCTGTTGATTGCATCCTCCTCCTCTCCTCCTCCTCCTCCTCCACCTTCTTCTTCTTCTTCTTCTTCTCCTCCTCCTCCTCCTCCTCCACCACCACCAACCTCCTCCTCCTCCACCTTCTCCTCCTCCTTCTTCTTCTTTTTCTTCAAGAAAGAAAGAAAGAAAGAAAGAAAGAAAGAAAGAAAGAAAGAAAGAAAGAAAGAAAGAAACTTTATAAAGGAACAAGAAAGAAAAAAATGTCATCTGGACTTTCACTAAGCTGACTATCAAATTTCAAGCTACAGTACACTCAGGGCAAACCATCTCTCTATCCCCACTTCCCAGTTTCTTTCTCGTAATCCTCTTCCTCCTCCTCCTCCTCCTCCCCCCCTCCTCCTCCCCCTCCTCCTCCTTCACTCTCCTTCCATCTTTCCTCAAATTATTGACTTCTTAAGAGAGGCTAGGTCTTCACATCATGTATCTGAAGCATGATCATTTAAAGTCTAGTCCTGTCTGCCTCAAGTGAGAATGCTGGATTGATTTGCCATGTGAGTGATTGGTGTGTTACCTTGGCTATCCATAATATTCTCAGGCGTCTTCTCCAAGATCAGATTTCAAAAGTGCTAATGGTCTTTCGGTTCTGCTTTCTTATTTTCCTCCAAAGTTTAACTTTTGCTTCAACAGGATGTCATAAGAATTCCCTGCCTTCTTTTGTCAGCCTTCTAAGGTAGATCAAATCTGGAAATCAAAGACTCATCAGCTAATGCTATTTTTTATTATGAGACTATAATACTAGTCAACAAATTATTGATTGATTGATTGATTGATTGAATGATTGATTGAATGATTGATTGATTGATTGATTGATGGATGGATGGGATTTATATGCTGCCCAACACCAAGGACTCTGGGCAGCTAAAAATAATAGCAATAAATACAAAAGAGTATAAAAATATAGGTTACAACAATAAGCACAGTAGAACAATATAAAATGCATTTATAACTCTAAAACCATACATTCAATCATTCATGGTTCATTCATTTCCAAGTCTTAATGATTTTCATGGGTACAGTGGGGATAACATGGATCTCTGGAAGCAGTTGGTTCCAAAGCGTCAGAGCCACCACAGAGAAGGTCCTTCCCCACGGCCCCTCCGACTGACATTGTTTGGCAGATGGGACCTGGAGAAGGCCCTTATTAGTTGCAGGGAAGTATAAGGTAGAAGGCCCTCTAGAAAAGAAATAGCAGAGTCTTGGAACATGCTGGAATTTCTAGCATGTATACACAGTTCTGTTCACCGCAACTCAAGAAGGATATAAGGGAACTGGAAAAGGTGCAAAAAAGGGCAACAAGAATGATCAAGGAAATGGAGCCCCTCCCTTATGAAACCAGGTTGCAACGCCTTGGTCTCTGCATCCTTGAAATGCGGCATTTAAGGGGTGACTTGGTTGAAGGGTATAAAATCATGCATGGGATAGAAAAGATGGATAGAGAAAAAATATTTTCTCTATCACACAATACCAGGACGAAGGGGCCCTCCCTAAAGTTCATAGGTAAGAATGCAAGGACAAATAAAGTGAAATATTTCTTCATCCTGAGGGTCCTTGGTTGATGGAATTCACTTCCAGAAGAGATTGTGATTGCTGTCAGCCTGGATAGCTTCTGTTCTGTCTGGGTCCCCCACAGACCTCAACACCAACTGGAAAAAACAGCCAGACACTCTGGTAAAAGCAAAAGTACGTTATAGCTGAAAAAAATAAACACAGAGGAAAACCTGTTCTTCCCAACAGACAGGCTATAATACTTTACAGCAGAGTCCTGATGTCCAGACAATACAGCAAGCTTCTTGCTGACACACCCACCCCAAGGTTTCAGTAGTCAAAGGCACAAACCAGGATTCCAAGACGCCAAAGTTCACAGCCAGGTCCCAAGACTCTCAAAGATAAAACTCCACAAGCCAGGAAGGGTGGGTCTGCCTTTTAGCCTTTCCAAAGAGCACCACACCCAAACCCAGCTGTTGCCTCTTTAATGCTGAAAGTACCTAGCCAATTGGTCCCTTCACTGTGTAGCTCTTCTCTGTCGCAGATCAATTATGGCTTGTGCATTTTCCTCTAAGGAATCCAGGCTGCTTGCTGGGGAGAGCTCCCTCTGGGGGGACTCTGGCTGTCCTCCCTCTTCTTCAGCCTGGGATTCCTCCTCCTCGTCTGCCTGCACCTCCTGTTCCTCATCCTCTCCCTCTGAGCTGGAAACCGACAGAAGATCAGCCGTTCCCTGAGGGGCCTCAGACGGAACCACAACAGCTTCAAGGCAGGATTAGACAGATTCATGGATGCCAAGTGCATCGGTGGTTATTGATATGCCGACTCTATGCGCATAATCAGCCTCACTCTTTCTTCTCAGATTCAATCTTGCTCCAATAGCAGGGCAAGAGTCGAGGGAGTTGGAGATGGGCTGGACGCAGTGGTTGACCAGGGCATCTTTCGTGTCTTGTCATGCTCTTAGCATACCACATCATTTGCAGGGATTGGCTTTATGGCCGTTGCATGGCCTCCTTGTTCAATAATAAAAATCTCCTTCTTTGTTTACCATTTTCTTTTATTTAAGACCTAATCACCAGCTAGACGGAATAATGCCTTTAGACAACTTATTGACTTCCTACTTCAGTCTGATGTCATTCCCACTCCACCCTCCCCAGGGAGATGAAAAGTTTAGCTTTCTGGGGTTTTATTCCCCCTCCCCTTGCTTTGGAAATGACCTTCTCCATTTCCAAAAGTCAAGTGAGATACCGTCTGGAAGACATCCATCGCTGCAATCCCAGCTGCTCCGAGGCCACGCTCTCCAGTGAAATGACAAAGAAATTAGCCGCGTGTTTTGAGCAATATGAACTTTCCCTGTTTCTCTCTTGCTCTTGATGAGAATGCTGCATTCGATAAATCAGCCGTCGTACCTTATTGCCATGCGGAGATTGGGAGGAAGGTGGGTGAGAGAGACACGTCAGCTACATTTTCCTTTCCCAAGTTCTCTGAAAGCAATCGAATTTATTTATTTGTTTGTTTGTTTGTTTGCCAAATACATATTGGAGGCGTGTAAAGATATAATAATATTCATATACATGATACTAGTAACAAGAAAAAATAAGAACAAACATTAGATATAATAGAAACATAGAAGACTGACGGCAGAAAAAGACCTCAAGGTCCATCTAGTCTGCCCTTATACTATTTCCTGTATTTTATCTTACAATGGATATATGTTTATCCCAGGCATGTTTAAATTCAGTTACTGTCTATTTACCAACCACGTCTGCTGGAAGTTTGTTCCAAGGATCTACTACTCTTTCAGTGAAATAATATTTTATCACATTGCTTTTTATCTTTCCCCCAACTAATAACAATAATAATAATAATAATAATAATAATAATAATAATAATAATAATAATAATATAATAATATTCATATACACGATACTAGGAAAAAAATACAAAGAAACACTAGGACAGTGGACGGAAGGCATAGAATGGAGTAGAGTAGAGTAGAGTGAAGTAGAAGTAGAAGTAGAAGTAGAAGTAGAAGTAGAAGTAGAAGTAGAAGTAGAAGAGAATTCTTTGTTCAGATGTAATTCAACATACAAGGAATTTGTCTTGGGTGCATAAGCTTTCAGTGTACATAAAAGATATGTGATTAATCATGATCATAGTCTTCATAAATACATACATCATGAATCATATAATTCATAAGACCTCTAAGGTGCCTTCCACCACTATTATTTTATGTTCTACCCAGTAGTCTTGGCAGATATGGTGCTTAGACTAGTAACACATAAAGAGACAATAGGACAGGGGATGGAAGGCATGCCGGTCCTCTTATGCACGCCCCTTACTGGCCTCTTAGGAATTGGGAGAGGTCAACAGTGGATGGTCAAAGGGTAAAGCTTTGGGGGTTAAGAGATGATACTACAGAGTCTGGTAGTGAGTCCCATGCATCAACTACTCGGATACTAAAATTGTATTTCCTGCAGTCAAGTTTGGAGCGGTTTACATTAAGTTTGTATCTGTTATGTGCTCATGTGTTGATGTGGTTGAAGCTGAAGTAATCATTGACAAAGGACATTGTAGCAGATGATTTTATGGGCTATGCTTAGATTGTGTTTAAGGCGACATAGTTCTAAGCTTTCTAAATCTAGGATTGTAAGTCTAGTTGAATAGGGTATTCGATTGTGAGTGAAGGAATGGAGGGCTCTTCTGGTAAAGTATCTCTGGACAACACTTTACTCTTAGATTATCTAATATTGACCTATTCAACACTATACCCTTAGATTATCTACGCTTGACCTATCCAGATTCCTAAGAGGTCAGTAAGGGGCGAGTACAAGTGCACTAGAGTGCCTTCCGTCCCCTGTCCTATATCTCCTATACCTTTCTTCTATTCCTATATCTCTTCTTCTATTCTTTCATTGATATGTTCTATTGCTATATCTTCTTTTCTATTCTTTCATAGATATATTTTACTATGAGTATCTCCTCTATAACCTTCATCATGTATTTTACTGTGTGTGTGTGTGTGTGTGTGTGTGTGTGTGTGTGTGTGTGTGTATGTATATATATATATATATATATATATATATATATATATATATATATATATATATATATATATATATATATATAAAATGTTTTTAGCTGAAATTTTAAAATTAAGGGAGACTAGGATGGTACCATTTCGGCCTTGTTCTGGCCTCATCAGCTAGCCACACCCTTCCTCACTGGGATTCGATCTGGCAGCCTCTGCCTTGTAAGGCAGAGAATTAGCAGTTGAGCCACCAGACCTTGATCCCTCCAGCTCTGAGGCCAGAACAAGGCTGAAATGGTACCATCCTGGCCTCCCTTAATTTTAAAATTTCAGCTAAAAACATTTGATACATACAGAATATAGTTGTCGGCTATGAATAAATTAACTGCCTCAAATGGTCCTGGGTTGGGCCTAGAGGCAAAAAGGAGCTGTGACGTTCCTTCAATATACCAGGGTGATCCGACATAAAAAACATTTAACCCCTGGACAGAAACACCAGCCTGAAGATGACGAGTGAGACCTCATCGAAACGTCGCCAGAAATTTCCAAATCCTACACGGGAAGAAACCCGAATATACCAAGACCGTCATATATATATTTACAGCAACACAAAGCTTAAAACTTCAGCCTGATGATGGTGAATGTGATTTCACCGAAACATCGCATAGACGTGCAAAATATTACACAGGGCAAAACCCGAACTCAGAACAATCTACATATATATATACCCACTAAAACTCTCATTGTGTATTGGACAAAATAAATAAATAAAAAAAATACAATAAATAAATTTTTTCTAGAGTGTTTATGTCTGAAATGCGGTGTGGGTTCCAGGCAGATGGGCTGTATTCAAGGACTGGTCTGGCGAAAGTTTTGTATGCTCTGGTTAGTAGTGTGAGATTACCATAGCAGAAGTTACATAGGATTAGGTTAACAACTCTTGAAGCTTTTTTGGCAGTGTTGTTGCAGTGGACTTTGGCACTTAGGTCATTTGATATGAGTATTGCAAAGTCTTTTACAGAGTGGCATGAGACGGTAATGCTTAATTTGGCTCCCTCCCATTGATGTTTCTTTGGCCCTGGAAAGTTAGAGAGCAGACATGTCTTTTCAAAGCTACAAAAATTGATTGGACTTGCAACAGATGAGGCCCTGACAATGAGTAAGATAAAGAGCAGATTCGGCACATTATGGCAAGTGGAAATCTCACCGATGCGTTCCATTCCCTGCCTTGCACACAGACTTCAATTAGCAGTTAAGGATGTGCTGAAATATGTAGAAAGAATTAGTTACTCCAGAGGCTTCAGGAGAAAGACTAAAGGGAAGGGCGGTTGTAGTCAGGCAAAAGGAAAAGAGAGAGAGAGAGAGAGAGGTGGGAGGAGATGAGAAAAAGAGGGAGGAAGAGAGAGAAAGAAAGAAATTCAGCAAGAACTAACTGATTGGGCAATTGCAACGTCATTGGAGAATCTAAATAAGAGCAGAGGGAAGAAAGAAAAAGAAAGAAGAAAGAAAGACAGAGATAGAGAGATAGAGAGAAAATGAGAAAGAAAGAAAGAAAGAAAAAAGAAAGAAAGAAAGAGGGAGAGTGATTGATTTGTATGGGAATATTTGAGAAGAGAGAAAGAGTAAGAAAGAAAGAAGGAAAGAAAGAAAGAAAGAAAGAAAAAAAGAAAGAAAGAAAGAAAGAAAAAAAAAAGAAAGGGGAAGGGTGATTAATTTGTATGGGAATATTTGAGAAGAGAGAAAGAGAAAGAAAGAACGAAAGAAAGAAAGAAAGAAAGAAAGAGGGTGATTGATTTGTATGGGAATATTTGAGAAGAGAGAAAGAAAGAAAGAAAAACAGAAAGAAAGAAAGAAAGAAAGAAAGAAAGAGGGAGGGTGATTGATTTGTATGGGAATATTTGAGAAGAGAGAAAGAAAGAAGGAAGGAAAGAAGGAAGGAAGGAAGAAAGAAAGAAAGAAAGAATCCCACATTCAAGATCTGTTGCTGCTGCAGATAAGGGTGAGCTCCCATTACACACTCCCACTCCCACCCAGTACTGTAGTTTGAAAGAAGGTGATTACAAGTAGATAAATGGGTACCATGTCAGTGAGCAACTTCATAGGGGCACAAAAGGAGCCCTTAAATGGGCAATGCTGATGTCAATGGCAAATCCTTTCAGCACTTGAATGTTTCCAACACAGAAGTAATAATATTTATCATTATCATCTATCTGTCTGTCGGTTTGTCTGTCTGTCCATCCATCCATCCATCCATCCATCCATCCATCCATCCATTCAGCATCTTTCCTTCCTTCCTTCCTTCCTTCCTTCCTTCCTTCCTTCCTTCCTTCCTTCCTTCCTTCCTTCCTTCCATGCAACCATCCATCCATCTATCAACTATCTATCATTTATTATCTATCTATCTGTCTGTCATCTATTAATCTATCTATCTATCTATCTATCTATCTATCTATCTATCTATCTGTCTGTCTGCGGAGAGGGGCGGCATACAAATCTAAATAAATGAAATGAAATGAATGAAATATCTATCTACCTACCTTCCTTCTTTCCATGCAACCATCTATCTATCTATCTATCTATCTATCTATCTATCTATCTATCTATCTACCTACCTACCTACCTACCTACCTACTTTCCTTCCTTCCTTCCTTCCATGCAACCATCTATCTATCTATCTATCTATCTATCTATCTATCTATCTATCTATCTATCTATCTATCTATCTACCTACCTACCTACCTACCTACCTACCTACCCATCCTTCCTTCCTTCCTTTCTTCCATGCAACCATCCATCCATCTATCAACTATCTATCATTTATTATCTGCCTGCCTGCCTGCCTGCCTACCTACCTACCTACCTTTTCTTGGAAAAACTCTCCTTGGCCTACATTCCAATCCAAGGATTTGACTTTACTTGTCTCAAGTCACCTGAGTTAACTCAGTGTGATACTGATTAATATCCCCATTTAATTGTAAAGTTTTAATCACTGTCATGGGTCTGTACTTTCCCTCTTACCATACGATTCAGCACGATACAATGGCTCATAAATTGAAACTGACTCAGCTAGTATTCTTCCCAGGCAAACACACCAAAACGGGCAGATGCCTTTCTGATTTGAAAAAAAATTGCAGCTTCTGGGTTGTAGGGGAAAACTCGAGGTCAATCGTGGATAGTGCAAGGGAGAAATGTTGGGGATTAGGGGTTGACACTACTGAGTCCGGTAATGAGTTCCACGCTTCGACAACTCGATTGCTAAAGTCATATTTTTTAGTCAAGCTTGGAGCGATTAATATTAAGTTTGAATTTGCTGCGTGCTCTTGTGTTGTTGCGGTTGAAGTTGTTTGGACACTAGCCAGATGGATGCTAGAAGGCAGATTTTTTTTTCTTATTTTCCTCCCCAAAAACTAAGGTGCCTC
Organism: Erythrolamprus reginae; assembly: GCF_031021105.1. Lineage (NCBI taxonomy): Eukaryota > Metazoa > Chordata > Lepidosauria > Squamata > Dipsadidae > Erythrolamprus > Erythrolamprus reginae. The sequence goes on from NC_091951.1 coordinate 348,903,161, forward strand.
TAATAGTTTAAAAACTACGGTCCTTTCTGATAATTCAACCCTTCAGGATTATTGTCACAGAATAAGGAGCTAGGAGTCCTACATAGTATTCAATAAACCCCTCAGCTATGGTTGGGAGATGTTGGGACTTGGAGTCCCTCACCACTGGGGGTGATTCGGTTTCTATTTTTAGTTGGCTAATATCTGCGGACTTATGAGATGTTATGGATAATATTTATACGATCATTATTTATCCCTTAGAGAGTTGCCTTGATTCATATTACAATTGAACATTTCTGGAAGATGATTGAGGTTTTTAATCATGCTTTTCATTATCATTCAAGGAATATAATTATAACGATAACGAAGAAACAATCCCTTTCTATTATCATTAAATTGGTCATTCAGGGAAGCTATAAAAGAGACATCAGTTTTGCAGGCTATCCAGGGGCGGCTGAGTTATTTTTTTTTCCAGTGTTCTGGTTATTTGATCTAAACTAACTTTAATAACCAAGGTTTCTGCAAACTATATCTCAGACCATGATAGGGGAATTAATTGACCCAGGTGTTATTTGTTTGTTTTACTATTCCATTCATTCCCAAAATATCCCAGCAGGTAACAAAATACTATCTAAATAGATTAATACTGTGGGCTCAAACTAACAAAATGAAATTTAATGTTGAAAAAAGCAAAATCTTACACCTAGGTAAGAAAAACCTAAGACACGTATACAAACTGGGAGAAACCACAGTTAACAGCAGCGACTGTGAGAGAGATCTTGGAGTTTTGGTGGATAACCAACTAAACATGAGCCAGCAATGTGCAGCAGCAGCTAAAAAAACCAGCACAATCTTAAGCTGCATCAACAGGGGGATACACTCCAAGACTAAGGAGGTATTAATACCACTCTATAATGCCCTAGTCCAGTGTTTCCCAACCTTGGCAACTTCAAAATATCTGGACTTCAACTCCCATTCGCTGGCTGGGGAATTCTGGGAGTTGAACTCCAAATATCTTCAAGTTGCCAAGGTTGGGAAACACTGCCCTAGTCAACCACACCTAGAGTACCACATTCAATTTTGGTCACCCCACTACAAAAAGGACATTGAAACTCTAGAGAAAGGACAGAAAATAGAAACTAAAATGATAAAGGGACTGGAAACCAAGACATACAAAGAGAGATTGCTGGAACTGGGCATGGATGGTCTAGCAAAAAGGAGGGCCAGGGGGGACATGGTAGATGTTTGAGGGGTTGCAAGAGAGAGGAGGGTGTCACACTATTTTCCAGGGCACCAGATGGCCCTTTCCTTCCTTCCTACCTTCCTTCCTTCCATCCTCCCTCCCTCCCTCTGTACCTACCTACCTACCTACCTACCTCCTTTCTTTCTTTCTATCATTATTTCTTTCTTTCTTTTCCCTTCTTTCTTTCTTTCCTTCTTTCCTTTCTTCCCTCCCTCCTTCTCTCTCTATCTCCTCCCCTTCTTCCTTCCTGCCTCCTTCCCTCTCTCCCTCCCTCTCTCTCTTCCTCCTTCCTTCCTTCTTTTTTCCTTCCTTCCTTCTCTCTCTTTCTCCTCCCCTTCTTCCTTCCTGCCTCCTTCCCTCTCTCCCTCCCTCTCTCTCTTCCTCTTTCCTTCCTTCCTTCCATTCTTTGTTTCTCCCTCCCTCCTTACTTCCCCCTTCCCTTCCTTCCTTCCCTCTCTCTCCCTTCTTTCTTCTTTTTTCCTTCTTCCCTCCCTTCCCTCCCTCCCTCCCAAACCCTGAACAATATAGAGGGAGTTTATTTATTTTTCAAATTTATATGTCTGCCCATTTTACCAAAAAAAACCCAACTCTGGGCAGCTTCATATTTCATTTTCATACTGTCTTCTGGGATTTCTTCATGTAAACTTTCTGTAGTAGCCTACAGCTCAAATATTTCCTCAGTTTCATCCGCTTATTACATAGACTTGACCTTCATCTCTTGAATGCAGGGGGGGGAGAGAGTGAGGAGGAGGAGAGAGAGAGGGAGAGGGAGAGGAAGAGGGAGGGAGGGAGGGAGAGATCATAAATGGTGCTCCTAACTGTATAATTCTCAAGATTATTAAATATGTCAGTATGATAAATTCAGATCAAGAAGTAAAGCCATACATCAAACAAAATAGTATAGTTTCCCCACTGATAATTGTGATAAAAGTAAAAAAAAGTGATGGAAATAATATTATGAATTGGTGAATAAGATGGTGATTATCTATCATTTCTCTCTCTCTCTCTCTCTCTCTCTCTCTCTCTCTCTCTCTCTCTCTCTCTCTCATAGAATAGAATAGAATAGAATAGAATAGAATAGAATTTTTATTGGCCAAGTGTGATTGGACACACAAGGAATTTGTCTTGGTGCATATGCTCTCAGCGTACATAAATAAAATATACATTTTTCAAGAATCATGTGGTACAACACTTAATCATGTGGTACAACACGTCATAGGGGTCAAATAAGCAATGAAGAAGCAATATTAATAAAAATCTTAAGATATAAGCAACAAGTTACAGTCATACAGTCAACATGGGAGGAAATGGCTGAAAGGAATGATGAGAAAAACTAGTAGAATAGGAGTGCAGATTTAGTAGAAAGTCTGACAGTGTTGAGGGAATTATTTGTTTAGTAGAGTGATGGCGTTTCTGAAAAAAACCTGTTCTTGTGTCTAGTTGTCTTGGTGTGCAGTGCTCTGTAGCGACGTTTTGAGGGTAGGAGTTGAAACAATTTGTGTCCATGATGTGAGGGGTCAGTAAATATTTTCCCTGCCCTCTTTTTGACTCGTGCAGTATACAGGTCCTCAATGGAAGGCAGGTTGGCAGCAATTGTTTTTTCTGCATCTATCTATGTGTCTATGTGTCTATGTGTCTATGTGTCTATGTGTCTATGTGTCTATGTGTCTATGTGTCTATGTGTCTATGTGTCTATGTGTCTATGTGTCTATGTGTCTATGTGTCTGTCTGTCTGTCTGTCTATGTGTCTGTCTGTCTGTCTATCATCTGTCTGTCTGTCTATCTATGTATCTATGTATCTATATGTCTATCTATCTTTCTTTCTTTCTTTCTGTCTGTCTGTCTGTCTGTCTGTCTGTCTGTCTGTCTGTCTGTCTATCTATCTATCTATCTATCTATCATCTATCAAACATAAACAATTCAGCAGGTATAGTTATAGACATAAACATGAACAAATGAATAAATGGATACAGTAAGACAGGGATGATTGGCCCACTGGTGCTCTTATTCATGTCCCCTTTACAGACCTCTTAGGGTGAGGTCCACAGTAGACAGTTTGAGGTTGAAACTGTGAGGTGTAAAAAACACTGTGAAACCCTCTTAGTGAAGCTACAGGATTCAGTGATATTTGTGCTTGGAAATTGACTTCCTTGCTATAAAGAAGCTTCCCTAGTTAATTCTGTAACAGAGCTGCTTAATTCTGTAACCAGGCAGGCAGTAAACTTTTCTTAGTTTATGATATCTGGGAGATTAGGATAGGATAGGATACAATACGATAGGATGGGATGGGATGGGATGGGAAGGGAAGGGAAAGGAAGGGAAGGGAAGGGAAGGGAAGAGAAGAGAAGAGAAGAGAAGAGATTTTTTAATTGGCCAAGTGTGGTTGGACACACAAGGAATTTATCTGCAGTACATAAGCTCACATGATCCATACAAACAACAAAGTGGTATAATGATAAGATACCAATAGGAGAATGTAATAGGAAAGATGTGAAGGATAACAATAATACAGCTTCACCTGCTGTTTTCTATCCGTTAGAAAGCTTATAATCCACCTACAAGGGTAGTCGGGCACAGCTGGCTGAGTCAGTTTAGAGAGAAGAATTTCTGAAAAATGATGGTGTTGAAAGTTGAACTGAAGTCTACAAAAAGACCCTTGCATTAGTCCATGAGGATTCAAGAGGTTGTAAGATGTAGTTCAGTGACATAACAACATGTTTTTGCTTGGCCTGGAGTTGAAGGCATCACAGAAGCTTATGACCCCCTGGACAACCATGGACCTGATACATGTTATTGGTGGCCAAGCTCAGAGATGAAGTCACACATTAGATCCACCTCTAATTTGGGACAGTAGTAACACAATCTAGAATTGGGAAATGTTGCCATCTGACTTCTGTGAGGGATCAATCACACAATGTTGGCTTTGAACTGGAGGAGTCTTATTTGATCAGTCTATCTTGGATGCAGAATGTTGGAATGAAGAAATTAGAATAGAATAGAATAGAATAGAATAGAATTCTTTATTGGCCAAGTGTGATTGCACAAACAAGGAATTTGTCCTTGGTGCATTTGCTCTCAGTGTGCACAAAAATATATACATTTGTCAAGAATCATGAGTTAAAACACTTAATGATTGTCATAAGGGTTAAATAAACAATCAGGAAATAATCAATATAAATAAAAAACTTAAGGATACAAGCAACAAGCTACAGCCATAAAGTCATAAGTGGGGGGAAATGGGTGATAGGAATTATTTATTTCTTTATTTCTTTATTTCTTTATTTCTTTATTTCTTTATATTTCTTTATTTCTTTATTTCTTTATTTCTTTATTTCTTTATATTTCTTTATTTCTTTATTTCTTTATTTCTTTATTTCTTTATTTCTTTATTTCTTTATTTCTTTATTTCTTTATTTCTTTATTTCTTTATTTCTTTATTTCTTTATTTCTTTATTTCTTTATTTCTTTATTTCTTTATTTCTTTTTATTTCTTTATTTCTTTATTTCTTTATTTCTTTATTTCTTTATTTCTTTATTTCTTTATTTCTTTATTTCTTTATTTCTTTATTTCTTTATTTCTTTATTTCTTTATTTCTTTATTTCTTTATTTCTTTATTTCTTTATTTCTTTATTTCTTTATTTCTTTATTTCTTTATTTCTTTATTTCTTTATTTCTTTATTTCTTTATTTCTTTATTTCTTTATTTCTTTATTTCTTTATTTCTTTATTTCTTTATTTCTTTATTTCTTTATTTCTTTATTTCTTTATTTCTTTATTTCTTTATTTCTTTATTTCTTTATTTCTTTATTTCTTTATTTCTTTATTTCTTTATTTCTTTATTTCTTTATTTCTTTATTTCTTTATTTCTTTATTTCTTTATTTCTTTATTTCTTTATTTCTTTATTTTTTTCTCGAATACGCAAAATATACAATGAAGCTTATAGAGATATAGTAGAGAAGATATATGAGATATAGGAGAGACTATCGGACAGGTGATTTTTCTCAATGATGAGAAAAAACTAGTAGAAATAGTAGTGCAGACTTAGTAAATAGTTTGACAGTCTTGAATATTAAAGCCAGTTTGGATGTCTTTGGTGGTTTTCAGTCTTACAAGTCACGGTTGCCCCAAAGGTGCTTTTTCAAGAGGCAACTAGACTTTCTGATTTGTCTTTGAAGACGTTTCACTTCTCATCTAAGAAGCTTCTTCCACTCTAAGATCTGAAGAAGCCTCTTGGATGAGAAGCAAAACACCTTCAAAGAAAAAACAAGGAAGTCCAGTTGCCTCTTGAGAAAAGCACTTTTGGGACTATCATAATCTGGGTTGTAAATAGCCCCAGTTTTGGTCTGTCAGAACTTTGAATGTTTTCTAAGTAACCAGTAATAGGAGGGTTAGCTATACGATTTGTTTTGGGAGGGGAAGCCTCAACGTGATGCTTATGGTTTGATGTCCAATACACAATGAGGGTTTTAGTGGGTATTTATTTATTTATTAATCAGATTTGTATGCCGCCCCTCTCCACAGACTCGGGGTGGCTAACAGCAATAATAATACAATGTAAACAAATCTAATATTTAAGTTAATTTAAAACCCCATTTTTTAATTTTTCTTTTAATTAATAGAGTTGAAAGGGACCGTTAGGTCATCGAGTCCAACCCCCTGCCTGAGCAGGAAACCCTACAGCACCCCAGCCAAATGGAAGTCCAATCTCCTCTTGAAGGTGTCCAGAGTTGGGGAGTTCACCACCTCCCCTGGCAGGCAGTTCCATTGGTTGATCGCTCTGACCGTCAGGAAGTTCTTCCTTATTTCCAGGTTGAATCTCTCCTTGGTCAGCTTCCAACCATTGTTCCTCGTCCGGCCCTCTGGTGCCCTGGGGAATAAAGAGACCCCCTCCTCACCGTGGCAACCCCTCAAGTATCTGTAAACTGCTATCATGTCCCCTCTAGACCTTCTTTTTTCTAGGCTGTCCATGCCCAGTTCTCTCAATCTCTCTTCGTAAGTCTTGGTTTCGAGTCCCCTAATCATTTTGGTTGCTCTTTTTTGCACCTTCTCCAGAGTTTCGATGTCTTTTTAGTAGTGAGGTGACCAAACTTGGATGCAGTACTCCAGGTGGGGTCTGACCAGGGCATAGTAGAGTGGTATTAGTACTTCCCTGGTCTTGGAGCGTATTCCTCTGTTGATGCAGCTTAGGATTGAGTTGGCTTTTTTGGCTGCTGCTGCACATTGCTGACTCATGTTTAGTTGATTGTCCACCAAGACTCCAAGATCTCTTTCGCAGTCACTACTGCTGAGTGGGGTATCTCCCAGGCTGTATGTATGTCTAGGGTTCTTTTTGCCGAGGTGGAGGACTCTGCATTTGTCGGTGTTGAACCTCATTTTGTTGGTATGGGCCCACTGTGATAGTCTGTCTAGGTCTTCTTGTACTCTGAGCCTGTCCTCAAGGGTGTTACTGAAATACCATGCATAAATTTCATAAGCCTAGGGTGAGGGAAAGTCTCAATTTCCCCATGCCTGACGACAGAGGTGGGTTTTAAGGGGCTTACAAAAGGCAAGGAGGGTGGGGGCAACTCTGATATCTGGGGGGAGTTAGTTCCAAAGGGTCGGGGCTGCCACAGAGAAGGCTTTTCCCCTGGGTCCCGCCAAACAACATTGTTTAGTTGACGGGACCCGGAGAAGGCCAACTCTGTGGGACCTAACTGGTTGCTGGGATACAGTAAAATACATGATGAAGGTTATAGAGGAGATACTCATAGTAAAATATATCTATGAAAGAATAGAAAAGAAGATATAGTAATAGAACATATCAATAAAAGAATAGAAGAAGAGATATAGGAATAGAAGAAAGGTATAGGAGATATAGGAGAGCAATAGGACAGGGGATGGAAGGCACTCTAGTGCACTTGTACTCGCCCCTTACTGACCTCTTAGGAATCTGGATAGATCAACCGTAGATAATCTATTTTATAATCTTATTTTGTTTGCCATCCTTATTTTCAATGGAAAGCTAAGCGTCTACATAAATGTATTATTCATTTTAAATTTATTTGACCTATTTGCATCCCGCCTTCATTATTTTTTACAAATAACTCAAGGATGCAAATGTATCCAACATGACTTCCTCCACCTATTTTCCCCACAATAATAACCCTGTGAGGTGTGTTGGGTTGAGGAAGAGTGGCTTGCTCAAAGTTACCCAGCTGGTTTTCATGGCTAAGGGAGGACTAGAACTCACAATCTCCTGGTGATTGGTCCAAAGTCACCCAGCTGACTTTCATGCCTGAGGTGGGACTAGAACTCACTGTGTTCCTGTGATTGGTCCAAAGTCACCCAGCTGGCTTTCATAGCTAAGGCGGGACTAGAACTCACTGTGTTCCTGTGATTGGTCCAAAGTCACCCAGCTGGCTTTCATAGCTAAGGCGGGACTAGAACTCACTGTGTTCCTGTGATTGGTCCAAAGTCACCCAGCTGCCTTTCATGCCTAAGGCGGGACTAGAACTCACTGTGTTCCTGTGATTGGTCCAAAGTCACCCAGTGGGCTTTCATGCGTGAGGTGGGACTAGAACTCACTGGGATCCTGTGATTGGTCCAAAGGCACCCAGCTGCCTTTCATGCCTAAGGCGGGACTAGAACTCACTGTGTTTCTGTGATTGGTCCAAAGTCACCCACCTGGCTTAGGCTAAGGTGGAACTAGAACTCATCAACTCCTATTGATTGGTCCAAAGTCACCCAACTGACTGTCATGGCTAAATCAAAACTTGAACTCAAGATTTCCTGGCTTCGCACCTGTTGCTTAGCCACCAGACCAAATTGGTTCTCTTAAACTTGATCAATAGATAGATAAAATGGGTAAAGGCAGCTGAAAATCTCAGCCAAACCAAGAGATCTTGATATGTGTCGTTTCAGCCTTAATTATAAATCATTTACAAAGCTACCATGTTCTTTTTAATGAAAGAAGTCAAGAAACGGGCCTTTTCAAAATGACAGGGCGAAATTCAATGTCCAAACCGATCATTTTAGCAGACCTCGGTTTCACCGCGAGAGCCATTTGTTCAATCTTGGTTTATGAAAGGTAACAAAAACTTGCAGCTTTTTTTTTTTTCAGCAAAACAAATGTATCTCAACTCGACTTCCATAAAGATTGACGGTGACTTAAAAATAGCCTGAGGTGAATATTATAAATCTTTCTAAAGGGTTTTTTTAGTGCATATTCTTCATGTCGGCATCAAACCAATCACTCAAAGTGATGTTCTTTTAAGGGATAGGGGACCCAAACACAGGAAAGAAAAAAAATGAGGCTATTGCATACAATTTTTTCCTACTTTCCACTGAACTCAAGAGAAATATGCACCCAAGGGTATGCTACTGAAAAATTCTAACAATCTTATGGGAGTATCCTGGATTCCGCATGTTGTGGTTAGCTCTGGCCCAGCTCCTTCCCCAAGGACTGTGGATGTGGGTGAGACATCCACATGCTGCAGGCCTGTTTTGCCCCCGGTGGAATCTGCTGATGAAGGCTCCTCTGACCAAGAAGACATGAGTGACAGGGAGGAGGAGAGTGTGGCAAACAGCTCAGAAGGAGATCAATTATCTCGCTCCTCCTTGGATTCAGAACAAGAGTTAATGATACAGCCATGCATGCCGAGAGCAATGCATAGGCAGCAACAACTGAGAGATTATTATCAAAGAAAATGAGGACACCTGTGGTTGGGTGGGGCTGTGGTCATTAGTGAGGCTGCTTTAAAGAGCACCCTGTGGGTTTGGCCATTGTGGAGGATTATCTGATCGTTTTTGTGACTGTTTACTGACTTTGACCTTTTGTGTGCTGATTTTTCCCTGCTTTGAAACTAAACCAGGGCGAAGTGTGTTTCACTTTGTGAAAAAAGAAGGACTGTGAATCGCCTCACAGCTGCAAGCTAAGTATCACAGAACTGATAAGGGACTTGTACAAATTACCAGTTTGTTTGGAGATGAGTGCTCTTTGCTATCCCAAAAGAGGGTTTGGTTTAAGTGAATTTTCATTATAAAGAACATTGTTTTGAATTTTCAAACGTGTGTGTGTCTGAAATTGTATCTGTGCATTTTTGGGAGGATTCTACCAGAGAGCTCGACAGAACATCTCAAATAAGAGAAAGCGGTCAAGCTATTTTCCAAGGCACTGGAAGGCCAGACAAGGAATAATGGATGGAAATGGATCAAGAAGAAATTCAACCTAGAAGTGAGGAGGCATTTTATGACAGTGAGAGGAACAAAAGTTGCCTTTGGAAGTTGTGGGATCTTCATCACTCGAGGCTTTCAAGAAGATGCTGAAATGGTGAAGGGCAGGGGTAGGCAAAGTTGGCTCTTTTCTGACATGTGGACTTCAACTCCCAGAATTCCTGAGCTAGCATGATTGGTTCAGGGATTCTGGGAGATGAAGTCCACAAGTCATAGAAGAGCCACCTGTGCCTACCCCTGGTGTAGGGTCTCCTATTTGGTTGAGGTGTTGGACTAAGAGGCCTGAAGGTTAGGGTAATGGTGTCTAAAACATATGAAGAACAGATACAGGAACGGGGCATGGATAGTCTAGTGAAGAGAAGGACCAGGGGAGACATGATAGCAGGCTTCCCAATACAGTAATACCTCATCTTATGAACTTAATTGGTTCCGGGAGGAGGTTCGTAAGGCGAAAAGTTTGTAAGACAAAACAATGTTTCCCATAGGAAACAATGTAAAATCAATTAATGCGTGCAACCTACCCCCCCCCCCCCCGCAAAAAACGGCGCTCCGCTGGGCACCGCCGCCCAGCTGTCACCTTTTGAAATAGCCAGGGGGCTTCTCGGTGTTCTCCCAAATGCCAAACCCAGAATTTGGTAAAAGTTTGAGTTCGGCGTTCGGGTTTGGGAGGCCACCGAGAAGCCCCGCCACCCGGCTGTCACCTTGCCAGAAGAGCCGCAGAGCTGTTGGCCAGTCTGGAGGCTCAAAGGGAGGTGGAGAATCCCAATAGGGAATTCCATGAGCAGAGCTTTGACGTCACGGAGACGTCCTTTTTTGTTACTTGAAGACTTGATATTTCAGCTAGCTCCCTAATCTGAATTTGAGTGAAGTTTTTGGCTAGAATTTTTATTTTGCCTTTATTAATTTTCCATTCCATTGCATTCAATTCCATTCCATTCCATTCCAGTCCAGTCCAGTCCAGTCCAGTCCAGTCCAGTCCAGTCCAGTCCGGTCCGGTCTATTCTATTCTATTCTATTCTTTATGGTAGATTTGTTGAAAGCAAGATTCCCAAAATGTCACTTGTGACCCCCCATCCCTTTGGAGAACCCGAAAACCTGAAACTCCTAGATGGGGGTAAGACATTGGTTGTGTTTGCACAAGAAGCTTAAAGATGTCCCTAAATATGCTATTTTCAAAAAGCAACTGGACTTCCTTGTGGTTTTTTTTTAAATAGATTTTGCTTCTCCCCCAAGAAGCTTCTTTAGTTGTGACTAAGGTTTCTTGGATGAGTAGGGCGATCCCGGGGTCTCCTTTGGCCGCCAAGCAGCTGAGGGGCTCGGTGGTGGCAGCGGCGGTTGCATGGGCAGCGGGGAAACCTCAGTGACGATATTGAGGGGGTTTCCCTGGCCGCGGAGCAGATAAGGAGTTCGGCGGCAGTGGCAAATGGTGCGGCGGTGACACGGCGGTGAAGGTGGTCAGGGATACCCGAGGCAGCAGAGGGAATTCCCTGGTTACCTTGTCTGGTGGTGCACGTTTCCTCGTCGCCAATTGTTAGATCCTTAGCAGAGTGAAGGATTGCAGACTTGGGTAAGAACGATTCTTTTATTAACAGTATATAACGGTTACAGAATAGAACTAGAACAAAACATGGCCGTGCCTGGCAGCTATATATATGCCGGGCTGCCAGGCTGAGCCAACCAATCAGGATACAATATCTTCCCGCCCAAGGAATGTGGGGCAGGTACAAAACCTAACTGTCCTTTGGACACAACAAGTAGGATAGGAAAAACAACAATAAGGAAGTCCAGTTGCCTTTTGAAAAAGCATCTTTGGCCCAGCCGTGACCTGTATGATTGAGAATCTCCATAGACTTTAAGTTTAAAGAAGGCAGCTTTTTATCAGTGGCTACCACATAATTTGTGAAACTTGGTTAATTTCAACTTTCTTTTGTACCAGCGGCTTAATGCGCTGTGCGAACTCAACCAGCTTAAGATTCAGTACATGTACAAACACCCAAGCTGGCTTAACTCAATCACCACATTTATGGTGTTACACAAATCTACCCAGTACACATTTGATGGCTGTTCATGGTGCCTACTTTTATGGCAATTGAAATTGCTTTACACGGTGATAGCCACGGCTCTGTCTAAACCCAATTCCTCGGCCATACCGCCTTTTATGATCCTATATTAAAGGTGGGGAATAAATTTGTGCAGTTTACATTAACGCGAAAACCTCTGCATTTTAACCTATCCAGCAACAATGAAAAGCTACATAGAATGTGTAACTTTTTGAGTGTTGTGGTGTTGTTTGTTTGTTTGTTTCTTTCTTTCTTTCTTTCTTTCTTTCTCTCACTCTCTCTTATCATCTATCACTATCTGTCTACATATCTATCCATAATATCTGTCTGTGTTTTGTTTACATCTCTATCTATCTATCTATCTATCTATCTATCTATCTATCTATCTATCTATCTATCTATTTTTCTACCTACCTACCTACCTACTTACCTATCCACCCACCCACCCATCCACCTACCTACCTACCTACCAACCACTATGTCCGTTCGTCCACCCACCCACCCACCCACCCGGAAACAAACAAGCGCCATGCTGTGCTGCAATTTTCTGGAGTTTTACTTCTCCTATAAAAGAGGCTGCAGCTGTTCTCACTTGATCCTCAGGGTGCTTTAGAAATTATTCTGGTGATACTCTAGGCTTATCTTTGTGATAGCAGTTGGTGGAAAGTACAGCAGCTCAGTGTCTTGTCCTCGGTACCATCCAATCTTTCCTACAGACCAAAGGTCCTTGTCTTCCCATCTCCTAAATGTTTCTGCATCTGCTGAGACTTCCATGCTTTTGTGAAACCCCAAAGAAGAGCAGATGTTTGTCTGCAAGATAGACTAAAAGAAAAATCAAGATCGTACCTACTACAGTACAATTGGAGTTGTATGAATTTCTTTATATGTTTTTTTCAATGTTTTTTGTGGATTGCATAGACACACATGCAAAAAAGGAAGAGAGAAGACCTGGATGAATCATAGCGTCATGGGATTATTGGATTCATGGGTTTATGGAATCATGGAATCATGGAATCATGGAATCATGGAGTCATAGAATCAAAGAATCATGGAATCATAGAAGAAGAAGAACCACAACAACACAAGAGCACGCAACAGCTTCAAGGTTAATATTAACCGCTCCAAACTTGATTGTAAAAAATATGACTTTAGTAATTGAGTTGTCGAAGTGTGGAACTCATTATCAGACTCCGTGGTGTCATCCCCTAACCCCTAACATTTTACCATTAGACTATCCACAGTTGACCTCTCCAGATTCCTAAGAGGTCAGTAAGGGGCGTACATAAGCGCACCAGCATGCCTCCCATCCTCTGTCCTATTGTCTACCCCATATCTCGTATCTCTTCTCTCCTATCTATTGTGGTTGGCTCTGGCCCAGCTCCTGTCCCAGGGAATGGGGAGGTGGATGCAGGAGAAAATTCAACATGTCACAGGCCTGTGTTATTGCTGACAGAATCAGATCAGAGTTTAGTTTCCTCGGACGAAGGAAGAAGGTGGGAGTGACTTGGCAGAGGAGGGCTTGGCACACAGCCAAGGTAGTCAATCTTCCTTATCTTCTATAGCTTCAGATGATGACATGTTGGGCACACACAAATGCAGAATTATGCGTAGAAGAGACCAAGTAAGAACATATTACAAGAAATAATAATAATAATAATAATAATAATAATAATAAGAAGAAGAAGAAGAAGAAGAAGAAGAAGAAGAAGAAGAAGAACAACAACAACAACAACAACAAGAATAGAATTCATTGGCCAAGTTTGGATACACAAGGAATTTGTCTTGGTGCATATGCTCTCAGTGTACATAAAAGAAAAGATTGAGTATCTTTTGGAATAATGGAGTAATGGAATCATAGAATCATGGAGTCAAAGAATTATAGAATCCTAGGGCTGGAAGGGTTTTTATACCAACCTAGTGGTTATGAGTTGAGGGATACCTGTATAAGCTGTAAAATCTATTCATCATTAAGAATAAAGCAATTTGGAAGGCTACCTCTTCTCATTGTTTGAATTGGAGTTACTGGATTCAAAATAAATCATTTCTTTTGACACAAAATATTACTACTTTAAATGGGATTACAATGGCCCAGTCAAAAGTGTGACCATTGAGGTAGATATCTCTTCCATCATGAAAGATGGAACATGCAAACTAAATGTCGTTTAAATCACCACCACTATCATCATGATTCAGCAAGGACATGGTTCAAAGCCATCACCATAAATCATTGTAGAAGTTGAATTTTGATGTACTTATGTACTTAATGGAGTTGTCATTGTATTTGATCAACGCCCAAAGAAATGGAACCAAGAGTGGAGTTCTACAGCAAGGGACACTTCAATAAGTGGTCACAGAGAGTCAATTGTTTGAGTTTATAGATCTAAACAAGCTCATGGAAAGCAAAGAAGAAACTTTCTAATTTGCCAGAGAGAAAAGATGCAAACATTGATGAACTGCAGGTGATGGATTTGAAGGCTTCAAGAGTTGTCAACCTAATCCTACTTAGCTTCTGCTTCAGTAATCTCACACTACTAACCACAGCATACAAAACTTTCACCAGACCAATCCTTGAATACAGCTCATCTGTCTGGAATGTACACCGCATTTCAGACATAAACACTCTAGAAAACGTCCAGAAATATTTTACCAGAAGAGCCCTCCACTCCTCTACTAGCAACAGAATACCCTACGCAACTAGACTTACAATAATAGGTTTAGAAAGCATAGAACTACGTCGCCTTAAACACAACCTAAGCATAGCCCATAAAATCATCTGCTACAACATCCTTCCTGTCAATGACTACTTCAGCTTCAACCACAACAACACATGACCACACAATATACATTTATACATGGTATGCTTGTATGTATGAGTGGTTCTTTAAATTGGGGTTTTTTAGATTGTTTTTAATATTAGATTTGTTTACATTGTCTTTTTTATATTGTTGTTAGCCGCCCTGAGTCTTCGGAGAGGGGCGGCATACAAATCTAATAAAAACATAAACATAAACAAACATAAACGTAAACATATATACAAACTAAATGTAAACCGCTCTAAACTTGACTGCAGGACTTTAGTAATAGAGTAGTTGATGCATGGAACTCACTACCAGATTCTGTAGTGTCATCTCCTAACCCCCAAAACTTTATCCATGCGCTATCCACGGTTGACCTCTCTCTATTCCTAAGAGGTCAATAAGGGGCGTGCATAAGTACACCAGTGTGCCTTCCATCTCCTGTCCTAATGTTTATTTTTTTACTAGTATCATGTATATGAATATTATTATATTATTTGTATATCACCAATATGTATTTGACAAAACAAACAAACAAACAAACAAACAAATAAACAAACAAACAAATGCTTTTACCTTCTCTTGAAAAGTGGGGTTTTCAATATTTCTTTCCTTGTCTTTATAAATAGAACTTTGACATAAATAGACTTTGAGATATTGGCAGTTCTGTGATAGCAAAAACTTCAGAAGAGAAGGATTTAGGGGTAGTGATTTTCGACAGTCTAAAAATGGGTGAACAGTGCAGTCAGGCGGTAGGGAAAGCAAGTAGAATGCTTGGCGGCATAGCTAGAGGTATAACAAGCAGGAAGAGGGAGATTATGATCCCACTATATAGAATGCTGGTGAGACCACATTTGGAATACTGTGTTCAGTTCTGGAGACCTCACCTATAAAAAGATGTTGATCAAATTGAACAGGTCCAAAGACGGGCTACAAAAATGGTGGAAGGTCTTAAGCATAAAACTTAGCAGGAAGGACTTCATGAACTCAATCTGTATTGTCTGTATTGTCTGGAGGACAGAAGGGAAAGGGGGCAAATGATCGAAATATTTAAATACATGAAAGGGTTAAATAAGGTTCAAGAGGGAAGTAATAATAATTAATAATAATTCATTAGATTTGTGTGCTGTCCCTCTCCGCAGACTCAACGTGTTTTTAATAGGAAAGTGAACACAAGAACAAGGGGGCACAATTTGAGGTTAGTTGGGGGAAAGATCAGAGGCAATGGGAGAAAATATGATTTGACTGAAAGAGTAGTAGATGCTTGGAACAAACTTCCAGCAGACGTGGTTGGTAAATCCACAATAACTGAACTTAAACATGCCTGGGATAAACCTATATCCGCCCTAATATAAAATACAGGAAATAGTATAAGGGCAGACTAGATGGACCACGAGGTCTTTTTCTGCCGTCAATCTTCTATGTTTCTATGCAAGGGTGAGAGAAAGAGAAGCTACACAAATGACTCCACTGGAAGCCCACCCATTGAGAATGCCGGATAAGCAGAATTGACCTCCAACTCAATTAATTCAGAGTTGGGCTTCAAGAGTGGGACAGCGCCGGCCCATTCCTCTCTTCCTTTCAAGCTTCTCTTTGAGCTGCCACTTCGGTTAAGTGCATTAAGGAAGTATATTTAGGTCACTTCAGAGCAGAACATTAAAACAAATGCTGATAGTTCAAGGTTAATAGATGCATAAAACAAAAGTAATTCCACGTCAAACCAAGGCTGACAGGTGATTTGACTTGGGACTGCCTCACAATCACTCTTTTACATGTGCTTTCCACAAAGCTCGGTGGAAGGTGTTATGTTTCTGACATTTACTTGTCAGAAAGCTATGACAATAGAAATTGTTTCTATCTCTGGAAGTCCCAGATGTTAACCTTGCAGCTTTATTTTGTAATTGGGGTTCTGCCGAGCTTTAACATTTCCTATTGATTCAATGGAGGCGATAACATTTCCAATCATAAGACCGCGTTATAGAAATATCAGGCAATTCACATATC
The DNA here is from genome assembly GCF_031021105.1 of Erythrolamprus reginae. NCBI lineage: Eukaryota > Metazoa > Chordata > Lepidosauria > Squamata > Dipsadidae > Erythrolamprus > Erythrolamprus reginae. The sequence goes on from NC_091951.1 coordinate 348,919,454, forward strand.
AAAATGTTTCATAGCTGGGCTCAGCGCATTAATTTATGTCACCTTTGCCGGGACCCCGTTATCCGTTTCTCCCTCCCCTCCCCACTATTTTTTTTTAAAGATTGAAGGACACCTGGGAATACTGCCTGTCACTTTTATTGTTCAATAAAGTAGGAAAAAGTTTCAATTAACAGGAGGGGTGAATGGAGGAATTGCACTGGGGAATTGCATATGTGTGTGTGTGTATGTGTGTATCTGTAACATATTTTTGCTGATAATTGTGCAGCCAAAATGTGTGTGTGTGTATGTAACATATTTTTTTGCTGATAATTGAAAGGAAGGAAGACTACTATAGATCTATTTTGGGCTTATTTGCCCTCATCAGGTAGCCACACCCTTACTGGGATTTGAACCTGGGCCTCTGCCTTCTAAGGCAGTGGCCTTAGCGTCTAGGCTACAGGCTCACCTCCAGTATTGCTTGTCCCAGGGAAGGGTTGTGTGTCAGCTTCAGAGTTGACAAGAAGAGGATTTAGGGGTAGTGATTTCTGACAGTCTCAAAATGGGTGAGCAGTGTGGTCGGGCGGTAGGAAAAGCAAGTAGGATGCTTGGCTGCATAGCTAGAGGTATAACAAGCAGGAAGAGTGAGATTGTGATCCCGCTATATAGAGCGCTGGTGAGACCACATTTGGAATACTGTGTTCAGTTCTGGAGACCTCACCTACAAAAAGATATTGACAAAATTGAACGGGTCCAAAGACGGGCTACAAGAATGGTGGAAGGTTTTAAGCATAAAATGTATCAGGAAAGACTTCATGAACTCGATCTGTATAGTCTGAAGGACAGAAGGAAAAGGGGGGACATGATCGAAACATTTAAATATGTCAAAGGGTTAAATAAGGTTCAGGAGGGAAGTGTTTTTAATAGGAAAGTGAACAGAAGAACAAGGGGACACAATATGAAGTTATTTGGGGGAAAGGTCAAAAGCAACATGAGAAAATATTATTTTACTGAAAGAGTAGTAGATCCTTGGAACAAACTTCCAGCAGACGTGGTTGGTAAATCCACAGTAACTGAATTTAAACATGCCTGGGATAAACATAGATCCATCCTAAGATAAAATACAAAAAGTAGTATAAGGGCAGACTAGATGGATCATGAGATCTTTTTCTGCCATCAGTCTTCTATGTTTCTATAATAATAATAATAATAATAATAATAATAATAATAATAATAATAAGAAGAAGAAGAAGAAGAAGAAGAAGAAGAAGAAGAAGAAGAAGAAGAAGAAGAAGAAGAAAAGTTTATATATGATTGATTTTAAGCATTGTTGCTGTGTTTGTAAAACTATATATTGTTTTACTTTATGGTGGAGAAAATGCAAAATTTTACACTGCAAAAAATAAATAAATAGCGCGACAGACAGTCACTCAGATAGCCAGATTCAGAGCTCTTATAGGTACTAACTAGTACCTTGATTTGCATCCATCAATCAACTGGTAACCGAGGTAACTCCTAAACAGCAAGATATAAAAGGAGGTGTGAATGTTTAATTCCTAGTTGCTGATTAATGTTGGATTCCAATGGAAATTGTTCAGCTTGCAGGGTTGAAATGTTCAAGTTCAAGGGATCATTAAAATCTTTACATAAATAAACTCCATCCTTCTCTCGCCACCACGGAAAGCCAGGTCAGCTCTCTCTCAACCCTAATTAAATCACGGATAAGGAAGATGTTACTGCAGGCAGAGTAGGCATTTAACAGCAGTAGCCAGGGATTTTCAGTATGAGAGAAGGCTGAATTATACACTGTATTTTTCAGACTACAAGATGCACCAGAATATAAGATGTATCCTAGTTTTTGGGGAGGAAAATAGGGAAAAGTATCTGCTTACCAGATATTCATCAGGCTAGCCTCCTTAGTCTGGTCAGCTTCAGCACAGTATTTTATCCCCTGGTTAAGGGCTTTAAAAAATTATTCTGAGAGAGTAACAATGAAAGAGCTTGCAAGCCAGTAAGAGCTGGGAACATCGTTAGCACCTGGAAAGAAACAGTCTGAGTAAGTAGAGCAATGGAAAAGTCCTGCAAAGACTTAGGACTTGGAAAACATTCTTCTTTGCAGAGAGTAAAAAGGAAAGAGCTTGCAAACGGGTAAGAGCTAGGAATAGCGTTAATACCTGGTTATGGCTGGAAAGAAACATCTGGAGCATGTAAAAGAATTAATTCATCTGGCTAGCATCCTTAGTCTGGTCAGCTTTTATCCCTTGGTTAGGGCTTTTTAAAAAAACCTTATTTGGAGAGAGTAACAATGGAAGAGCTTGCAAGCTGGTAAGAGCTGGAAACATAGTTAGCACCTGGTTAGGGCTGGAAAGAAACTTACTCAGAGCAAGTTAGAGTAATGAAAAAACCCTGCAAAGACTTAGGGCTTGGAAAGCATTCTTCACAGAGAGAAACAGTGAAAGAGCTTGCAAGCCTGTAAGAGCTGGGAACATTGTTAGCACCTGGTGAAGGCTGGAAAGAAACTTACTCAGAGCAAGTTAGAGTAATGAAAAAAAACCTGCAAAGACTTAGGGCTTGGAAAGCATTCTTCACAGAGAGAAACAATGAAAAAGCCTACAAGGTAAGAGCTGGGAAGGTCATTAGTAGCTAGTTAGGGCTGAAAAAAAGAGCTACATTCAGAGTATAAGACACAGCCTAATTATCAGCCTCTTTTAGGGAGGAAAAAAGTGTGTCTTATACACTGAAAAATACGTACATGTCAAACTGAGCTTCTACAAAGACATTTTACTCTGTCCTTTACTGTAGCAAATTTTGCCCATCACAAAATTTGTCCCTGTTCCTTCATGTCCCTAATTCTCTACTCTTGCAATACTGCATCCAGTTTTGGTCACCAACATATAATACAGATGTAGAGACTCCAAAACGAGTGCCGAGAAGAGCAACAAAGATGATAAGCGGACTAGAGGCTAAAACATATGATAAACAGTTACAGGAACTGGGCATGGCTACTCTAGTGAAGAGAAGGACCAGGGGAGACAGGATAGCTGTCTCCCAATATTTGAGGGGCTGCCACAGAGACGAGGAGTCATACAGTTTCTCCCAGATTTTGTAGAAACCTGTTTCTTCCTTCTCCTTTATTCGCATAGTTAGCCTATTCATCCCTGTCAATTCCAATATCTTATTTATGGCCATTACTAGTGTTGGATGAACCAAACCTGCAAAGTTCGGGTTCGTACTGAACTTTGCGGTGTTCGGTATAACGAATCCGAACCCGAATTTTTGCAAACGTTCGGAATAGGTTCGGGTTCAAGAGAGCGTCAGGAAGTGCCGCCACCCAAATTCGGTTTCGGGTTTGGGTGCCGAACCCGAACTTTTTTAAAAATTCAGGTGCCAAACCCAAACTCAAACTTTGTTGGGTTTGCCCAACACTAGCCATTACATTAGTGGGAGTTGTTTCTTTTTCCATAGTTGTACATATGAAATTCTTGCCACCATTATTTATAGGGTTTCCTTCCTGAGCAAAGGGTTGGACTAGAAGATCTCCAAGGTCCTGTTATTTTACTGTTCAAACTTTCTAGAGCCTCATCATCTTTTGGTGAGCAAAACTGGGCTCAATTTTCCAAATGTAGCTTCACCAGGACAGGGAAGAGAGAGGTTCTATCACTTCCCGTGAAGCCTGGGCAAAAGTTTTGAGTTGCTTACTTGCAAAAAGCTTTGCAAAGACTGAGGTCAGCACGGAAACAAATTCCCCTTTGAGAGCGTTTTTCCATGCTCTTTAAATCAGAGGGAGCAACCAGTTTAATATTCCCCTCTTTATTGAGCTAATCTCAATGAGGCTCAACTCGTAACCCTCCCAGCCTGAATGCAGCTGTGCTTACCTGAACAACGGCTTTCCTAGAAGTTCAATTAACCTGCTTTACAGTAACCTTGTTTTACTGTAGCCTGATGCTGAAATATGTGGCAGTCGAAACGATCTCAGTAGGATTGACTCCCAAATAAAAGAGTCAATTTCAGGTTGCACCATTTATCTGACCTTGGCGATCTTGAAAACATCTAAGTGGGGTTTGCATCTTGTTAACTCTTGGAGAGGCCTCCAAAGGAAATCTCAGAGCTGCATCTGGAAATGGGGGAAAAAAAACGGTTAGGAGAGGATAATGAATCACTTCCATTTTACAGTAGATGCTGGAAGGTATCAAGAGTTGAGCTCAAAGTTAGAGCATTTATATTTATTTATTATATTGATTATAACAGGGCATTTGTGTTTATTTATTATATTGATTTCAAGGTGCTGGAAGCTATCAGGAGTTGAGCTCAATGTTATTTATATTTATTTAAAAGGTATATAGCCTCGTGGAAGGAAGGGAGGGAGGGAGATAAGGAGTGAAGAAAGGAGAGAGAGAGGGAGGGAGGGAAAGAGGGAAGGAAGGAAGGTAGAAAGAAGAAGGAAGGGAGGAAGATAGAGAAAGAAAGAAACAAGGGTGGAAGGATGGAGAATAGGAGGAAAGAAGAAAGGAGACAGGGAGGGATGGTGGGAGGAGGGAGGGAAGAGAAAAGGGAAGGAAGGAAGAAGAAGGAAGGAAGGAAGAAATGGAGGAAAAGAAGGAAGGGAAGAGTGGGTGGGAGGGTAGGAGGGTAGGAGGGTAGGAGGTAAGAAGGAAGGTAGGAAGGAGATGGGGAGGTGGAAGAAGGGAGGAAAAAAGGGAAGGAAGGAAGAAATAGAGAGGAAAAGAGGGAGGAAAGGAAGGAAAGAAGGAGGGAGGAAAGGAAGGAAGGAAGGAAGGAAGGACCCAACCCCCAGCTGTTTAGTTAACTATATTTCATGGAAGAAGAACATGTAGAATGAGGTTAACTGTACAAAGACTATGTCAGCCTTCTCAGATACATCAAACAGGAAGCATGGGACGATGACCTAATTCTATTTTATTATTACAGTGGAACCCCGACATAAGAGCTGCTCTACTTAAGAGCAACTCGAGATAAGAGCTGGGAGGGGAGAGATATTTTTGTTCTACTTACAAGCCCAAATTCGAGATACAAGCGCCAAGGAGCTGTCTCCTGAAGCCAAACGCTAACTTCCGCGTTCGGCTTCAGGAGACAGCTGCGAAGCGGCGCGCGTGTTTTAAAAGGTTGCAGCCGGCCTGGGGGGCTCGGGGGGGTGCTTGCAGCTTTCTTTCTTGCTCTTTTTCTTTCTCTCTTTTACCTTCCCTTCCTCTATTTCTTCTTTTCTTTCTCCTTCCCACCTTCTTCCCTCCCTCCCTCCCTTCACTCATTCCTCTCTTACTCTCCCCTTTCATAAGTTTCCTTGCTTCCTTCCTCTGTTCCTGTCCCTTCCCCCTTTCTTTCTTTCTTTCTTTCTTTCTTTCTTTCTTTCTTTCTTTCTTGCTCTTTTTCTTTATCTCTTTTACCTTCCCTTCCTCTATTTCTTCTTTTCTTTCTCCTTCCCACCTTCTTCCCTCCCTCCCTCCCTTCACTCATTCCTCTCTTACTCTCCCCTTTCATAAGTTTCCTTGCTTCCTTCCTCTGTTCCTGTCCCTTCCCTCTTTCCTTCCTTCCTTCCCACCCTCCGTCCATTCATTCACCCATTCCTCTCTTGATCGCTTAAAGCCGGTCCCTGGTGCAAAAAGGGTTGGGGACCTCTGTCCTACAGGATTGGGTGGCAGAGAAGTTGAACATATGTAAATTTAAAAGTTTAAGAAAGTTTACAAGTTAAGTGAAAGAAACTTCATTATTCATTTATATGTACATGTACATTTCTTCATTAAAAACATGTCTTTCTGCATAATTTAGACTAACTTTGTGAGTTTTTTGAGGGCTGGAACCAATTAAAATTATTTACATTAATTCCTATGGGGAAAAGTCGTTCGAGATAAGAGCTGCTCGACTTAAGAGCCCAGGTCCGGAACGAATTAAACTCGTATCTCGAGGTACCACTGTATAAGGCTACATTAACGGAATCTTGCAAGTCTGAAAGTTCAACTCCCCTGCTGCCTCTTGTAGAGTCTGAGAAGTTAAGAAAGCTGCCTTCTGAGCTCCTCTATCTATCTATCTATCTATCTATCTATCTATCTATCTATCTATCTATCTATCTATCTATCTACCTACTTGTTTGTTTGTTTGTTTGTTTGTTTGTTTGTTTGTTTGTTTATTTGGATTTGTATGCCGCCCCTCTCCAAGAACTCGGGGCTGCTCACAGCATATATAAAAAATAGAACAATAATATGAATCCAATTAATGCTACATTTAAAAAACCCCAATCATTTAAATAATTTAAATTCAATTAAAAAAGGAAAAACCTATCAATCAATCATTCAGCAATCATACTTAAACATTCATTGGCCAGGGGGAAGATCTAAAAGTCCCAAGCCTGGCGGCAGAGGTAGGTTTTTAGGACTTTGCAAAAGGCAAGGAGGGTGGGGGCAGTCTTGATCTGGGGGGGGGTGATTCCAGAGGGTCGGGGCCACCACAGAGAAGGCTCTTCCCCTGGGTCCCACCAGCCGACATTGTTTGGTCGACGGGACCCTAAGGAGGCCAACTCTGTGGGACCTCACCGGTCGCTGGGATTCGTGCGGCAGAAGGCGGTCTCGGAGATAATCTGGTCCTATGCCATGTAGGGATTTGTAGGTCATAATCAACACTTTGAATTGTGCCCGGAAACAGATCTGTAGGCAATGCAGTCCGCGGAGTGAGGGCAAGATGTGGGCATTTCTTGGAAGGCCCAAGCCTGCTCACGCGGCTGCATTTTGGATGAGTTGAAGTTTCCAAACACTCTTCAAAGGTAGCTCCATGTAGAGAGCATTGCAGTAGTCGAACCTCGAGGTGATAAGGGCATGAGTGACCATGAGCAAAGACTTCCTGTCCAAATAGGGCCGCAACTGGTGCACCAGGCAAAGCCGGACAAAGGCCCCCTCTTCCCCCATATACAGCTAGGGGCTTTGCTGTCTCTTATCCAATCACTGGGCTGAGGCAACACTTATTTCCCTCATTTGCCAAGGTCCTTTTCTCATACCGTTAGAGAGCTCAACCACCTTTGCAGTGGCCTCCAGATGTGGAGGAGATGGATCACCTCCAGGAAATAGTTCTGATTTCCTTTAAACATCTGGTGAGGACGTATTCGCTCATATAAAAACCATGTTCCCACCAATCTCTTCCTTTGTTTGCTTCCAAAGCGCAGTGTGAAATGCTGCGGTTTCAATTATTTCCATATCTTAATGGCTAACTACTTATTCTGGTCATGATCAATTTATTTTATGTGCTTAATATTTAATTAAAATAATTAGAACAAAATTAAGATAAAGTTAACCCCATTGGGACAGAAGAACTGAAGAGTATCGAGAGGAGGAGAAAACTCTCTCTGAATTTTCTGGTTACAGTTTTAGAGGCTCGGGTTTGAAAGTAGAAAATGAATCTTGAGGAGAGGCAAAAAAATCTTGAACACCTGGTTCTTACTTAGAAAATGTTGTAAGTAGATGCGTTCTTAGGTAGAGGTACCACTGTATTTATCTTTTCTATTAGTCATTATTTTATATTATTATTTATATTATATTTTCTATCAGTTGTTATTTTATATTATTATTTCATATTATTATTTACATATGCTCTTACAAGTACTAATCACAGGGTATTTGATAAAATCTGCCCAGCCACATATATTGGACAAACTAACAGGAGAGTAAATGCACGTGTTGCTGAACATAAGAATGCACTAAGGAAAAAAGAAAAAACCTCCTCCCTTTTCCAACACTTCAAAACTACAGGACATGAAATTGATTTTGACAGTACTAAATTATTTTCCAAAACAGAACACTACAGCAAAAGAATAATCATGGAAGCCATCGAGATAGAAAAACATCCCCAAAATATGAACAAGCGCAACTTGGGCGTCCTCCTCGATCCACAGCTCACATTAGAGAACCATCTTTCAGCTGTGGCGAGGGGGGCGTTTGCCCAGGTTCGCCTGGTGCACCAGTTGCGGCCTTATCTGGACCGGGACTCACTGCTCACAGTCACTCATGCCCTCATCACCTCGAGGTTCGACTACTGTAATGCTCTCTACATGGGGCTACCTTTGAAAAGTGTTCGGAAACTTCAGATCGTGCAGAATGCAGCTGCGAGAGCAGTCATGGGCTTACCCAGGTATGCCCATGTTTCACCATCACTCCGCAGTCTGCACTGGCTGCCGATCAGTTTCCGGTCACAATTCAAAGTGTTGGTTATGACCTTTAAAGCCCTTCATGGCATCGGACCAGAATATCTCCGAGACCGCCTTCTGCCGCACGAATCCCAGCGACCGATTAGGTCCCACAGAGTGGGCCTCCTCCGGGTCCCGTCAACTAAACAATGTTGGTTGGCGGGCCCCAGGGGGAGAGCCTTCTCTGTGGCAGCACCGACTCTCTGGAACCAACTCCCCCCGGAGATCAGAACTGCCCCTACTCTTCCTGCCTTCCGTAAACTCCTCAAAACCCACCTTTGCCATCAGGCATGGGGAAACTAAACATCTCCCCTTGGGCACGTTGAATTTATACATGGTATGCTTGTGTGTGTGTATGTTAGTATAGGGGTTTTTTTTAATTTTTTAAATATTTTAATTAATTGGATTATGTATTGGATTGTTTTTTCACTTGTTGTGAGCCGCCCCGAGTCTTCGGAGAGGGGCGGCATACAAATCCAAATAATAAATAAATAAATAAATAAATGATACCTCCCGCCTACTAGACATCTAGAAACCAGCCCTCAAATGTAACCCAGCCATAGAAACTGAAACCAGACTCAGAACACACATTGCAAAACAATCAAGTAGCCTGCAAGCTCCAACTACTCAGGACATCACGCCTAATCCATAATCATTAACTAATCAGCATACCTCAGTTAAATCAACGACCCCAGGTGCTACCCCACTGACTCACCAGGAAGTTTCTACACAGCAGGCAATTGCTGAGCCATCAAACCACACCCAGCCACCAGTATTTATAGAAGGAAGGCAGCTCAGGTCTCACTGTGTTCGCCCTAGAACAAGGACAGAAACACCAGCCTGAAGATGACAAGTGGGACCTCGTCAAAACATCGCCAGAAATGTCCAAATCCTACATGGGAAGAAACCCGAATATGCCAAGACCATCATACCTGTACCCGTGAAAATCGGCCTTATTTTGGCCTCATCAGATGGCCATACCCTCACTGGGACTTGAACCTGCAACCTTGGCCTTGTAAGGCAGAGAATTAACCTCTAGGCTACAGTATCCAATCCCTTCAGCTCTGCACCAGGGAAAGGTCACATATTTTTGTGTTGAATCACCCTGGTGTATTGAAGGAACATCACAGCTCCTTATTTGCCTATCAGCCCAACCCAGGGCCATTTCCAAGGCAGTTAATTTTATTGATAGCCGACAATTCTATCTGTATGTGTCACATGTTTTTTTGCTGAAATTGAAAATTAAGGGAGACTAGGATAGATCTATTTCAATCTTATTTCAGTTAGCCATACCCTCACTGGGACTTGAACTTGCAACTTTGGCCTTGTAAGGCAGAGAATTAACCTCTAGGCTAGAGGATCCAATCCCTTCAGCTCTGTACCAGGGAACGGTTACATATTTTTTTGTGTCGAATCACCCTAGTATATTGAAGGAACATCACAGCTCCTTTTTTTTTGCCTCTTGGCCCAACCCAGGGCCATTTCCAAGGCAGTTAATTTATTCATAGGTGACAAACTTTATTCTGTATATGCCACATGTTTTTGCTGAATTTGAAAATTAAGGGAGACTAGGATAGATCTATTTTGACCTTATTTCGGCCTCATCAGCTAGCCATACTTGCAACCTTGGCCTTGTAAGGCAGAGAATTAACTTCTAGGCTACAGTATCCAATCCCTTCAGCTGTGTACCAGGGAAGGGTTACATGTTATTTGTGTCGAATATATAAATATATATACAGTGATCCCCCGGGTATCGCGACCCCGATCATTGCGAACGGGCTAAATCGCGATTTTTAAACCCGGAAGTCAAAACACCATCTGCGCATGCGCGCCCTTTTTTTATGGCCACGCATGCGTAGATGGCGCCGGGCAGATCAGCTGCTGGGCGGCTTCCCTGGGTCTTCCCCCTCTTGCTGGCGGGAGGGCGAGCATTAGCGAGGAGTTTCCCCACCGCCCACACAAACTCCTCGCTGCCGCTCGCCCGCCCTTCGCCCGCCCACGCCGTTCGCTCCCCCTCTTGCTGGTGGGAGGGCGAGAAGCCCCCCCCAGCACCCGCTCGCCCGCCCTTCGCCACTCGCCCACCCTTCGCCCGGCCACCCGCCATTCGCTCGCTGCTCGCCCGGCCACCCGGGTTTGGGGGGCTGCTAGGAAGCCCCCCATGCCGGCGGCGACGTTTTAAAACAGCCGCGCAGCTTCCCAATGAGTCCCGAAGACAAACGCGGAAGTTCGCCTTTGACGTTTGTCTTCGGGACTCAGTTGCGAAGCCGCATGGCTGTTTTAAAACGTCGCCGCCGGCATGGGGGGCTTGCCAGCACCCCCCCGGACCCCCAACCCGGGTTTGGGGGGCTGCTAGGAAGCCCCCCATGCTGGCGGCAACAAGCCATGCGGTTGTTTTAAAATGTCGCAGCCGGCATGGGGGGCTTCCTAGCAGCCCCCCAAACCCGGGTTGGGGGTCCGGGGGGGTGCTGGCAAGCCCCCCATGCCGGCGGCGACGTTTTAAAACAGCCGCGCCGCTTCCCAGGTGAGTCCCCTTCCCAGGAACCCCAATCTTCGGCTCCTCGCTAGCGCTGCGGAAGTAAAAACACCATCTGCGCATGCCCAGATGGTGTTTTTACTTCCGCAGCGCTACTTCGCAAAAACCCGATCATTGCTAGGGGTCCTGGAACGGAACCCTCGTAATGATTGGGGGTTCACTGTATATATATACAGTAATACCTCATGATACGAACTTAATTGGTGCAAGGAGGAGGTTCGTAAGACGAAAGGTTCGTAAGATGAAACGTTTCCCATAGGAAACAATGTAAAGTCAATTAATCCATGCAACAACAACAAAAAACCTGCAAAAAAACGCTGCCGCCCGGCTGTCACCTTTTAAAACAGGGGGGGCTTCCCAGCAGCCTCCTGAACCCGAACGCCAAACCCGAACTTCCAGGTTCGGCGTTGGGAGGCTGCTGAGAAGCCCCCCGGCTGTTTTAAAAGGTGACAGCCGGGCGGCGGGGCTTCTCAGTGAAAGTTCGGGTTTGGGAGGCTGCTTTTAGGAGGCGGGGAAGCCTCTTGCAGCAGCTGCCACAGCCGCCGGCTTCCCCGCCGCTTGCCCGCCAAGGATGCTGACCTGCTGCCTCGCGGGGAAGCCGGGCAAGAGCGATCTTCTGCCGGCCACGGGCGAGCGGTGGGGAGTCGCCCATGGCCGGCAGAAGATTGCTCTTGCCCGGCTTCACCGCGAGGCATCAGATCAGCAAGAGCGATCTTCTGCTGGCCATGGGTGACTCCCCGCTGCTCGCATTGGGGTGGGGTGGCTGTCAGGACACCCCCCCACCCCAGCACTTTGCATCCTGCCGGCTAAGAGCAATCGGGCAGCAGCTTCTGCCGGACACGGGCAATGAGCGGGACAGAGAAGCGGGGAGAATCAGGAGGCTCCTTTGCCGGCTGGAGGCTGCCTGGCTTTGTGTTTTAGGCTGGGGGAGGAGGCAGTAGGACCTTCCTAACTCCCTCCCCCCAGCCAAATCCCCAAAGCATGTTTGTTGTCACACGATTTAGCGGCGAAGGGACGTGAAGGGATGGAAAGCTGAAACAGCCCGGTTTCAGCTTTCCATCCATCCACGTCACTTCGCCGCTAAATCGTGTGGCAGCAAACATGCTTTGGGGGTTTGGCTGGGGGGGAGTGAGTTAGGAAGGTCCTACTTCTCCCCCCCAGCCAAATCCCCAAAGCATGTTTGCTGCCACACGATTTAGCGGCCAAGGGACGTGAAGGGATGGAAAGCTGAAACCGCCCGGTTTCATCTTTCCATCCATCCACATCACTTCGCCGCTAAATCGTGTGGCAGCAAACATGCTTTGGGGGTTTGGCTGGGGGAGAGGGAGTTAGGAAGGTCCTACTTCTCCCCCCCAGCCAAAACCCCAAAGCACGTTTGCTGCCACACGATTTAGCCAGGACAGGAGGGAAGTGACGTGGAGGAATGGGGAGCTGAAACCGGGCGGTTTCAGCTTTCCATCCCTTCATGTCACTTCGCCACTAAATCGTGTGGCAGCAAACATGCTTTGGGGATTTGGCTGGGGGGGAGGGAGTTAGGAAGGTCCTACTTCTCCCCCCCAGCCAAAACCCCAAAGCATGTTTGCTGCCACACGATTTAGCGGCGAAGTGATGTGAAGGGATGGAAAGCTGAAACTGCCCGGTTTCAGCTCCCCATTCCTCCACGTCACTTCGCTCCTGTCCTGGCTAAATCGTGTGGCAGCAAACAGGCTTTGGGGTTTTGGCTGGGGGGGAGAAGTAGGACTTTCCAGCAGCCTCCGAACGCCGAACGCGGAAGTTCGGGTTTGGCGTTCGGCTTCGGGAGGCTGCTGGAAAGCCGCCCGGCTGTTTTAAAAGGTGACCGCCGGGCTGGGGGGCTTCCCAGCAACCTCCCGAACCCCGAACTTTTGCCGAACGTCCGGGTTCGGGGTTCGGGGGGTTGCTGGGAAGCCCCCCAGCCCGGCGGTCACCTTTTAAAACAGCCGGGCGGCTTTCCAGCAGCCTCTGAACGCCGAACGCGGAAGTTCGGGTTTGGCGTTCGTAACTCGAAAAAAGTTCGTAAGAAGAGTCAAATTTTTTCTGAACCCCGGGTTCGTATCACGAGTTGTTCGTAAGATGAGGGGTTCGTATCTTGAGGTACCACTGTATGTATGTAGATCTATCCTAGTCTCCCTTAATTTTCAAATTCAGCTTAAACATGTGACACATACAGATAGAATTGTCGGCTATCAATAAAATTAACTGCCTTGGAAATGGCCCTGGGTTGGGCCGAGAGGCAAAAAAAGGAGCTGTGATGTTCCTTCAATATACCAGGGTGATTCAACACAAAATGTAACCCTTCCCTGGTACAGAGCTGAAGGGATTGGATACTGTAGCCTAGAGGATAATTCTCTGCCTTACAAGGCAAAGGTTGCAGGTTCAAGTCCCAGTGGGTATGGCTAGCTGATGAGGCCAAAATAAGGCCGAAATAGATCTATCCTAGTCTCCCTTAATTTTCAAATTCAGCTTAAACATGTGACACATACAGATAGAATTGTCGGCTATCAATAAAATTAACTGCCTTGGAAATGGCCCTGGGTTGGGCCGAGAGGCAAAAAAAGGAGCTGTGATGTTCCTTCAATATACCAGGGTGATTCGACACAAAATGTAACCCTTCCCTGGTACAGAGCTGAAGGGATTGGATACTGTAGCCTAGAGGATAATTCTCTGCCTTACAAGGCAAAGGTTGCAGGTTCAAGTCCCAGTGGGTATGGCTAGCTGATGAGGCCAAAATAAGGCCGAAATAGATCTATCCTAGTCTCCCTTAATTTTCAAATTCAGCTTAAACACGTGACATATATATATATATATATATATATATATATATATATATATATATATATATATATATATATATATATATGTAGATTGTTCTGAGTTCGGGTTTTGCCCTGTGTAATGTTTTGCATGTCTATGCGACGTTTCGGCGAAATCACATTCACCATCATCAGGCTGAAGTTCCAATCTTTGTGTTGTTGTAAATGGAATGTTAGCAACTGTCATTTCTTCCTAGTATATAGTGTGGGGGTGGAGATTTGTTTTGAATGTAGCAAATAGATTGGGTGATTATGTTTCAGTGATCTGATTGGTTGGTGTAATCATAGTTATTAGAAGGAATGACATGGAGATTTTTATGAAGTGTTTTGTTTAAGGCTACATCTACATACATATACCCGTGAAAATTTACGAAAACAAATATCTTACCTCTACGGGGAGGACACTTTCCTACTGACTAGGACCTATGAAAAACTTGAAGTCAGAAAAGCCTCCATCTTATGTGATCTCACATTCCTACGCAACTGCAGGGACAAAAAAATAATTCCCAAATACTTCCAACTAAAATTCCACCCAAAAACCCCAACCATAGAGAGGATCCTAAAAAGAACTGAATTAGCCCTAATCAGAAATGAACTCCACAAAAAAAGATTCATACTTGATGAAATCAACAAAAGTCTACTCTCTCTTCACCTTAAAATCAGCAACCAAATACACCCTATACTCTGGGATAAATTCAAACAAATATCAATCTGGAGAGCAGAAACAGAAACCCAATACAAGACAGACACACATAATAAGAAACTCCAAATACTAGAGGTACAGCAAAAACCCAGCCCTCCACAACAACTTATGACCAAAACAGTACATAACATATCAGACAGGATACTCACCACTACAGAAACCAATATTCTTTCAAAAGGATTTAATTTTGCAATAACTCCAAGACGCATACCAACTGAAAACATCATATGTGGAATTGAAACAACTTTAAATAAAATCAACCCAGATACTGCTAACAAAATCAGACTTAAAGTCACTAATATTCTCTGCTCTAGTAAACCTCCTAAAAGCAACATACAACAGGAAGAAAGAGATGCACTTATCAATCTGAAGAAAAACCAGGAAATAATAATCCTCCCAGCCGATAAAGGAAACTCCACTATTTATTTATTTATTTATTTATTATTTGGATTTGTATGCCGCCCCTCTCCGAAGACTCGGGGCGGCTCACAACAAGTGAAAAACAATCCAATACAATCCAATTAATTAAAATATTATAAGTTTAAGAAAATCCCCAATACTAACATACACACATACAGGCATACCATATATAACTTCAACGTGCCCAGGGGGAGATGTTTAGTTTCCCCATGCCCGACTATAGTGATGAACACAGCAGACTACAAAGAAAAAATGACAAATCTACTACAAAACCCGGCCTACAAACTCCTAAGCACAGATCCTACCACCTACCTAGAAAAAACCACCAAATCTAAAATCAAGGCCTCTCCCATCAGCGAAGAAATCCAGCAAAAAATCATCCCCAGAGAAAAATCTTCCATATGTCCAAAACTCTATGGCCTTCCAAAAATACACAAAGAAGGAATACCTCTCAGGCCAATAGTCAGTTCTATAGGCTCCCCTCTACAAAACCTTGCCAAATTTTTAGCCAAATACCTTCAACCATATACAGAAACTATTACCTCATATGTTCAAAATTCATTCCACTTTATACAAATAATTAAAAAACAAAACCTACAACCCGATGACCTACTTGTAAGTTTCGATGTCGTGTCCCTGTTCACACAAATACCTATTAAAGAAGCCTTGACAGCTATCCAGGACAAACACAAACCCCCCAAATATATCCTAGACCTTACCAACCACTGCCTGACCAATACATACTTCATCTATAATGAACAAAGATATAAACAGATAGAGGGAGCCCCCATGGGATCACCTCTATCACCTGTCATAGCCAACCTCTATATGGGATATTTCGAAAATAATGCATTAGAGCAAGCCAAATACAAACCCAAACTTTGGCTGAGATATGTTGATGATACCTTTGTAATTTGGCCACATGGTAAAGAAAAACTAGACAATTTCCTCACACATCTCAACAGCCTACACCCCAAAATACAGTTTACTATGGAAACAGAAATCAATGATCAACTTCCCTTTCTAGATGTACTGGTCTATAAAAAACCCAATGGCAGCCTAGGACATACTATCTACCAAAAGAAAACCCATACCAACCGTTATCTAAATGCACACTCACACCACCACCCCGCACAAATCACCTCAGTGGCCAAAACTCTCATCACCAGAACCAAACGCTTAGCTGACCATGAGCACTTAAAAACTGAATTGAACAAACTCAAAGATGTACTAATTTCTAATGGATTCAAAGAGAAAACAATAACAAACCTAATCAAAAAAGAGACACCCCCCAAAAAACAAGATCAAGAACAGGACAATGGCACCACCATCCTTCCTTACATCAAAGGCACCACGGATAAAATTAGTAAAATTCTGCACAAACATAACATCAAAACTTCATTTTGCACTAACCAAAAAATATCTAATATCCTAAGGAGCCCCAAAGATAAAATCCAATTGGAATACCAAGGAATCTATGATATCCCTTGCAAAACATGTGCAGCCACATACATTGGACAAACTAACCGAAGAGTGAGCCAACGCATAGCAGAACATGTGAATGCAGTCAAAAAAGAAGAAAAGACCTCCTCCCTTGTCCAGCACATTAAAAAAACAGGGCACGAAATTGACTTTGAAAAAACTAAATTACTCCACAAAACAGAGAATTTATATAGAAGAATTTCTCTAGAAGCTATAGAAATTGAGAGGAGACCCCTTTGCATAAATAAAAGAGATGACACCTCCCGCCTGCCAGAGATTTGGAAACCAGCCTTAAACAAAAAAAACACTTCATAATAATCAGCATGTCAATCCTTCTAATAATTATGATTTTAGAATTTTATATTTGGAAATCAGCCTTAAACAAAACACTTCATAAAAATCTCCATGTCATTCCTTCTAATAACTATGATTACACCAACCAATCAGATCACTGAAACATAATCACCCAATCTATTTGCTACATTCAAAACAAATCTCCACCCCCACACTATATACTAGGAAGAAATGACAGTTGCTAACATTCCATTTACAACAACACAAAGATTGGAACTTCAGCCTGATGATGGTGAATGTGATTTCGCCGAAACGTCGCATAGACATGCAAAATATTACACAGGGCAAAACCCGAACTCAGAACAATCTACATATATATATGTGTGTGTGTGTGTGTGTGTGTGTGTGTATGTATATATGTATGTATGTATGTATGTATGTATGTGTGTGTGTGTATATATATATATATATATATATATATATATATATATATATATAATTTTCAAGCTATATATATACAATTTACTAAAGCTTTGCCATCTGCATGTCTCCTCAACCCTTCGAGTAAAACTTGTTCTTAATATCAATTAAGAAAATAAGGGTGAGGAGTAAGGACTAGAAATAAGAAATATTACTTCTTGAAGGGCTCTTGGGGAAACCCAGTAATTCAGGGTCCTTGTTGTTTTCCATGTTTTTAATCGAGATACCTGTTTTGACAATAAATTAATAGGCTCCACATAAATTTAGAATGAATCAGGGCACATATATATTAGCTTGATAACACATCTGTTCTTAATTGCAGATGCAGTACAGCATCGTTTATCTGAATGGCTTTGGAAGGCTGCCAACACTTTGGGATAATCAGGCGTTTGGGAAACATAAGGATAATTTTTGTAGGACTACATTTACATAGGACTAACACAAGGAACAAGCTTGGGAAATTGGGATGTTTCGATAATGGAAGTTTTGAGAAGGATGCCATGTAAAACGTTGGCTGTAAATGTGAAAACTGGCTTTTGTAAAGCCTTTGATTCAGTGGTACACAACTAACTACTGTTGAATCTATGTTCCTATGGCATCTCCAGGTGTGGATAGCTGTGTTTCTGTCAAATAGGCAACGAAGTCAAAATAAGGATCCAGCCCCAGTTAACAGTGGTGTATCCCAAGGCACCGTTTTAGGACCCACACTCTTTCTGCTTTACATCAATGACCTATAAGATCATATTAAAAGCAGCTGCATCCTCTTCACTGATAAGTAAAATTATTTAACACCACTGACAATGCTGCTGCCCTAGAAAGACAATCAGGAACTGAATCACTGAGAATATTCATAAATATCATTTGTACAGTATCCATTAGATACATGGTGAGCCAGAATTAGGGTTAAAATGTAACAGGCCAATGCTTATTCCTCACTTACCGTATTTTCTAATAAATAATAATAAATAAATAAATAATAATAATAATAATAATAATAATAATAATAATAATAATAATAATAATAATAATAATAATAATTATTATTATTATTATTATTATTATTATTATTATTATTATTATTATTATTATGTCAATAAAACACAGCCAACAAGATCACTATGCTGGATTTTGTATTTCATCACAAGTCGGGCGCTTCCCAAGCACCTAGGATTGCATGATGTAGCGGTGAATTATGTTTGCCGATTCCAGTAAAGCGGCCTTTTGCAATTGACAGATGGAGATTTTGTCAATTCCGATGGTTTTCAAATGTCCGCTGAGATCCTTTGGCCCTGCGCCCAGCGTGCCAAGTACCACTGGGACCACTTTCACTGGCTTATGCCAGAGTCATTGCAGCTCAATTTTTAGATCTTCGTATTTCACTAATTTCTCTAGCTGCTTCTCCTCAATTCTGCTGTCCCCTGGGATTGCGATGTCGATGATCCACACTTTCTTTTTCTCCACAATCACAATGTCTGTCTGGTGTGTTATGCTTCAGAATTCAGTCAGTCTGATGTCAGAAGTCCCACAGTAGTTTTGCTTGCTCATTTTCGACCACTTTTTGGGGCTTATGATCCCACCAGTTCTTTGCCACTGGTAGATGGCAGTTCTGGCACAAGTTCCAGTGGACTTTTTCCGGAACTACCATCCACTGGAACTTGTGCCGGAACTAACATTTACCAGTGGCAAAGAACTGGTGGGATCATAAGCCTGAAAAAGTGGTCGAAAATGAGCAAGCAAAACTACTGTGGGACTTCAGACTGACCGAATTCTGAAGCATAACACACCAGACATTGTGATCGTGGAGAAAAAGAAAGTATGGATCATCGACATAGCAATCCCAGGAGACAGCAGATGATGATGATGATGATGATTATTATTATTATTATTATTATTAGTATCATCATCATCATCATCATCATCATCATCATCATCATCATCAGTATAAGATGCACCTTTTTCCTCCCTAAAAGAGGTTGAAAATTCAGGTGTATCTTAAACTCTGAATGCAGCTTTTTTTCGAAGCTTCCCCCCACCCCCAGCCCTAACTAAGTGCTAATAATCTTTCCAGCTCTTATCTTGCAGGTTCTTTCATTGCTACTGTCTGTGAAGAATATTTTCCAAGCTCTAAGTCCTTGTGGAATTTTTTTTCATTACTCTGACTTGCTCTAAGTAAGTTTCTTTCCATCCCTAACCAGATGCTAACGAAGTTCCCAGCTCTTACAACTTGCAAGCTTTTTCATTGTTACTCTCTGCTAAGAATGTTTTCCAAGCCCTAAGTCTTTGCAGGTTTTTTTTTAAATTGCTCTAACTTGCTCCAAATCTTTCTTTTCATCCCTAACTAGGTGCTAAAAATTTTCCCAGCTCTTACTGGCTTGCAATCTCTTTCATTGTTACTCTCTCCAAATAAGGTTTTTTTAAAAGCCCTAACCAAGGGATAAAAGCTGACCAAATTAAGGAGGCTAGCCTGATGAATATCTGGTAAGCAGATTATTTTCCCTATTATCCTTTCCAAATCTAAGGTGTGTTTTATACATCAGTGTTGTGATTGGCTCTGGCCCAGCTTCTGCCACAGGGAATGGGGAGGTGGATGCAGGGGGAAATTCAACATGTCACAGGCCTGTGTTATTGCCGACAGAGTCAGTTCAGAGTTTAGTTTCCTGAGATGAAGAAGAAGGTGGGAGTGATTCGGCCGAGGAGGGCTTGGAACACAGCCAAGGCAGTCAATCTCCCTTATCTTCTATAGCTTCAGATGATGACATGTTGGACCCACGCAAGTGCAGAATTATGCATAGAAAAGACCAAGTAAGAACATATTACAGGAAATAAGGGAGGCCACCTGTGTTTGGTGGGGCTCCAGTAATTTGGGCTGCTGCTATAAATAGCAGCATGTGGGTTTGGCCATTGTGGAAGAATATCTGTTGCAGTTTCGTCAGGAATCTTGTGTGCTGGACTTTGTTGCTTTTTCACACCTTTGAAACCAAAGCAGAGCAGCGTGTGTGTGTGTGTCTCCCTTTGTTGGAAGAAGAAGGGGTGTGAAGTTTCTCCACAGCTGCTGGCTAAGTACTTAATGACTGCTTAAGGGAAATTGTACAGACTACCTGGTTGTTTTGGGAAGAGTGCTCTTTGCAATACAAAAAGTGTGCTTAGTTTATTTTGACTTTTGTGATAAAGAACATTGTTTTGAATTTTCAAATGTGTCTGTGTCTGAAATTTGTATCCTTGAATTTTCGGGAAGCTCCTATCAGAGAGCCCGGCAGAACAATTTGGTGTGTTTTATACTCTGAAAAATATGGTATATACTTTTACATATAATAGGATAAAGAAGCTGAGAACATTTTGATGGGCCAGAAGATGTTGAAGAAAAGAGGAAGATTTCTTCTTAACTCCTATAGCAGCTTATTAAAGGATAGATCTGGTTCCTAAAATTAATCTATGGAGATTACTACAAATATTATACAGGCCAACATAATCATGATCGGAAAATCTGCACTCATTTTGTCTACCATCACCTTAAAAACAAAAGAAGTTATTAATATGAAGCATTGCAGCAAATGCTGATAGAGTGATTTGATGTATGTTCATATTACCCTCAAACATATTAGCATTTCTTATGGTACCAAGGTCAATGTCTCTTTCTCAAATAACATTTCAGACCCATAATTGTTCATCTACAAGCCGGCAATTATGGAGGAATTGATCAGCCGGTAATTAATGCTACGCTATTACACTTTTTAATTTGGAGATTATGCAGCAGTGAGCGTTCACACATTTTTAATTTGTATATTATACAGCCACAAATGTTTACAATGCCCTTTTTAATCTCCTTACACTACCCAAGTCATTATTCACTATAGATTAATGATACGCTGGATTCTGTGGTCTATTTCATTTACCTCCCTTACCAAGAGAGCTGTTAACATCACTGTGTTCTATTACTTAATGTCTTCCTGCAGCTGCTGGTGAACATTGGTTACCTTTTAAAATATTGCCAGCCTTTCTTTATTCCCTTCCCACTTTTCTTTGTTCTTTCCATTCTTTGGACTCGTAGTTCAAATATGAGTCATATAGGAAAGAAAGGAAGGGAGGGAGGGGGGCGGAGGAAGGAAGCATGGAAGGAAGGAAGGAAGGATAGAAAGGAGGGAGGGAAGGAGGGAGGGAGGAAAAGGAAGGGGAGAGGGAGGGGAGGAAGGAAGGAAGGCAGGAAGGAAGGAAGAGGAAAGAAGAAAGAAAGAAAGAAAGAAAGAAAGAAAGAAGGAAGGAAAGAAAGGAGGGAGGAAGGAGGGAGGAAGGAAGGAAAAGGAATGGGAGAGGGAGGGGAGGAAGAAATAAGGAAGGAAGAAGTAAGGCAGGGAGAAAGGCAGACAAGGAGGAAGGGAGGGAGCGAGAGAGGGAGGGAGGAAGGAGAGTGTGAAAGAGAATGTGTTGGAAGAAGGAGGAAAAATGAAGAAAGAGGGAGGTGATGGAAGTGGAAGGGAAGGGGGGAGGAAATGAAGAAGGACAAATGGATCGAAAAGATGAATATTCTGTACGGCAAAATTCTGCTGCTCATTTGGAATGATAGAAAAATGATTCTATTAATTAAACAATCATCGAAATGATGCTACTCTATATACACAATATTTTATAATATATCTGGGTTGTATTACTGAATTATTACTAGTATCTCTGTGCTATCAGATGGATATCTGCTAGATCTCCACATTTCCTCTGTGTATGTGTACCTTTGACAACTCAGAGATCACTCTGCACACTCCTTTAACACTCAACAGTCTCCTCCCAAGTAGTCAGTTTACACTGTTCTCACCTTCTTTTCACTCTCCATGCTCGAGGGCCAGGAGGGGGTGGTCCTTGCTCAAGGCCTGAGATCTGTCTCACATGCTTAGCTTCTCTTGGCCATCCTGCCCCCCTTTCTCCCCACCTACAAGCTGCCTCAATCCTGGAAGACCAGGGCCTGACTTCAACAACATCACCAAAAAGGCTTCAAGAGTTGTTAACCTAATTCTACCTAGCTTCTGCTCTGGTAATCTCACCCTACTAACCAGAGCATACAAAACTTTTGCTAGACCAATCTTTGAATACAGCTCATCTGTCTGGAACCCACACCCCATTTCAGAGATAAATACATTAGAAAGTGTCCAGAGATACTTTACTAGAAGAACCCTCCACTCCTCCACTCGCAACAGAATACCCTACTCAACTAGACTTACAATCCTAGGTTTAGAAAGCTTAGAACTACGTTGCCTTAAACACAACCTAAGCACAGCCCATAAAATCATCTGCTACAACGTCCTTCCTGTCAACGATCACTTCAGCTTCAACCCCAACAACACATGAGCACACAACAAATATTAAAACCTAAAGTAAACTGTTCTAAACTCAACTGCAGGACATACGACTTTAGTAACCGAGTAGTTGATGCATGGAACTCACTATCAACTTATTTAGTATAATCACGTAACCCCTCCAAATGTCACACTTAGACTATCCACTGTTGACATCTCCCGGTTCCTAAGAGGTCAGTAAGGGCGTGCATAAGTGCACTAGCGTGCCTTCCGTCCCCTCTTCTAATGTTTCTCTTTTACTAGTACCATGTTTCTAAAAAACGTTATTATTATTATTATTATTATTATTATTATTATTATTATTATTATTATTATTAATTAGATTTGTATGCTGCCCCTCTCCGTAGACTCGGGGCAGCTCACAACACAATAAAACATTTCATAACAAATCTAATAATTTACAATTTAAAATATTTTAAAAAACCCATTATTAAGCAGACATACATACAAACATACCATACATAAATTGTATAGGCCCGGGGGAGATATTTCAATTCCCCCATGCCTGATGACAAAGGTGGGGTTTGAGGAGTTTACGAAAGGCAAGGAGGGTAGGGGCAGTTCTAATCTCTGGGGGGAGCTGGTTCCAGAGAGTCGGGGCCACCACAGAGAAGGCTCTTCCCCTGGGTCCACCAACCGACATTGTTTAGTTGACGGGACCTGGAGAAGACCCACTCTGTGGGACCTAATCGGTCACTGGGATTTGTGGTATATCTTTGTATACCACCAATACGTACTTGACAAAACAAACAAACAAACAAACAAATAAATAAAAAATTTCCTCCCAATCAATAAAGCCACCCCTTCAATCTCCGCTGCCTACACTTCTGGCTCGTCTTTCAGTTACTGTGGTAATTCGGTTACTGTGGATTTACCAACCACGTCTGCTGGAACAAACTTCCAGCAGACGTGGTTGGTAAATCCACAGTAACCGAATTTAAACATGCCTGGGATAAACATATATCCATTGTAAGATAAAATACAGGAAATTGTAAAAGGGCAGACTAGATGGACCATGAGGTCTTTTTCTGCCGTCAGACTTCTATGTTTCTATGTTTCTATGTTTCCTCCACAGATTTACACTCTGATTGGGACATTATCCCCAAACAGAAACCTATAAAGATACATTCACTAATTTAACCATCTTGTCAGCTGTCCCAGAATCACTCATCAATAAATGAAATCCTTCTTTCCAATCAGCCTCCATTTTAGTTCCAGTATCTTCCTCCCAGCTTCAAACTGAACCAAATGGATTTTTCTTGGCAAAAAAAATATTTATGTTTTAGAGTTGGAAGGGACCTTGTGTTGTGTATACTCCTGTTCAGTTTGGGGATTTTTCAGATTCTGATTCAGAAAGTGGTTATGAATTAGTGGTAGGGCCTGATTTAGAGGCAGAAGAAGTAGGAGACCAACCACAGGACATTTCTATGGGTTCAGATTCAAGTGAAGGAGAAGCAGATGCTAGATGGGTAAATCCTTATTTCAGATGCTTGCAGAGGCGAAGAGAGCAAGTGTCAGGGAAGAAATATTAAGGAGAGGAATGGGTTAATTAATTAAGTAATGAGTTCATCACGTCCGGGTGTCAGCGGAAGAGAAGAGTTGAGTCGTCAATCTGCCGTCAAGAAATATGGAGGTTTTTTCAAGCAGCTCCGAAAGTAAGCTATGCCTTGTGTGCTTTTAATTGCAGTTTTTATGACTGGGTTAACTCTGACTAGCCATAAATCTTAGAATGACTTGTGGAATGTTTTAATGATTTTGATGTTGCCTTGCATACCGAAGTCTAAGATAAGAGATTAGCGCTGCGTGCCGAGATGATTCAGTGTGGAACAAAGGAAAGAAAAATAAAGATGATGTGGTGTTTTACAAATACTATATGCATTTAGCAATCCTTTATTCCAAGTATCAGTGGCCTTAGTCGGAGACCAGAACACCTTGTAGGTCACCTAGTCCAACCCCCTGCTCAAGCAGGAGTCCCTACACCATTTCGGACAAATGCTAGTCCAGTCTCCCTTTGAAAGTCTCAAGTGTTGGTACTCTCACAACCTCTGCAGGAAAGCTGTTCACTAATTGATCGCTCTCACCATCAGAAAGTTCCTCCTTATTTCGAGGTATTTCCAAGAGAGTTTGAATCTCTCTTTGCTCAGCTTCCATCCATTATTCTGGCTTTCTGGTCTTCCAACCATCCATTCCTAGGAAACTGGTCTTTGGCCTTCACAAACTTGTGAAGCAACGGTTGTGTTCAGTAATGGGCAGCCATATATTTTTTACTGCCATTTTGTAGGTGTGGCTTATTTTGTGGCTATTATTTATTTATTTATTTATTTACTTACTTACTTACTTACTTACTTACTTACTTACTTACTTACTTACTTATTTATTTGGATTTGTATGCCGCCCCTCTCGGCAGACTCGGGGCGGCTCACAACAAGATACAACAAATCATGGTTTAATGGTCATGTGGCTGCCGACCATATGATCTGGTGGGAGTGACTTGAATGATCATCGTTCAAGTGAGCTGGTAAGTCCTTGACTTACAACCTTGCCAGTTTGCTTCATATTTCCCATGCTCTCCTTCCTGGGTCGCCCCCCTCCCTCAGGCTGGGTAGCTAGGTGAACGGGTGCTGCCAGAAGCATAAATTCTACTAGCACCGCTTCCACCCAAGCCTTCTGCTTGCACCTCAGGCAGGAGGTGTCCATGTGAGGCTGGAGGGGATCCGGCAGGAGAGAGGGAAGCTCGTCCGAGGCCAGGAAGGAGGAAAGAGGAAAAAAGCAAGGAGCGCAGACACAGCAGCAGCAGCAGGTGGAAAAAAGGAGAGCCAAGCCGAGACCAGTAATCCAGGAAGTGACAGCCGCCGATCAGCTGGAGCTGTGCACGCATCTTCATTTCTGCCAGTGGAACTGTGTTCCACCCCATCCTGCCTGCTGCCCATCCCTGGTTGTGTTTCACACTTCCAACCAGAAATGATATTCCACCAATTTGGGTGAACCATTAGCAGCAACTTGTGGGCCACCTTTCCCACCTGGCCTGGTTCTATGCATATTTTGAAGCAAAGCCCATGTACAGAAGCTCGTGCACATTCATGGATGGGGAGAGTGCAAATAAAGCTAGCAAGTGTGTGTGCATACTCACATTCATGAACTGGTAGACCAGTTAAATGAATACCAACTCAGAAACTTTCGCCGTTCCAGAGGCTTTGCAAATGAGTTCTCTCCCCTTGTCGAATAGTCCATACCTTTTCCCTTTTTTTTCCACCGCTGAGATTAAGGAGTTTATAAAATACAACTTGTTACAGCCATGAGGGATTACAACTATATATTATCACTCACAGCTCATTAACCCAGAAGCCCTGCTAACTAAGAAAATCCTCTCTAATGAGGTTCCCTTCACTGCACAGAAGAACAAAAAGGTCTCCAAGTTTTTCCTATTACCAATCTCCCTCAAATTATTTCCCCGTAATTAAAACAAAACTCTAAGGCCATTAAATTAGAAATCTATATTTTCTCAACATGAAAAATCCATAGTCAGAAATTCTTCCCTCCAAGTTTTTTTTTCTTTAAATACTAGAAGTTGCAGCAATGGGACTACATCCTTCCCCAGTCTCTCTCTCGTTTCTTTGTTTTGAAATCAGCCTTGCCCAATTTCTTCGCTGAAATACTTTTCCCACAATAATATAGTTCCATTTTACATTTATTTATGTCCTGCCCTGTTGTGGTTAGTTCTGGCCCTGCTCCTGCCCCAAGGACTGTGGATGTAGGGGAGACATCCACATGCTGCAGGCCTGTTTTGCCCACGGTGGAATCTGCTGATGAAGGCTCCTCTGACCAAGAAGACATGAGTGACAGGGAGGAGGAGAGTGTGGCAGACAGCTCAGAAGGAGATCAATTATCTAGCTCCTCCTTGGATTCAGAACAAGAGTTAATGATACAGCCACGCATGCGGAGAGCGATGCATAGGCAACAACAACTGAGAAATTATTATCAAAGAAAATGAGGCCACCTGTGGTTGGGTGGGGCTGTGGTAATTAGTGAGGCTGCTATAAATAGCAGCCTGTGGGTTTGGCCATTGTGGAGGATTATCTGATCGTTGTGTTTCGTGACTGCTTTACTGACTTTGACCTTTTGTGTGCTGCTTTTCCCCCGCTGCTAAACCAGGGCAAAGTGTGTTTCACTTTGTGAAAGAAGAAGGACTGTGAATTGCCTCACAGCTGCAGTCTAAGTATCACAGAACTGATAAGGGACTTGTACAAATTACCAGTTTGTTTGGAGACCAGTGCTCTTTGCTATACCAAAAGAGGGCTTGGTTTAAGTGAATTTTCATTATAAAGAACATTGTTTTGAATTTTCAAACGTGTGTGTGTCTGAAATTTGTACCTGTGAATTTTTGGGAGGATTCTACCAGAGAGCCCGACAGAACATGCCCTTATTATTTTTATAAGTAATTCAACATACCCAACATACTTTCCACCTATCATAATCTTGACAGAAGTGAACAAAATGAAATTTAATGTGGAGGAAAGCAAGGCTTGCAACAGAATATTTTATTCCACCAGACTTGAAATAGCCGCCTCCGATCTGATCTAAATGTAGCTCATAAAATCATATACCAAAATGTCCTTCCTGGTTAATGACTACTTCGCCTTCAACCGCAGCAATACAGAAGTACGTAATAGAGGGTCCGCAACTTGGACGTCCTCCTCGATCCACAGCTCACATTAGAGAAACATCTTTCAGCTGTGGCGAGGGGGGCATTTGCTCAGGTTCGCCTGGTGCACCACTTGCGGCCCTATCTGGACCGGGAGTCACTGCTCACAGTCACTCATGCCCTCATCACCTCGAGGCTCGACTACTGTAATGCTCTCTACATGGGGCTACCTTTGAAGAATGTTCGGAAACTTCAGATCGTGCAGAATGCAGCTGCGAGAGCAATCATGGGCTTCCCTAAATATGCCCATGTTACTCCAACACTCCGCAGTCTGCATTGGTTGCCGATCAGTTTCCGGTCACAATTCAAAGTGTTGGTTATGACCTATAAAGCCCTACATGGCATCGGACCAGAAGATCTCCGGGACCGCCTTCTGCCGCACGAATCCCAGCGACTGGTTAGGTCCCACAGAGTTGGCCTTCTCCGGGTCCCATCGACTAAACAATGTCATCGGGCGGGACCCAGGGGAAGAGCCTTCTCTGTGGTGGCTCCGACTCTCTGGAACCAGCTCCCCCAGAGATTAGGATTGCCCCCACCCTCCCTGCCTTTCGGAAACTCCTTAAAACCCACTTCTGCCATCAGCCATGGGGGAATTGAAACATCCCCCCCTTGCCCATGTAGTTTCTTTGTAGGATTTGACTGTGTGCTTGTTTTTTATATATTGGGGTTTCTTTTGGATTTTTTAACCTAAAACTGTAATTTAGATTGCTAAATATTAGATTTGTTACTATGTATTGTTTTTTACCATTGTTGTGAGCCACCCCGAGTCTACGGAGAGGGGCGGCATATAAATCCAATAAATCTAATCTAATCTAATATATTCAAACTAAATGTAAACCGCTCTAAACCCAACTGCAGAAAACATGACTTCAGCAATAGAGTGATCAGTGGAATGAACTACCTGACTCTGTCGTTTCTTCCCCAAACCCCAAAAAACCTTAGATTGTCTACAGTTGACCTCTCCCCATTCCTAAGAGGTCTGTAAGGAGTGTGCATAAGTGCACCATTGTGCCTACCGTCCCTCCTTATTGTCCTATTTTCTTTTTTTATCATTACTTTTTACTTATGTTTATACAACCTACTATCCTATACGTGCTTGACAAATAAATAAAATGAATAACAATAAATAAAAGGTTTTATACTTGGGCAAGAAGAACCAAAGGTGCAAGTAGCCTCTCCTGCGGTATTCTTTCATTTTTTAACTGTTGTGCATATGCTAACCTGGCTGCCATTGTTATGTGAATAATCAGGTATAACTGATTTTTTTCCAGTTCCTGACAAAATATTCCTAGTAAGAAGCATTCTGG
Source organism: Erythrolamprus reginae (assembly GCF_031021105.1). Classification (NCBI taxonomy): domain Eukaryota; kingdom Metazoa; phylum Chordata; class Lepidosauria; order Squamata; family Dipsadidae; genus Erythrolamprus; species Erythrolamprus reginae. Next base: position 348,947,709 of record NC_091951.1, read on the forward strand.
GGTTTTCTCTAATTTAATTCCCAAAATTTCATCTAACCAGCTTCCGATTATTCCCCAAAAGACTTTGGCCTTATCACATATACTTTTTCTTGCACTTCCAGCATTTAGAAGACAGCTTTCTATCTATTTTGGCTAGTTTGGCAGGTGTCATGTGCCACCATGTTGCCCAGGTTCGCCTGGTGCACCAGTTGCGGCCCTATTTGGACAGGGAGTCATTGCTCACAGTCGCTCATGCCCTCAGCACCTCGAGGTTCGATTACTGCAACGCTCTCTACATGGGGCTACCTTTGAAAAGTGTTCGGAAACTTCAGATTGTGCAGAACGCAGCCGCGAGAGCCATTGTGGGGCTTTCAAGGTTCGCCCATGTTTCTTCAACACACCGTGGCTTGCATTGGCTGCCGATCAGTTTCCGGTCACAATTCAAAGTGTTGGTCATGACCTTTAAAGCCCTACATGGCATTGGACCAGAGTACCTCTGGAACCTCCTGCTACCGCATGAATCCCAGCAACCAATAAGGTCCCACAGAGTTGGCCTTCTCTGGGTCCCGTTGACTAAACAATGTCGTTTGGCGGGCCCCAGGGGAAGAGCCTTCTCTGTGGCGGCCCCGGCCCTCTGCAACCAACTCCCCCGGAGATTAGAATTGCCCCCACCCTTCCTGTCTTTCGTAAACTACTCAAGACTCACTTATACCACCAGACATGGGGGAGTTGGCACACCTTCCCCCAGGCTTTTTTATACTTTGTTTTATGTTTGGTATGAATGTGCTGTTTGGTTTTTTTAAATACTGATAGGGTTTTATATGTTTGTAATATTAGATTAGTTCCACTGCTATATTGTTTTTATTACTGTTGTGAGCCACCCCGAGTCTTCGGAGAGGGGCGGCATACAAATAATACATATAATAAATAAATAATACATATAAATAAATAAATAAATAAATAAATAAATAAATAAATAAATAAAAATCTATAGAACATGTTTATCCAATTCTCTTTATAGGCTGTAGCTAGAGTCAATTTATAATTTCTTTCCCAAATTAGATGCCACCCCTGCTACTCTTTGTTGTGTCTTGCCAAATCCGGTCTGAAATCCTGGCTGTATGACGGACCAAAACAGAGAGTTAATTTTACATGGTGCTTCATAAGGGGTTGCATTTTTAAAACGTTATTGGCAATTTTTGGAAGGCCGTCATGAACTCTGCCCTCAGTTGCTAGAGACAACTGCCAGGTAACTTTCAAAGAAATTCCGTGGCAAAGTTTGTCTTCCTCTTTGCTCTAACTTACATCATTTGCAAGTCTGAATGAAAATTTGCATTTTATGCTCCAAACAAGGGAATTCCAAAATCTGTTGAGGAGTACCCGTCTTTTTCAAATGTAATTTTCTTTTCCTAAAGAAAATAAAAAAGAGAACATTGTAAATGGAAAGGGGAAAACAAAGATTGAGGGATATTCAATACAGAATGCAGAGCTGGACTTTTTGCCAGCAGGGGATGAAGTCAAGAATTTAACCTTTTGGATGGACAAATTTTTACTTATGACCCAGGGGCGATTCTCAAAATCCTTCTGAAAGTAATTATTTTTTGGCAAGCTGAGGGCCTGGAAAGAAATTTGTTGTTGCTGATCCAACAGGGGATGCAAAGAGAAGAGAGTGATAGAAAGACTACATTTATTTAACATGCAATGTGGTAACTATATTAACATTTTCTGGGTTTACACTATGTGTCGATCATAGAAAAAAAGCAAGCCAAGGTTAACATTACCCATGCTTAGGATATTGTGTGAACACAGTCAATACAACTGTCCTACACATTGGGAAGAAGAATCTGAACTCCAAATACGAACTGAATAATCAAATTATCACAGATAATCCCCACTCGGTTAAAGACCTTGGTATACTAATAACAAAAGATTTAAGTGCCAAAGCCCACTACAACAATATAGCCAAGAAGGCTTCAAGAGTTGTAAACCTAATCCTACGTAGCTTCTGCTCTGGAAATCTCACACTACTTACCAGAGTTTACAAAACTTTTGCCAGACCCATCCTCGAATACAGCTCATCTGTTTGGAACCCATATCGCATCTCAGACATTAACACCCTTGAAAATGTCCAAAGATACTTCACCAAAAGAGCCCTTCACTCCTCCACTCGAAACAGAATACCCTATGAGACTAGACTTTCAATCCTGGGCCTAGAAAGTTTAGAACTAAGACACCTTAAACAAGATCTAAGTATTGCCCACAAGATCATATGCTGCAACGTCCTGCCTGTCAGCGACTACTTCAGCTTCAACCACAACAACACAAGAGCACACAACAGATTTAAACTTAATATTAACCGCTCCAAACTTGACTGTAAAAAATATGACTTCAGTAACCGAGTTGTCGAAGCGTGGAACTCATTACCGGACTCCATAGTGTCATTTCCAAACCCCCAAAACTTTACCCTTATATTATCTACAGTTGACCTATCCAGATTCCTAAGAGGTCAGTAAGGGGCAAGAACAAGTGCACTAGAGTGCCTTCCGTCCCATGTCCTATTGCTCTCCTATATCTCCTATACCTTTCTTCTATTCCTCTATCTCTTCTTCTATTCTTTCATTGATATGTTCTATTCCTATATCTTCTCTTCTATTATTTCTTAGATATATTTTACTATGAGTATCTCCTCTATAACCTTCATCATGTATTTTACTATGTGTATACAGATATATATATACCCACTAAAACCCTCATTGTGTATTGGACAAAATAAATAAATAAAATAAAATAAATAAATAAACTTCCTCCCTCCCTCCTTTTTCTCCTTCCTTTCCCCTCCCGCTCTTCTTTCCTTTTTTTCTTCCCTCCCTTTTCTTCTTCCTTCCCTCTCTTCTTTCCTGCTTTTTCGTCCCTCCCTCCCTTTTTTCTTCCTTCCCTTTTCTCCTTCCTTTTTCCTCCCTCCTTTTTTCCCTTCCTTCCTCCCTCCCTTTCTCTTTCCTTCCTTCTTTCCCTTGTTTCTTTCTTTCCTTTTCCTGAAGGCCAGACATGAAGCTACAGATGGAACCTGACCAAAGAGAGATTCAACCTAAGGAATAAGGAGAAATTTCCTGACAGTGAGAACAATCAACCAATAGAACAGAAGTTGCTTTCGGAAGAGGTGGGAGCTTCATCACTTGAGACGTTCAACTTGACTGCCATCTGTCATACATAGTGTAGAGTCTCCTGCTCTAGCAGGGATTAGACTAGATGACCTACATGATCCCTTCCAACTCTGTTATTCTATTATTATTTTGTTATTAAGATGAAAGGCCACCTAGACCAGTGTTTCCCAACCTTGGAACTTGAAGATATCTGGATTTCAACTCCCAGAATTCCCCAGCCAGCATTTGCTGGCTGGGGAATTCTGGGAGTTGAAGTCCAGATACGTTCAAGTTGCCAAGGTTGGGAAACACTGACCTAGACAATGAAATGATCTTAGCAAATTAATGTGGAATGATGTTACCACCCCCATGCTACACAGTAGGTATGGTGTTCTTTGGATGTAACATAGCATTATTCCTCCTCTAAACACGGAGGCCACGTTTCGGCTGACCAGGAAGGACGTCTTTGTGATGTCATAGCTCCGCCCATGGAATTCCCTATTGGGATTCCCCACCTCCATTTGAGCCTCCAGATCAGCCAAAAACGCCCCCGCCGATCGCAAAAACAGCACTCCGCCCGGTGGCGCTGCCCGGCTGTAACCTTCTGAAACAGCCAGGCGCTTCTTGGCAGCCTCCGGAACCTGAACCAGAACTTTTGCCAAAAGTCTGGGTTGGGTGTTCGGGAGAATGCCAAGAAGCCCCCGGCTGTTTCAAAAGGTGACAGCCGGGCGGCGGCGCTTCTCGGTGGCCTCACGAACCTGAACCTGAAAAGTTTGGCAAAAGTTCGGGTTCGGGAGAATGCTGAGAAGCCCCCTGGCTGTTTCAAAAGGTGACAGCCGGGCGGTGGTGCCCAGCGGAGCGCCATTTTGTGATCCCCCCCTTGCACGCATTAATCGCTTTTACATTGTTTCCTATGGGAAACATTGTTTTGTCTTATGAACTTTTCACCTTACGAACCTCCTCCCGGAACCAATTAAGTTCGTAAGACTAGGTATTACTGTATATATATGTATGTATGTATGTACATATATACACATACATATATACACATACATGTATATTACATATATATGCATACATGTATATTACACAGGGCAAAACCCGAACTCAGAACAATCTACATACATGTATATGTGTATATACGTATATATGTATGTCACATGTTTTTTTGCTGAATTTGAAAATTAAGGGAGACTAGGATAGATCTATTTCGGCCTTATTTTGGCCTCATCAGCTAGCCATACCCACTGGGACTTGAACCTGCAACCTTTGCCTTGTAAGGCAGAGAATTATCCTCTAGGCTACAGTATCCAATCCCTTCAGCTCTGCACCAGGGAAGGGTTACATATTTGTGTGTCAAATCACCCTGGTGTATTGAAGGAACATCACAGCTCCTTATTATATATGTATGTATGTGTGTATGTATGTGTGTATGTATGTGTGTATGTATGTATGTATGTATGTATGTATGTATGTATGTATGTAATGTATGTACATATATACACATATATATGTACTTGTTTTCGTAGATTTTCACGGGTATATGTATGTAGATTGTTCTGAGTTCGGGTTTTGCCCAGTGTAATATTTTGCATGTCTACATGGTCACATTCACCATCATCAGGCTGAAGTTTTAAGCTTCGTGTTGCTGTAAATATGGAATGTTTGTAACTGCCATTTCTTCCTTATATATAGTGTTGGGGGTGGAGATTTGGTTTGAATGTAGCAAATAGATTGGGTGACTATGTTTTAGTGATTTGATTGGTTGGTGGAATCACACTTACTTGAAAGATATATATATAGATAGATAGATAGATAGATAGATAGATAGATAGATAGATAGATAGATAGATAGATATAGATATAGATATAGATATAGATATAGATATATAGATATAGATATAGATATAGATATAGATATATAGATATATATCTTCGCCTGAGAAAAAGGACAGAAACACCAGCCTGAAGATGATGAGTGAGACCTCATCGAAACGTCGCCAGAAATTTCCAAATCCTACACGGGAAGAAACCCGAATATACCAAGACCGTCATACCTGTACCCACGAAAACAAATATATAGATAGATATATACAGATATAGATATATACACACACACACACACACACACACATACATACATGTATATATAAATACATAAATACATACATATAACCCGAACTCAGAACAATCTACATATATATATATATATATATGTATATATATATATATATATATATGCCCCTCTATTAAATACCACACATACTCCATCAGCAGACTATCAGCCGAGTTTTAAAGGCGACTGAAAAAACACAGCATTTTCATCCCAACAAAGCTTGTGTCCTTTTTTCTGTAATAAGATGGATTTATCTTCTCCTGAAAGCCTTTTTTTTTTGGGGGGGGGGAGTGTATTAGATAGATCAAAGGCTGCCTTGAAGCGAACCATACCGAAATCCTGAAAAGAGATCGTATTAACCGCGTATCAAATGATGCACAGGATCACAATAATATAGATGTGACTACATCTCGTTTTTTTGTTCCCAATCTGTGCGAAGCAGGCAAGTGATTAAAGGGAAACTATTATTATCTCGGTGATGTCAGCCCGGATCAAATTAGATAGAGAGGCTGGGGGTGGGTGGGTGGGGGGAATGGGGGCAATTTGGTACATTTACCAGTGCAAATGGAAGGAAGGGAATGGCTTGAAATCAGAGGCTGGATCTGGAAACAGCGGAGAGAAAGGGGGAATGGAGGACGAGGCATTATCAAAAACCACGGTAGGGCTGACAGCCTTGGAAAGGGATGAAAATAGAGATAAATGATGCAGGGCATAATCAATTTATTTGCTGTATCAAATTAAATCTCTAAAGTGCAAAATGCCAGGGGTTGGAAACTCTGAAAATCTCGGGGATTTTTGACCCAATAACCAAAGAAAAGCAAGCTTGTGGTTACGAATCGAATGACTGGTACGATTGGATGGGCGGGGTTGGGGGCGGGGGGGGATATGGTATGGATGAGTGTATCGATAGTAGTGTGAATGATATGTCTGGCCCACCTGACGCCCGGGAGACAGGAGAGGGAGGGGCACCGATCCCTGGGGTGGCAGGGGGTCGGAATATCCCTGTGTTGCTGGGGAGAGGCAGATATGGGGGGGGCCACAGAGTTAGCCGTTCCAGGGGAACGAGGGACCGTTGCTTAATAACGGTCCCCTGTTCTGGCTCTGTGAGCCCAATCTTGGGTACTGGTGATGAGTGTAACTCTGGCCCTGGGCTCAGGTTGCTGCTGTTGAATGCCAGGTCGGTGGTTAATAAAGCTCTCCTCATCCGGGATCTGATCCTGGATGAGGAGGCCGACCTGGCATGTATTACTGAAACCTGGCTGGGCCCGGAGGGAGGTGTTCCTCTCTCTGAAATTTGCCCAGCCGGGTTTCAGATATGGCATCAACCGCGACCCCAGGGGAGGGGGGGAGGAGTGGCTATTGTAGCCAGGGAGAGCCTTTGCCTGCGTAGACTCATTGCTCCGGAAATAGCGGGTTGCGAGTCTCTCTTGATGAAGTTGGACTTAGGAGTTCAGGTGGGCTTATTTCTCACGTACCTGCCTCCCAGCTGCGTGTCAAAAGCCCTGCCTGTGCTACTCGAGGAGGTAGCCGGGTTGGCGGTAGAGTTCCCCAGACTTATTGTCTTGGGGGACTTCAATCTGCCGTCACTCGGCGAAACCTCTGGGTTGGCACAGGAGTTCATGGCCACCATGACAGCCGTGGACCTGACTCAAGTAGTTCAGGGTCCGACTCACGAGGGAGGGCACGCACCTGACATGGTATTCCTCTCCGAGCAATTGAGTAATGGTCTGAGACTAAGGGGCTTAGAAGTGTTGCCTTTGTCATGGTCAGACCATTTTCTACTACGGCTTGACTTCCTGGCTCCAATCCTCCCCCGCAGGGAGGCGGAACCAATGAAGATGTTCCGCCCCAGGCGCCTGATGGACCCAGAGGGCTTTCAGACGGCGCTTGGGGTTATTCCAGAGGCACTCGTCCACAGTTCGGCGGAGTCTCTCGCGGAGGCCTGGAACAGGGCTGCAGCGGGGGCTCTTGACCGGATTGCGCCTTTGCGACCTCTCCATGGCGCTAGACCCCGTAGAGCCCCATGGTTCAACGAGGAGCTCCGGGAGTTGAAACGCCAAAAGAGACGTCTAGAGAAGCGATGGAGGAAGAGTAGGTCTGAATCCGATCGAACACTTGTAAGAGCTTTTATTAAGACTTACAAAGTGGCGCTCAAGGCGGCAAGATGCGCGTACCATGCCGCCTTGATTGCATCAGCGGAATCCCGCCCGGCCGCTCTGTTTAGGGTGACCCGCTCCCTTCTCAACCAGGGGGGAGTTGGGGAGCCCTTACAGAGTAGTGCCGAGGATTTTAACACGTTTTTCGCTGATAAAGTCGCTCGGATCCGGGCCGATCTCGACTCCAATTGTGTAACAGAGTCGACTGACAACGAGTCAGTCGAGGTGACTGGGGCACGTACTTGTCCACCTGTCTGGGAAGAGTTTGATCTGGTGACACCTGATGAAGTGGACAAGGCCATCGGAGCTGTGAGTTCCGCCACCTGTTTACTGGATCCGTGTCCCTCCTGGTTGGTTTCGGCCAGCAGGGAGGTGACACGGAGCTGGGCCCAGGAGATTACCAACGCTTCCTTGGGGAGGGGAGTTTTTCCATCACTCTATAAAGAAGCGCTTGTGCGCCCCCTCCTCAAGAAGCCCTCTCTGGACCCAGCCGTACTTAACAACTATCGTCCAGTCTCCAACCTTCCCTTTATGGGGAAGGTTGTCGAGAAGGTGGTGGCACTCCAGCTCCAGCGGTCCTTGGAAGAAGCCGATTATCTAGGTCCCCAACAGTCGGGTTTCAGGGCCGGTTACAGCACGGAAACCGCTTTGGTCGCGTTGATGGATGATCTCTGGCGGGCCCGGGACAGGGGTTTATCCTCTGTCCCGGTGCTCCTTGACCTCTCAGCGGCTTTCGATACCATCGACCATGGTATCCTTCTGCACCGGCTGGAGGGGTTGGGAGTGGGAGGCACTGTCCTTCAGTGGTTCTCCTCCTACCTCTCTGGCCGGTCGCAGTCGGTGTTAGTGGGGGGCCAGAGGTCGACTCCTAGGTTTCTCCCTTGTGGGGTGCCTCAGGGGTCGGTCCTCTCCCCCCTGCTATTCAACATCTACATGAAACCGCTGGGCGAGATCATCCAAGGACATGGGGTGAGGTATCATCAATATGCGGATGATACCCAGCTTTACATCTCCACCCCATGCCCAGTCAACGAAGCGGTGGAAGTGATGTGCCGGTGCCTGGAGGCTGTTGGGGCCTGGATGGGTGTCAACAGACTCAAGCTCAACCCGGATAAGACGGAGTGGCTGTGGGTTCTGCCTCCCAAGGACAATTCCATCTGTCCGTCCATCACCCTGGGGGGGGAATTATTGACCCCCTCAGAGAGGGTCCGCAACTTGGGCGTCCTCCTCGATCCACAGCTCACATTAGAACAACATCTTTCAGCTGTGGCGAGGGGGGCGTTTGCCCAGGTTCGCCTGGTGCACCAGTTGCGGCCCTATCTGGACCGGGACTCATTGCTCACAGTCACTCATGCCCTCATCACCTCGAGATTCGACTACTGTAATGCTCTCTACATGGGGCTACCTTTGAAAAGTGTTCGGAAACTTCAGATCGTGCAAAATGCAGCTGCGAGAGCAGTCATGGGCCTACCTAGGTATGCCCATGTTTCACCATCACTCCGCAGTCTGCATTGGTTGCCGATCAATTTCCGGTCACAATTCAAAGTGTTGGTTATGACCTTTAAAGCCCTTCATGGCATCGGACCAGAATATCTCCGAGACCGCCTCCTGCCGCACGAATCCCAGCGACCGATTAGGTCCCACAGAGTGGGCCTTCTCCGGGTCCCGTCAACTAAACAATGTCGGTTGGCGGGCCCCAGGGGAAGAGCCTTCTCTGTGGCGGCCCCGGCCCTCTGGAACCAACTCCCCCCGGAGATTAGAACTGCCCCTACTCTTCCTGCCTTCCGTAAACTCCTTAAAACCCACCTTTGCCGGCAGGCATGGGGGAACTGAAACATCTCCCCCGGGCACGTTTAATTTATGCATGGTATGTCTGTGTGTGTGACTGTTAGCATATGGGGTTTTTTAAATATTTAAATATTTTAAATCTGTCGGATTGCTTATGATTTGTTTTTTTTACATGTTGTGAGCCGCCCCGAGTCTTCGGAGAGGGGCGGCATACAAATCTAAGTAATAAATAAATAAATAAATAAATAAATAAAAAGATAAAATAAAATAAATGGAATTAACCAAACAGAGCTGGGATGGCACAGTGGTTAGAGTGCAGCACTGCAGGCTCCTTCAGCTAACTGCTAGCTGTAGTTCAGCAGTTCAAATCTCACCACCGGCTCAAGGTTGACTCAACCTCCCACCCTCCTGAGTGTTGTGGTTAGCTATGTCCCAGCTCCTGCCCCAAGGACTGTAGATGTGGGGGAGACATCCACGTGCCGCAGGCCTGTTTTGCTCCCGGTGGAATCTGCTGATGAAGGCTCCTCTGACCAAGAAGACATGAGTGAAAAGGAGGAGGAGAGTGGGGCAGACAGCTCAGAAGGAGATCAATTATCTAGCTCCTCCTTGGATTCAGAACAAGAGTTAATGATACAGCCACGCATGCGGAGAGTGATGCATAGGCAACAGCAACTGAGAGATTATTATCAAAGAAAATGAGGCCACCTGTGGTTGGATGGGGCTGTGGTAATTAGTGAGGCTGCTATAAATAGCAGCCTGTGGGTTTGGCCATTGTGGAGGATTATCTGATCATTGTGTTTCGTGACTGCTTTGCTGACTTTGACCTTTTGTGTGCTGATTTTCCCCCACTTTGAAACTAAACCAGGGCAAAGTATGTTTCACTTTGTGAAATAAGGACTGTGAATTGCCTCACAGCTGCAAGCTAAGTATCACAGAACTGATAAGGGACTTGTACAAATTACCAGTTTGTTTGGAGACCAGTGCTCTTTGCTATATAAAAAGAGGGCTTAGTTTATTTGAATTTTCGGTATAAAGAACATTGTTTTGAATTTTCAAACATGTGTGTGTCTGAAATTGTATCAGTGCATTTTCGGGAGGATTCTACCAGAGAGCTCGATAGAACACTGAGGTGGGTAAAATGAGGATCCAGATTGTTGGAGGCAAGAGGCTGATTCTGTAAACTGCTTAGAGAGGGCTGTAAAAGCACTAGGAAGCGGTATGTAAGTCTAAGAGCTATTGCTATATTGGTATTTAGTGACCGCATTGAAAAAAGTGACAAGTCCATTTTTCACACTTGCAACCATTGTGACATCTCCATGGCCACGTGCAAGAAAACAACCACGCTCAAAGAGAGCACAAAGGACCCCACAATTGTTGTTGTTGTTGTTCTACTCCTCCTCTTCCTCCTCCCTTTCATAAACCTCACTCCCTTCTAGCACGGATGACGTTACCTAGTTGGGTCATAAAACATCTGCAGGAAATACACCAAGCTCAGAGAGCACCAAGGACTCCACACTACTACTACTACTACTACTACTACTACTACTACTACTACTACTACTACTCTGTAAACATCACTTCTTTCCAGCCTGGATGAGGTTACCTAGTTGGGTCATGAAACACATGTAGAAAAACAGCCAAGCTCAGAAACCACCAAGAACTCCATACTACTACTACTACTACTACTACTACTACTACTACTACTACTACAGAAACCCAATTTCTTTCCAGCATGAGCAAGGTTACCCAGTTGGGTCATGAACCATATGCAGGAAAACAACCAAGCTCAGTGAGCCCCAAGGACTCCATATGACTACTCCTATGCCTACTCCTCCTCCTCCTCCTCTGTAAACATCACTTCTTTCCAGCCTGGATGGGGTTATCTAGTTGGGTCAGGAAACACCTGTAGAACAACAGCCAAGCTCAGAGACCACCAAGAACTCCATACTACCACTACTACTACTACTACTACTACTACTACTACTACTACTACTCCTCACTGCAAACACCACTTCTTTCCAGCTGTTGGGTCTTGATACATCTGCAGGAAAACAACCAAGCTGAGAGACCGCCAAAGATTCCATATTCTCCTCCTCCTCCTCCTCCTCCTCCTCCTCCTCCTCCTCCTCCTCCTCCTCCCTGCAGACCCCAATCCCTTCTAGACTGGATAATATTACCTAGTTTGATCATGAAACATCTGCAGAAGAAACAGCCAAGCTTAGAGAGCACCAAGGACCCATATATCTCCTCCTCCTCCACCACCTCCTCCTCCTCCTCTCCTCCTCCTCCTCCTCTTTGTAAACCCCACTTCTTTCCAGCCCCGAAGGAGGTTCCCTAGTTGTTGGGTCATGAAACGATCTGCAAGAATACCACCCAGCTCAGAGAGAGAGAGAGAGAAAGAACACAAGGACCCTTCATTTCGACCCTGAGCTACACACGCGGACTCTCCTTTATCTTACTCCGGCATGTTCCACAGCCAAAGAAACAAACTGTGGCTAAAAGAAAGGCGTAGAAAGAAAAGTTCCTCCGCTAGAAAAAGTGCTAAGGAGGAGGCAGGGGGTTATACGCCTGAGGACTCTCTCGTTTCGCTGTCTCTGGGAAGCAGAATTGAGGTTCCGCGCCGGTTGACTACCAGATGTTCAGTCCTGCTTCGCGATTGGAAAGTTGCGGCAACCCCCCCGAGAGTTGAATGACAACAATCTGTCAACTAGACATCATTGTCTCATGCTTTAGCCTCGCGCCCATATTCCATTATTTTCCACCTTATGTCACTGTTTTTAGTCGGTATAAATTGTTGTTTATTTCTGCTCCTTCTTTCCATCAGTATCTCTTTTCTTTTTGGTAAGACCAAAAAAGAAAAAAAGAAAAAAAACTAATGACAGTCTGTCACTCTTGGCTTCTCTCGGAGAGTTGACGTCCCTTTTCTGCAAAATAATAATAATAATAAAAAAAATAAAAGGTAAAAAAAATGAAATAAAAGTTAGGCGATCCAAGGACAGAGCCGTTACTCATCAAGATCCAGAAGTTCAAAACGTGGGATGACACCAAGCACAGGAAGGATGATAAATGGGACTCTTCGTACCCTCCTCCCTTCAGGCGCTTTCAGAAAATGATGATAAAGTAATTATTTACAAGGGAAACATTTACGGCTGGCAAAGGTGCGTTGACATCAGCCCACAGAAACAATAGGAGTTGCTTGAGGAGGTGTTCTCCAGAGGATTGCACCAAATGTTCCGTTTGTGATGGAGCAAACAGTGGGGGGGGGGGAGGGACGCAGCCCCTCCAAATTAACCTTTTATACGACATCGGGAGGAAGGTCACGGTTTTTTAAAAATAGCTCTGTTGCAACCTGCAGAGCCCTTTCTGCTTTTAATTACTAAGGGTGTTTTGTCTTCCTTCCTTCCTTCCTTCCTTTCTTCACAATAAGTCATGCTAGTTGCTGGCATTTTCCCCTTAACAAGGGATCGTGGAGTAGAGTTGGAAGTTCTATTTCCAAATGCAGAAAAATTACGGATATTTGTTTTTGTTCTTCTGCTCAATCGGATGTGTGTGTATGTATGTGGTTGGTTTTTCTTTCTTTCATTTTCCTTCCTTCCTTCCTCCCTCTTTCTTTCTCTCTCTCTCCTCCTCTTCTTCCTTCCTGCTTCCTTCCCTCTCTCCTTTCCTTCCTTCCTTTCTTTCTTTCTTTCTTTCTCTTTCTTTCTTTCTTTCTTTCTTTCTTTTCTTTCTCTTTCTTTCTTTTCTTTCTCTTTCTTTCTTTTTTCTCTCTCTCTCTCTTACTTTCTTCTCTTCTCCTTCCTTCCCTCCCTTCCCATACAAATTAATCACCCTTCCTTCTGTTTTCTCTTTCTTTCTTCTCAAATATTCCCATACAAATCAATCACTCTTCCTTCCTTCCTTCTTCCCTTACTTCCTTCTTCACTTCCTTCCTCATTGTTTATTTGACCCCTATGACAATAATTAAGTGTTGTACCTCATTATTCTTGACAGGTGTATATTTTCTTTTATGTACACTGAGAGTATCTGCACCAAATTCCTTGTGCATCCAATCACACTTGGCCAATAAAGAATTCTATTCTATTCTATTCTATTCTACTGTACTCTACTCTTCTCTACTCTACTCTACTCTACTCTATTATATTCTGTTCACTTTTTTTCAGTGGCGTTGCAACTTTGATCACCAAAAGGAATATTTAGTAATTAGGGGACAACCTACTGCAAGTTATCATTTCCAAAAGTAAACTTCTGTGTTTTGATTGATTTTTAATTCAAGGCTGCTTACATTTTCCTTCTCTAATGCCAATAGCATCTTCCTCTTTTGTCAGTCTCATTGCTTGTTCTCCTTCGAAGCTCTGAGATAAATTGTAAGGACACTGACAAGTATTTTTTTAACACCCCCCCACCCCCACCCCGTTTGTTGCATACATCCTGGAGCATTTCTAATGCTAATCAAATCAAAAGCGACATGATTAGTGACTGGAGCACACCAATGTGGCCGTTGTCTCGTCATCGCACACTGAGATAACACAATGCCGATGCCGAATGGAAGAACTGAATATCGTATTGGCTGCGAGAGGTTACAGGACGCGACGGAGAGATTGCGCGCTGCCTCGTCCATATTTATTATGCATTACAAAATGGTAAATATTTTAAAGATGTGGGGATCAGCCGCAGAAAAGATACAATGGAGGGTTGTTTCTTAATGCAATTATTCATGATATACACAGAAATACACAAATCAGACTGGCTCATCAAATAAAACGAAGGTTAATGCATGCAGAGGAAAGAAAGGAAGGAAAAGAATATTGAATGCTTTCTATTCCTGTAGCTAATCCTGGAATATAAGATCTGTGCATTTCTTGACACCAAAGGGGCAGAATAACAGAGCTGGAAGGGACCTTGGAGATCTTCTAGTCCAACCTCTTGCTCAGTCAGGAAACCATAGACAATTTCAGACAGATGGTTGTCCAAACTCTCCTTAAGAACCACCAGGGATGGATCATTCTTGATATTTGAATAAAAAAGACAGAATTTATTTTTTATAAATTTAATTGACAGTTTTAGATATTGGTTTCTGTATTTTTCATATGACTGGGAGAAATCACAGTTAATCCCACCTAGAAGATGCTAATTTAAATTTTGTAGAGATTAATTATGTCTTCCTGTCTTGCCTTGTCCTGTCCTGTCCTGTCCTGTCTTGTCCTGTCCTCTCCTGTCTTGTCTTGTCCTGTCCTGTTCTGTTTGGTCCTGTCTTCTCCTGTCTTGCCTTGTCCTGTCCTGTCTTGTTTTGTTCTGTTTTTTTCCTATTTTGCCCTGTCCTGTCCTGTCCTGTCCTGTCCTGTTTTGTCTTGTCTTGTTTTGGTTTGTCTGTTTTGTCACTGCCCTGCCCTGCCCTGCCTTGTCCTATCCTGTCCTGTCTTGTTTTGTCCTGTTTTTCCTATTTTGCCCTGTCCTGTCCTGTTTTGTCTTGTCTTGTTTTGTTTTGTCTGTTTTGTCACTGTCCTGCCCTACCATGCCCTGCCTTGCCTTGCCCTGTCTTGTTTTGTCCTGTTTTTTTCCTATTTTGCCCTGTCCTGTCCTGTTTTGCCTTGTCTTGTTTTGTTTTGTCTGTTTTGTCACTGTCCTGCCCTGTCCTGCCCTGCCTTGTCCTATCCTGTCCTATGCTACTTGAAGATTTCTTAAATTAACTCATCCTTCAAAGCTGTACAGACGTCTAATATGAGCCATATGATTCATTTAAAAAAATCATTTCTTCATCACCAAGATGTTAAAAAATAAAAACGGAAAGATGGTTCTGTCCCTGATTGTCCATGAAAAGGGAGGGGCGGTTCCTTACTGCTAAGCAGGATTGGACTCTGTAGTATTTCAGAAGTAATCTTCCTCCACGCCCTTCCTCTAAATGGCTTTTGGCTTTAGATAGCTTGGGTTGTTAGTTTTGTTTTAAATAAACATTTAAGAAATCAGCCCTAACAAAGTCTCGGAGGCATGTTTTAATGAGGCTTGACTCTGTCTAATAATCAAATCAGATGCTAATAATCAGTGTAATAAAAGTCTTCAAATTAATTGCCTTAAAAAATATTTGCAAAGGCTGGCAGAGAATTGGCAATGGACGTTCTGCATTAAGTCTGCCTAGATGAGACCTCACCTGTTCCTGGGAAGTCTTCATTTCCTAAAGTGATGGTACGAGAGGATGATTACGCCCAGAAAGTAATGCACCACATTTTTTTTCTTCCACAATTATTTATTGAACACAATGAAACTTACACACAAGAAAGAATGATGTTTCTTCTTCATGCCCTATTTTTCCATGTAATTTCCATCCTGTTCTATGGCCTTCCTCCAGCAAGACACAAGGGTGTGTATGCTCTGTCGGTACCACTCCTTGTTCTGGTCACTAAGTCATTTCTGCACTGTGCAAATCACCTCTTTATCATCCTCAAAAATGTCTTCCGCGACTAACCGTACTTCTGTTGACTGCAGATTCTCCATAAACTGTACACAAACGTTTGTGAATGTTCCCAACAGTTTCTTTTTTTGCAGTGAGAAATTCAATGACAACACCCTGCTTGTAACATATGTCACTCAGAGACGCCATTTCAAAACAGTGCCGCAGCTGTGTTATCTGTCTGAAGAAACACAACATTTACGCACACACTCCTGACAATTCAAATAATGTGTATCTAAAGTTTTGACAGTGAGAACAATTAATTAATGGAATGGCTTAGCCCCAGGAGTGGCAGATGCTCCATTGCTGGAAAGTTTTCAAAAAGAGAGTGACTTGGGTAGTATACACACTTGAAGTACTGTGTACAGTTCTGGTTACTGCACCTCAAGAGGGATATAATGGAACTGGAAAAGATGCAGAGAAGGGCAACAAGAATGATAAAGGAAATAGAGCACCTCCCTTATGAAACCAGGTTGCAACGCCTTGGTCTCTTCAGCCTTGAAAGACGGCGTTTAAGGGGTGACTTGATAGAAGTGTATAAAATCATGCATGGGATAGAAAAGGTGGATAGAGAAAAAATTATTTTCTCTATAACACAATACTAGGACAAGGGGGTACTTCCTAAAGCTCATAGGTAATAAAGTGAGGACAAATAAAAGGAAATATTTCTTCACCCCGAGGGTCGTTGGTTTATGGAATTCACTTCCAGAAGAGGTCGTGACAGCTGTCAGTCTGGATAGCTTCAAGGCAGGATTAGACAGATTCATGGATGCCAAGTGTATCGGTGGTTATTGAAATGGATGTCCATGTGCCGCCTCTATGTTGGTTGAGGCAGGCAGGGTTCCCTTGGGTCCCATTTGTTGGGACTCAAGGGAAAGGGAAGGTCTTACCTTTTCTTTCTGCTCAAGATCCCCATAGACAATTGGGCCACTGTGTGACACAGAATGCTGGACTCAATGGACTTTGGCCTGATTCAGCACGGCTCTTCTTAGGTTCTTATGGTATAAACATAAACAAAAGTAAGCAGATAAAGGTAAATTGGGAGAATAGGTCAGTAGGAGAGAGATGGTACGGGCGCTGTTGCGCTTATTTATTTTATATATTTATTTATTCTGTTTTGTCACGTACGCATTGGTGGTATACAATGATATAATATTCATATACATGATAGCAGTAAAAGAGAAACATTAGGACAGGGGGCGGAAGGCACTCTAGTGCACTTATGCATGCCCCTTACTGACCTCTTAAGAATCAGAAGAGGTCAACAGTGGATAGACTAAGGATAACGTTTTAGGGGTTAAGTGATACTACAGAGTCTGATAGGTAGTTCCATGCATCAACTACTTGGTTACTAAAGTCATATTTCCTGCTGTCGAGTTTAGAGCGGTTTACTTTAAGTTTGTATCTGTTGTGTGTCAGTGGGTTGTTGCTGTTGAAGCTGAAGTAGTTCAAAGCTTTCTAAACCTAGAATTGTAAATCTAGTTGCATAGGGTATTCTGTTGCAAGTGGGGGAGTGGAGGGCTCTTATAGTAAAGTATCTCTGGACATTTTCCGTAAGGGACACACCCCTTACATATCTCTTAGAAATGGTTTGAGGTCAACTGTAGACAGTCTAAGGTTAAAGTTTTTAAGGTCTGGGGAAGAAACAAAAGAGTCAGGTAGGGCATTCCATGCATTGATCACTCCATTGCTGAAGTCATATTTTCTGCAGTCGAGTTTTGAGTGGTTTACATTGAGTTTGTATCTATTGTGTGGATGTGTATTGTTGCGGTTGAAGCTGAAGAAATCATTGACCGGTAGTACATTGTGGTAGATGATTTTATTAACTACATTTAGATCGAAGGTGAGCTAGCTCTAGGTTTTCTAAACCCCAAATTTCAAGTCTGGTAGAATAAGGTATTCACTTTTGAGCAGATGAGTGAAGGATTCTTCTTCTGAAATAATTCTGGTCTCTCTCAATTGTATTAATGTCCGATATGCAGTGCGGGTTCTAGATGGGTGAGCTGTATTCAAGGATTGGTCTGGCAAATGTTTTGTATGCTCTGGTTAATAGTTTAATAGTTAGTACTTAATAGGTTGGATTAGAAAACCTCCAAGTTTCCTTCCAGATCTATGAACCTATATTCCATATTCTATATTCTATCTTTTCTGCTCAGTTTGATCTAATTTTTTAAAGTCAAATCAGATTTACATAATAATAATAATAATAATAATAATAATAATAATAATAATAATAATAATAATTTATTAGATTTGTATGCCGCCCCTCTCCGAAGACTTGGGGTGGCTCACAACAATGATAAAAACAATATTATAGTAGCACAAATCTAATATTAAAAGAAATAACTAAAACCCTATCATATTAAAACCAAACAACACATACATACCAAACATAAATTATAAGGAGCCTTGGGGAAAGATGTCTCAACTCCCCCATGCCTGGCGGTATAGATGGGTCTTGAGTAGTTTACGAAAGACAAGGAGGGGGGGAGCAGTTCTAATCTCCAGGGAGAGTTGATTCCAGAGGGCCAGGGCTGCCACAGAGAAGGCTCTTCCCCTGGGGCCTGCCAGACGACATTGTTTAGTCGACGGGACCCGGAAAAGGCCAACTCTGTGGGACCTTATCAGTTGCTGGGATTCGTGCGGTAGCAGGCGGTTCCGGAGGTACTCTGGTCCAATGCCATGTAGGGCTTTAAAGGTCATAACTAACACTTTGAATTGTGACCGGAAATTGATCAGCAGCCAATGCAGGCCACGCAGTGTTGTAGACACATGGGAGAATCTAGGAAGCCCCACAATGGCTCTCGCGGCCGCGTTCTGCACGATCTGGAGTTTCCGAACACTTTTCAAAGGTAGCCCCATGTAGAAAGCGTTGCAGTAATCGAACCTCGAGGTGATAAGGGCATGAGCAACTGTGAGCAATGACTCCTTGTCCAAATAGGGCCGCAACTGGTGCACCAGGGTAACCTGGGCAAATGCCCTCCTCACCACAGCCGAAAGATGGTGTTCCAATGTCAGCTCAAGTTGTGTACCCTCTCTGAGGGGGTCATTAATTCCCTCCCCCAGGGTGATGGACAGACATATGGAATTGTCCTTGGGAGGCAAGATCCACAGCCACTCCATCTTGTCTGGGTTGGGTTCACATGGGTATTTTATGGAAAGTAATTCAATGTGTCCTGAATGTGGCAACCAGACTTCTGTTTCTTAACTCCTCTTCTAGACTTCTGGATTCAACTCAAGCTATTTCTTTTTCTATCTATCAGTGTTGGTTCTATTTTTCTGCTAGTTTTTATGAGCTGGGGGCTCTGTTCCTTGAAAGGTTATTTATGAGTTGATTGGAACCAACTGAAGGTTGAGTTTTTTAGCCCCTATACTATTTCACACAAGTGGTTATCCAATCTATTTTTGAAAGCCTCCAGTGTTGGAGCATTCACAACTTCTGGAGGCAAGCCGTCCCTCTGGTTGATTGTTCTCACTGTCAGAAAATCTCTCCTTAGTTCTAGATTGCTTTTCTCCTTTATTAATTTCCATGCATTATTACTCGTCTAGCCTTCAGGTGCTTTGGAAAATAGGTTGACACACTCTTCCTCACACTACACCACTTCAGACAAATGGTTATTCAACATCTTCTTAAAAACTTCCAGTGTTGGAGCATTCACAACTTCTGGAGGCAAGCTGTTCCACAGATTAATTGTTCTCACTATCAGGAAATTTCTCCTTAGTTCTAAATTGCTTCTCTCCTTGTTTAGTTTCCACCCTTTGCTTCTTGTTCTACCCTCAGGTGCTTTGGAGGTTAATTCCTTCTTCTTTGTGGCAATCCTTGAGATATTGGAACACTGCTATCATGTCTTCCCTGCTTTTTCTATTCATTAAACAAGCCATGTCCAGTTCCTGCAACTGTTTTTCATATTTAAAGATGCCTGGGATAAATTTAATGAATTTAAGCATGCACGGGATAAACATATATCCATTGTAAGATAAGATACAGGAAATAGTATAAGGGCAGACTAGATGGACCATGAGGTCTTTTTCTGCTGTCAGTCTTCTATGTTTCTATGTTTCTATATGTTTTAGCCTCCAGTCCCCTAATCATCTTTGTCGCTCTTCTATGCACTTTTTCTAGAGTCTCAACATCTTTTGTGCATTGGGGCAGCCAAAACTGAATGCAATATTCCAAATGTGGCCTTACCAAGTGGTAAGTGGTATTAACACTTCACATGATCTTGATTCTATCCCTCATTTAATGCAGCCTAGAACTCGTATTTAAATGGTTGTCCACTAGGACTCCAAGATCCCTCTCTCAGTTACTATTTTTGAGCCAGGTACCACATATATCATACCTGTGAACATTGTTTTGAATTTTCAAATGTGTGTGTGTCTGAAATTTGTACCCGTGAATTTTCAGGAGACTCCTACCAGAGAGCCAGGCAGAACTTGCACCAAAGACAAATTCCTTCTGTGTCCAATTACACTTGGCCAATAAAGAATTCTCTTCTATTCCATAGAGTTGTTTTGAAGGTAGGAGTTGAAACAGTTTATTTCCAAGATGGGAGGGGTCAGTAAATATTGTCACTGCCCTCTTTTTGACTTGTGCAGTATACAGGTCTATAATGGAAGGCAGGTTGGCAGCAATTGTTTTTTCTGCAGTTCTGATTCTCCTCTGAAGTCTGTGTCGGTCCTGTTGGGTTGCAGAACCCAACCAGACAGTTATAGAGGTGCAGATGACAGACTCCATGATTCCTCTGTAGAACTGGATCAGCAGCTCCTTGGGCAGTTTAGTGCAGAAAGAACATTCATTGTTGTGCACAACTGAAAATGCACCGATGATGTCTTCTTGAATAAGGGCGAAACATTTGCAACCAAATTGTCAAGCTTGGAGCTCAAACAAACAGCCTATCCATCCATGCACCAGCGGAAATGAAGATGGAGAGGACTTATGTGTCCGGTACCTTATCCAGCCACCAGATCCTCAGAATTCTACAGAGGCAGGTCATGCGTTTGCCCAGGTTCACCAGGTGCACCAGTTGCGGCCCTATCTGGACCGGGACTCACTGCTCACAGTCACTCATGCCCTCATCACCTCAAGGCTCGACTACTGCAATGCTCTCTACATGGGGCTACCTTTAAAGAGTGTTCGGAAACTTCAGATCGTGCAGAATGCAGCTGGGAGAGCAATTATGGGCTACCCAAGATATGCCCATGTTACACCAACACTCCGCAGTCTGCACTGGTTGCCGATCAATTTCCGGCCACAATTCAAAGTGTTGGTTATGACCTATAAAGCCGTTCATGGCATCAGACCAGAATATCTCCGGGACCGCCTTCTGCCGCATGAATCCCAGCAACTGGTTAGGTCCCACAGAGTTGGCCTTCTCCAGGTCTCATCGACTAAGCAATGTCATTTGGTGGGATCCAGGAGAAGAGCCTTCTCTGTGGTGGCCCCGACCCTCTGGAACCAGCTCCCCCCAGATATCAGAGTTGCCCCCACCCTTCTTGCCTTTCGCAAGCTCCTTAAAACCCACTTGAAATTTCACTTCCCCCTAGGCTTATAGAATTTATACATGGTATGCTTGTATGTATGAGTGGTTCTTTAAATTGGGGTTTTTTAGATTATTTTTAATATTAGATTTGTTTTCATTGTCTTTTCATTGTTGTTAGCCGCCCCGAGGGGCAGCATACAAATCTAATAAATAAATAAATAAATAAATAAACAAACAAACAAACAAACAAACAAACAAACAAACAAATAAATAAATAAATAAACAAATAAACAAACAAACAAACAAACAAACAAATAAATAAATAAATAAATAAATAAATAAATAAATAAATAAATAAATAAATAAAATGTGGTAGTGAATGTGAATTGCGGCCTTGGATTGCAAGAGGAGATTTCTCTAAAATTTTAAGTAGTATATCTGGGCTCCGGACATTTAGACGACCACTGGATGGCAACACAAAGAGAGAGTTATAATACGACCCAGATACAATAGGAAATACCTCTACATGAGATTGGGACCACACTCACACACCTTGTTGCCTGGTTGGTGAATAACCCGATTTTGCACCATGAGCTGAAGCGTATCATAAACAAACGACTCGCCCTCCCAAAATATTAAGCTATCAAACCACTCATCAGTCTTAATGCTAATCAAATTGTACACGCTGCACATATGCAACTGCTGACTTAAATCTCCAGTGTGAACATAGCCAGTGTTACTGTCAACAACCATGGCGAAGAGCATCCATCAAGTAGCTTACGGTAAGGCAGATTCATATGTCAATTCATTTTTTTTATAAAAAAAGAAAAGATTCACGTTCATCTCAAATTGTTGCACCAGGTTACAGAGACTCAACGATCAGCTGGCTGCAACGGGGTGTATGAACTTCTTGTTTTAAAGTTCTACCAACAAGTATGTTTTTCTTGCAAGTATGTTTTTCCCCTACCCCAGCTTTCAAATTAAGAAATATATATACATATATAATCTTTTCTGCTCACCCCCTCTTTCCTCTTCAACTTTCTTTTAAAAAGTTGCATTTAATGTCTTCCATGTGATGCCCCTTGGGGGAGCCCAGGCTAGAAAATTCTTAATTAAATTAATCAAAGGCAGGGACAAAATCTGTAGGGAGTATCGGAAAAGCCTTGAGTTTAATTAATCAGACACGGACACGTAGTTGAAACCCAAAATTTAGCTGTTGTGTTTCTCTTTCTTTTTCCCCTTTCCCCCCCCAAAGAATCCTGATGTGAATGTCAATTCCATTTCTCCCGGTACTTCCCCCCCCCTCTTTCTTTTCTTTCTTAATATTCTCAAAATTGCAAAAGCTGGCTTCTTTTTTCCGGCAAAACTCTTGGCATTAATGTAGTAGGGTCTTCTGAAGTGGCCAAATGTTGAAGCTTTTATTCCGGAAGAAAAAAAAAAATTCTCCTTGTTGGGATGATTAGTTTGATGGGGAATAGCTCACAAAGAAGTAAACAAGGATGGTTTTAGCATTTGCAATGAGTTTGGCTCCCTCGCCTCCCCTTTCTGGTCCTAGAGAAGTTCATTTTCAGGAAATATTAATGCATGCCATTATTAAATTAATGAGTTAAATCAATAAAATAAATTGAATATGAGTGAATTGAATACAAAAAGTATTTAATGATTGTTCTGTCTGGGTCACTCCAGAAGCCAATACCAACCCAAAAAGAGAAGCCAGACACACTGGTAAAAGGCAAAGGCAGTTTATAAAATTCAAGAAAAACACAGGTAACAGAAAATGTCCTTAAAAACAGGAAAATGCTGTATCTTCAGATATATCCACGAAGGCAAAAGTCCATGCAGCAATACAGGATTCTTGCTGCCAAGCCGAGGCTTTAGATAGCAGACCTACACCTCCCACGGGTCTTCCAAAGCTGCTGGGCCACAAGCCAGGACCAAAGACACCGAGAAACAAGACAGGATAATGCAACTCCAAACTGATAACACTCCACATGGCTTCAAGGGCTTGCCTGCCTTTTAAACCCTGCTAAGGAGGACCACACCCAAACCCAGCTGTTTCTAATTCAGTGCTGATAATACTTCTTTAATTGCTGTCGCATGTCAATGATGGCTTGTGCGTCATCACCTAATGACTCCAAGCTACTGGCTGGGGAGAGGCCCCCCCTGGGGCTCTCATGCTGTTCTCCTTCATCCCATTCCTGATTTTTCTCTCCCCCGTCTGACTGTTCAGCCCCCTCCTCTTCGCTGTCATCCTCCTCCGGGCATGGAGCCAGCAGAGACACAGCTGGTCCCTGAGCAGCCTCAGGCTGAATCACAACAATGATAAGGGGTCAAGAGGCTAAACCATGTGAGGAAAGATTGAGGGAACTATTTATGTCTAGTCTAACAAAGAGAAAAACTAGGGAGTGTCGTACAGAAGTACAGAGAATAACAAAGGACCTTGTAGCTCAAGCAGGAGACCTGACACCATTTCTGATAAGTGGCTGTCCAGTCTCTTCTTGAAAGCCTCCACTGATGAAGCACTCACATAGGAACATAGAAGATTGATGGCAGAAAAAGACCTCCTGGTCCATCTAGTTTTCCCTTATACTGTTTCCTGTATTTTATCTTAGGATGGATGGATGTTTATCCCAGGCATGTTTAAATTCAGTTCCAGCGGATTTACCAACCACGTCTGCTCACAAGTTCTGAAGGCAAGCTGTTCCATTGGTTGATTGTTGGTTGACAGGTGTAACTCTCTTCCAGGACATTCTTTCACCCTGTATTAATACATGTGTTCCGCAGCTTTGTTTCAAGTACAAACTTACACTATTGGTTAGCTTATGTATGTGAAATACAGTGTTGCATTTTATAAAACCAAAGGTAAGAACTGTATTGGTAGGATCCTTAAAAATGCATTGTGTATATGTACCTTACTGTACAATAGCTATACAGTGATAACTCGTCTTACAAACCCCTCGTCATACAAACTTTTTGAGATACAAACCCAGGGTTTAAGATTTTTTTTTGCCTCTTCTTCCAAACTATATTCACTTTACAAACCCAAGCCCCTGTCACTGGGATGCCCCATCTCTGGACTTCTGTTGCCAGCAAAGCACCCGTTTTTGCACTGCTGGGAATCCCCTGAGGCTCCCCTCCATGGGAAACACCACCTCCGGACTTCCGTGTTTTTGCAATGCTGCAGGGGAATCCCAGCAGTGCAAAAACAGGCGCTTCGCTGGCAACGGAAGTCCAGAGGTGGGGTTTGCCAGCGAAGCACCCATTTTTGCACTGCTGGGATTTCCCTGCTGGGATTCCCCTGCATCATCACAAAAACACAGAAGTCCGGAGTTGGGGTTTCCCATGTAGGGGAGCCTCAGGGGAATCCCAGCAGCACAAAAACGGGTGCTTCGCTGGCAAACCCCACCTCCATTGCCAGCAAAGAGGTGAGTTTTGAGCTTGCAGGCATTAATCACTTTTCCATTGATTCCTATGGGAAACATTGTTTCATCTTACAAACTTTTCACCTTACAAAACTCATCCCGGAACCAGTTAAGTTCGTAAGACGAGGTATCACTGTATTTGCAAATCAAGAACTTACTAATTGCATAAATATACCTAGGAACAGTTTGCTCAAATGCATGAGTCAACTGAAATAGTTGACCAACAGCCAGTGATGGGCTACCAAAATTTTTACTACCACACTGTGGGCGTGGCTTATGCATTTTCTTTCAACATCTTTCAGTGCAAATTGGGTGCTCTGGGGTGGAGGTCCATTTTCACTACCCCACTGCATTCTCCCCCGATCCAGGCAGTAACCCACCCCTGATTATCTACTATATAAAGTGCATGTACAGCCACACTCACAGCTTTTCTAAAATTATACACATTCAACCTCATGTACTGCGATAGGAAAACCATACCCAGAGCCCAGAAGGGAAAAAAAAGAAAAAGAAAAATCAAAATTTTGCCACCGGTACTGCACACCTGATCATACCCATAGAAGCCCACCACTGCCAACAACACTGTTTCCCCTTTCTTTATTCTTTCTTTCTTTCTTTACTCTGCCTCTCTTTTGTTCTTTCTCTTTTTCTCCCTTTCTTTCTTTTCCTCCTTTCTTTCTTTTTCCTTTTTACCATGTATAAATTTAGTCTAGGCTTAAGTGATAAGACAACTATGTAACAATATAGTATATTAAGTGTTGTGGTTCAGCCTGAGGCTGCTCAGGGACCGGCTGTGTCTCTGTTGGCTCCATGCCCGGAGGAGGATGACAGTGAAGAGGAGGGGGCTGAACAGTCGGATGGGGGAGAGGAAAATCAGGAATGGGATGAAGGAGAACAGCATGAGAGCCCCGGGGGGGGGGAGCTCTCCCCAGCCAGTAGTTTGGAGTCATTAGGTGATGAAGCTCAAGCCATCATTGACATGTGACAGAGACGTTCAGATCAAAGAAAGGAGCAATTAAAGAAGTATTATCAGCACTGAATTAGGAACAGCTGGGTTTGGGTGTGGTCCTCCTTAGCAGGGTTTAAAAGGCAGGCAAGCCCTTGAAGCCATGTGGAGTGTTATCAGTTTGGAGTTGCCTTATCCTGTCTTGTTTCTCAGCGTCTCTGTTCCTGGCTTGTGGCCCAGCAGCTTTGGAAGACCCATGGGAGGTGTAGGTCTGCTATCTACAGCCTCGGCTTGGCAGCAAGAATTCTGTATTGCTGCATGGATTTTTGCCTTCGTGGATATATCTGAAGATACAGAATTTTCCTGTTTGTAAGGACATTTTCTGTTACCTGTGTTTTTCTTGAATGTTATAAAACTGCCTTTGCCTTTTACCAGTGTGTCTGGCTTCTCTTTTTGGGTTGGTATTGGCTTCTGGAGTGACCCAGACAGAACAATTAAGTATATACCAATATATTAAGTAATTGATATAAAATATACAAAGAAGAAAGAATGGTGAACTGCTGAAATGTAAGCCTAAAATCCTCAACTAATGTCAAACATTTTGGTTAATTTTGTTTATTTTAATTGTTTAATAAAGTTTATTTTTTTTAAAAAAAAATGCATTCAGTGGGTCTCTACTTATCAGAAATTTGAGAATTGTTTTGAGCTCATTGGTTTTGATTTTTCCATCTTAGACCTGTGTTGGTAATAAAACTGTATTAAATATCTTGTCTTCATGGAACCTCCTATGCCTGGCCGAGTGCAGTCAACTGAGAAATGAATTAATGCAGAAGATGACACCAAGGCTGTTTTGCCAAGTGATCAGGTGCCCAGCAATTGGTTCTTTTGGCTCCAAAGATAAATGAAAATTCCAATAAATTAAGGAGTCGTGAATGTTATTATTAGCTCAAGCAAACAGATTGAAAAACATATCAAGCAAGATCATAAGCTGCCAGCAGGTCTTTAATATCAACAGCAGAAATAAACCAAGTGTGGCCAGTTTCTGCTAAACCTAATGCCAGTGTCTATGTCTAACCTCCTGTGGGAGAAGGAGTGGAAGAATCTGGGGACGGAGTTAAAAGAGGGATCAGCCTAGAATCCCTTCATAGTCACAAATGGTCTAAGTGCAATTGCCCTTGAATTTCATAGACCCTTATCTAACTTTAAACAGATGCTAACCAAGATCTGATATCTCAAGGGTTCCATTCCATTCCATTCTATTCCATTCTATTCTATTTATACTATTTATTATATTCTATATTCCACTCCATTCTATTCTATTTATACTATTTATTCTATTTATTCTATTCTATATTCTATTCTATTCTATTCTATTCCCATTAGTTGAAAAGATTCTTGGGCCTAGGCATAGCAATAAATTTATTTAATTGGACCATCATGTGTAGATGGTCAATAACAACAACAACAAACATAAGGGTTTTTGATTGTTTGTTTTAAATCAAAACGTGACACTTTGATTTCGTGGCTCTGCTATGGTCAGGAGACAGAAAGGCCTGACCTGGACTGGAACGTGGCTGCAGGATGAGAATTGAAAAATCTGACACTTTCACAGCCAAAGATGTTCTTTGAAGCTTTGTGAAAATTTCCCTCCCACTATTTTGTTCTGCAAGCAAAAATGAAAAAAAAAAACAAAAAACCAAGCAGGCTAGCTCAAAATGTCTTGACTTTTTTTTAATGTGAAAAGAAGGAGGCCCCTGAGGACTTTACTCTGCTCATCATTGCCAGCTCGAGGAGATGGAGCTCATCCTTTGATCCAACATTGTCTGAAGACATTTCTGTGGTCATCTGGCTAGCATAATATCACAAAGTGACCATTCATGCCTATTTATCTACTTTCATTTGCATAATTTCAAACTCTAGGAGTTGGAATGAGGATGGGAGCTCGCCCCATCACATGGAGCTTGTGTCTTGAACATGGAATGTTGGCTTTCCAACTGACAAGCCCAGCATCTTAACTGCTGAGCCACTGTGCCATATCATTCGTTCATTCATTCATTCATTCATTCATTCATTCATTCATTCATTGAATTTATATGTGGCCCCTCTCCAAGGACTCGGGGTGGTTTACAACATATTTCTTAATATGAAGGAGAAATCAAAGTGTTGTACTAGTAACAGTCTCTGCATTGCCACTAGAAAGGCATGCTTCCATGACAATAATTCTTTGGAGTCTTAGTGGCTCCAGTGGTTATCCAACCCAGTCTCAAAACCATACTTAGATTGTCCTATCTCCAGAATTATCTGATGGTCTTCATTCATTCATTCATTCATTCATTCATTCATTAATTTATTTATTTATTGGATTTGTATGCCGCCCCTGTCCCCAGACTCGGGGCGGCTAACAACAGCAGTAAAACATTACAACAAAATCGAATACTAAAAAAACAGTTAAAAACCCATTATATGAAAACCAATCATACTTACAAACATACCATACATAAAATTGTGAAGGCCTAGGGGGAAATTGTATCTTAGTTCCCCCTTGCCTGATGGCAGAGGTGGGTTTTAAGCAGTTTACGAAAGGCAAGGAGGGTGGGGGCAATTCTAATCTCTGGGGGGAGTTGGTTCCAGATGGTCGGGGCCGCCACAGAGAAGGCTCTTCCTCTGGGTCCTGCCAAGCGACATTGTTTGGTTGACGGGACCTGGAGAAGACCCACTCTGTGGGACCTAACTGGTCGCTGGGATTCGTGCGGCAGAAGGCGGTCCCTGAGATATTATGGCCCGGTGCCATGAAGGGCTTTATTGTTATCTAAACTGCAGGTCATTTGGTTCCTTCGAAGGGATCCTTCCAGAGGATGATGATAGTAGGGATGATGATAGTAAGGATGATGCGGATGACGATGAAGAAGAAGAAAAAGGAGGAGGAGGAGGAGGAACAAGGAGAAAAGGAGAAAGATGAAGAAGATAAAAATGAAGACAAAGAAGAAGAGGAGGAGGAAGGAGAAGGAGGAACAAGGAGGAGAAGGAGGAGGAAAAAAGAGAAAAAGAGAAAGATGGAGAAGATGAAGACCAAAATTGAAGAAGAAGGAGGAGCTAGGAGGAGGAGGAGCAAGGAGGAGGAGGAGGAGGAGAAAAGGAGAAAGATAGAGAAGATGAAGACCAAGAAGAAGATGAAGAAGGAGAAGGAGGAGCAAGGAGGAAGAGGGGGAGGAGGAGGAAAAGAAGAGGAGGAACAAGAAGAAAAGGAGAAAGATGGAGAAGATGAAGACAAATAAGAGGAGGAGGAAGGAGAAGATGAAATAAGAAGATGAGGAAGGAAGAAGGAGGAGGAGTAGGAAAAGAAGAAGAAGAAGGAGAAGAAAAAAAAAGTAAAACCAAACAAAGTTTTTAAACATTTTTTGCCTTATAACTACGAAAGATGGACCGAAGCTCTTTTGCAAAGGGACACACTTTCTTTACCCTTAGGAAAAGCTCTCTAAACTCAGCATCTGTGAAATGGATCTTTTCTTCAAAAGCAGATCAGACCAACAGCTAAAAAAGAAAAAAGAAAGAAAGCAGAAAGAAGAGGAACCAGAATCCCCACCATTTCCAAGAAGTTTCAATAAAGGTGGGGGGAGTCTGTTGAACCCCAGAAAGCGACTCGAAGGCCTCCTGTCTCCCCCCTTCATCCCTCATGTGCTTTAATTTCATTTTAATCTTCAAACTATCTCGCTTCTATCTGATACTTTATAGCTCACATCTTCCTCTTTCATGTTCTTGATTGCTTTTTTTCCCTCCTTCTCTATCCTGCCTGTCTATATTCATTCAAATTACCTTTAAGGAGAGAGGGAAAAAAATTCTAGCATATTTATTGCTAGTCGGCACAGAGAACCCTAGGGTATAAATTAATTTATGTTTGAATACTTTCAATTTCCTATTTAATTCATAAGTTTGGGCAGAACCCCTGACGTTAAGAATCTCTCAAAGGAGAAACGTAGGACTCAGGGGACGAGTAATCAGCTCTGGACAGTTTCAAAAGAAATATAAATAAATGAAAAAAACAAATAAAGATGATAATATTTGGTCACGCCTAGGAAAAGCTCTCTCTGAAATTATTATTTTAGTCCTGTGGGACCGTTCATCTTTTGAGAGCATGCCTTTCATGTCACATGGGAATTTGTCCTCGTATAATTATTTATCCTCTGTCAAATCTTAAAACTTAATTATGATTATTATTATTATCATCATACAAGAAGCTGCTTTATTAAGGCTCAGAACTGAGATGGTCTAGCTTTTCAGTGGTATTCAATCGGCACCCACCTTATTCTCAACTTTGTGACTCTACATCATAGTAGAAGATAGAATTCTTTATTAGAATTCTTTATTGGCCAGGTGTGGTTGGACAAACAAGGAATTTGTCTTGGTGCATTGTTCTGTCGGGCTCTCTGATAGGAGCCTCCCGAAAATTCAAGGATACAAATTTCAGACACACACACATTTGAAAATTCAAAACAATGTTCTTTATCACAAAAGTCAAAATAAACTAAGCACTCTTTTTGTATTGCAAAGAGCACTCTTCCCAAAACAACTGGGTAGTCTGTACAATTTCCCTTAAGCAGTCATTAAGTACTTAGCTAGCATCTGTGAAGAAACTTCACACCCCTTATTCTTCCAACGAAGTGAGACACACACACACACACACACACACACACGTTGCTCTGCTTTGTTTTCAAAGGCGTGAAAAATCAACAAACAAAGTCCAGAAAACAGCAACACACGATTCCTGAAGAACTGCGATCAGATATTCTTCCACAACAGCCAAACCCACATGCTGCTATTTATAGCAGCAGCCCTAATTACTGGAGCCCCACCCAAACACAGGTGGCCTCCCTTATTTCCTGTAATATGTCCTTACTTGGTCTCTTCTATGCATAATTCTGCGCTTGCATGGGTCCAAGACTTCTTCATCTGAATCAATGGAAGATAATGGAGATTGACTGCCTGGGCTGTGTGCCAAGCCCTCCTCTGCCGAGTCACTCCCACCTTCTTCTTCGTCCGAGGAAACTAAACTCTGAACTGATTCTGTCGGCAATAACACAGGCCTATGACATGTTGAAGTTTCCCCTACATCCACCTCCCCATTCCCTGGGGTAGGAGCTGGGCCAGAGCCAACCACAGCAGTGCATATGCTCTCAGTGTACATAAAAGAAAATATACAGTGTACATTAAAGAAAAAAATTATGAGGTACAACACTGAATGATTGTCATAGGGATCAAGTAAGCAATGAGGAAATATAGAACACCACCTCAGAACAACTAGATACAAGAATAGAGTTTTTTTCCCCAAACGCTAACACTGCTAAATAAGTGAAGTAAAAGATATTAATATTAGGAATATATTGTTCTGCCGGCGTGTCCCAACCGGCTGTAATTACAGGGTAATTGGTCCAAAAAGACACAGACCACACGATAAAAGGAAAACCAAAAGTCTTTATCAACAGAGAAGCAGAAAAAACTCCCTTTTTAAATGTCAAAGGGATTTTCTGGTACACACAAGGCACAGGTTAAATGCAATCCACTTTCTCACCCAGTAACTGGGAAATTTAGTCTAATTCCAAAGTCCAGAAAGAATCTTGAACAGGGAAACAACAAAACCACGATCTTGACGAAACTATGAATCAGATAAACTTCCACAAGGCTAAACCAGCATGCTGCTCTTTTTATCTGTAGCACTAATTACAGCAGCTCCAACCAACCACAGGTGGCCTCACTTATCTCCTGTAATAATCCTTCAGTTGTTCTCTCCTATGCATCACTCTATGCATGTGTGGGTCTGTCATACGTTCTTGTTCAGAATCCAGGGATGATAAGGATGATTGATCTCCTCCTGGGCTGTCTGCCAAACTCCCCTCTTCCCTGCTACTCATGCTTCCTTCGTCAGAGGAGCCTTTGTCCGGAGATTTTATCGGGAGCAAAACAGGCCTGTGGCATGTGGATGTTTCCCCCATATCCACCTCCACATTCCTTAGGGCAGGAGCTGGGCCAGAGCCAACCACAACATATATACTGCTCAAAAAAATAAGGGGGATACTCAAATAACACATCCTAGATCTGAATGAATGAAATATTCTCATTGAATACATTGTTCTTTACAAAGATGAATGCACACAACAGCATGTGAAATTGATTGTCAATCAGTGTTGCTTCCTAAGTGGACAGTTTAATTTCACAGAAGTTTGATTTACTTGGAGTTATATTGTGCTGCTTATTTTTTATTTTTTGAGCAGTGTTTATATTGGGAAATGACCACATAAGACTAAAGACAGATATTAAGAGGAAAAGAAATGTGAGAGAATTATTGAAAATGGTATTAAGAATATTGTGTGGATGTATGAAACTCAGCAAGCAAATGTTCACGGCATGAGATGGTGAAAGAACAAAAATGAATACAATTTATTGGGGGGGGAAACAAAAAAAAAGTAAATAACAGGTGCAGGTATTTTCCATTAGCCTGTCAGAGGATAAAGCTCTGTCATTTTTATTTACTGAATTAATCCACCATAGTCCAGCTAGAGAACCATGGTCAAAACGACCATTAATTGTAAGCTGATGTCTAGATGGACCGCATTTCCAAAGGGACTATAAACCTTTGTTCTTTTAGCCTCTGCTGGATCCCTGTGCAGGGATTATCAATAAATCACCCAAATGCTTCATCTGCTTATTAAAAATTCACCCCGCTGAACTTCCCAGGTGACTTTAAGCCAAGTTATCCACTGGGCTGTAATTTCTTCACATTCTCCTTTAACGTGATGCATGGTTACATCTGGCAGCTTCCATTAGGATATCCACAAACACCAAAGTGAAGGAAGGGACTACGTAATGGGGCCGTGGGAATAACAATCCTAAAAAAAATTATGATACTCACGAAAACAGAATTTTCATTTAAAATCCTGGTTCCCAACGTGGGGCCCAAGCCCCACAAGGGGGCAATTTGATTTTTGATGGGGGATATTGGAACCTTGTTTAAACCTAGTAAATGGCCTTTTAGGCTTCCTCCGTGTGAATAGTTTGCTTTTGGAATAATAAGAATTATGTTTGTTTGTTTGTTTGTTTGTTTTGTCCAATGCACAATAATACACAATGAAGGTTATAGAGGATATACTTGAGTAAATATATTAGAGAAAGAATAAAAGTGAAAATATAGGAATAAAACATATCTGTAAAAGAATAGAAGAAAAGATAGAGGGATAGTATTTATTCATTCATTCATTCATTCATTCATTTATTCATTCATTCGAGCGAGTGAGCGAGCAAGCAAGCGATTGATTGATTGATTGATTGATTGATTGATTGATTGATTGATTGATTTTGTCCAATACACAATGAGTTTTTTAGTGGATATACACATAGTAAAATACATGATGAAGGTTATAGAGGAGATACTCATAGTAAAATATATCTAAGAAAGAATAGAAAAGAAGATATAGGAATAATACATATCAATGAAAGAATAGAAGAGATATAGGAATAGAAGAAAGGTATAGGAGATATAGGAGAGCAATAGTACAGGGGACGAAAGGCACTCTAGTGCACTTGTACTCGCCCCTTACTGACCTCTTAGGAATCTGGATAGGTCAACCGTGGATAATCTAAGGGTAAAGTGTTGGGGATTAGGGGATGATATTACGGAGTCCGGTAATGAGTTCCACACTTCGACAAGTCATATTTTTTAGTAAACAACTCGGTTACTGAAGTCATATTTTTTAGTAGATACAATATATGAGATATAGGAGAGACAATAGGACAGGGGACGGAAGGCACTCTAGTGCACTTATGTACGCCCCTTACTGACCTCTTAGGAGTCTGGAGAGGTCAACCGTGGATAGTCTAAGGGTAAAATGTTGGGGGTTGGGGGAAGATACTACGGAGTCCAGTAATGAGTAACAATAATTTTAGAGATGCTTAGGTGGGTCATGGCCAGGGGTTGTCTACTGCCAAATGGGGGGATGCAGTGGGGTAGCCAAAATGGAATTCCACCCCAGAGAACCCAATTTACACCATAAGATATAGAAAGAAAATGCAGGGCGTCCTCTTTCGGCAGCCTCTGCGTTCTTTACGAAAGTGTTAAAAAACCCCAAAGCTGGCGATTCTGATACAAACAAAAGAGTCTAGGAAAGGTATAAGGAGATAAGAACTGGAATTAATTCTATGTGATCTGGGTTTCTTCCTCCCCCTCTTTTCCAAATGGCTACAGTATTATCTAGAACAGTGTTTCCCAACCTTGGCAACTTGAAGATATTTGGACTTCAACTCCCAGAATTCCCCAACCAGGGAATGCTGACTGGGGAATTCTGGGAGTTGAAGTCCAGATATCTTCAAGTTGCCAAGGTTGGGAAACACTGATCTAGAATATTGTTATGGGTATTGTTTTGAGGTTCTTGTAAAATGCTTGGTTAAGTCACATGATTTTAAGCCACTCCCACCTGGTCACATGGCCGGCACATGACTCCTACCCAGTCACATGACCACAAAGCCACACCCACAAATAAGCCACACCTACAGTGCGACAGCAAAATTTTTGATAGCCTTTCACTGGGCATCGCCCAAAAAAGGTTGAGAACCACTGATTTAAAACAATAGGAAGAAGAGAAAATAGATGCTAATTCAACACTATTCAAAGTAAGGGTTAGTATCAGACTTATGGCTTCCTAGCCGAATAACAATCATAATTTGTATTACAGTCACAAACCAAGATTACGAATAAGAGACATTAAACAGTTAATGTTAATGTTATTAATTCAAGCCAAGGTGTGGTAGACCTTGACTCACAATCAGTTGTTTAGTGATTTGTTCAAAGTTGGAAAAGTACTGATTTATGAGAGGTCCTCATCAGGGTGGCACAGTGGTTAGAGTGCAGCACTGCGGGCTACTTCAGTTAACTGCTAGCTGTGCTGGAGTTCAGCAGTTCAAATCTCACCATCGGCACAAGTTTGACTCAACTTTCCACCTTCCGAGGTGGGTCAAATGAGGACCCAGATTGTTGGGGGCAAGAGGCTGATTCTGTAAACCACTTAGAAAGGGCTGTAAAAGCACCATGAAGTGGTATATAAGTCTAAATGCTATTGCTATTATGACCGTTACTTAGCAACCAGGATATATTTACAACAGTTGTAGCATCCAGAGGTCATGTAACCACAGTGTGCAACCATCCTACTTGGCGACCCTTGTAAATTAGAAGAAAAGCATTTTGGAAGGTGTGGGATTATGTTTCGGGTGTCAATGTTATGAATTTTAAAAATACAGTAATCCCTCGCTACTTCGCGGTTCATCATTGGTGGATTTGCTACTTCACAAGTTTTCAAAAGGGCTTAAATCCATTAAATCCATTGAAAATTTTAAATCCATTAAAAATTCATAAAATTCTTCTACAGTACTACTGTACTCTATTAAAGAAACTGGTAGGATATCACATGTAGTTCCAGCTGAGAGACATTATAGAATGACTGTTTAATGCAAAGGGTGCATTATCTCCGGGACTGCCTTCTGCTGCACGAATCCCAGCGACCAATTAGGTCACACAGACTTGGCCTTCTCCGGGTCCCGTCAACTAAACAATGTTGTTTGGCGTGACCCAGGGGAAGAGCCTTCTCTGTGGCAGCCCCGGCCCTCTGGAACCAACTCCCCCCAGAGATTAGAATAGCCCCCACCCTTCTTGCCTTTCGTAAGCTTCTTAAAACCCACCTCTGTCGTCAGGCATGGGAGAATTAAGATATTATTTCCCCCTAGGCTTCTACAATTTATGCATGGTATGTTTGTATGTATGATTGGTTTTTATAACAAGGGTTTTTAGCTACTTTATTATTGGATTGTCGCATGTTGTTTTTACCACTGTTGTTAGCCGCCCCGAGTCTACGGAGAGGGGCGGCATACAAATCCAATAAAATGAAATGGGTGGGTTTTAAAAGTCCAAATACTCGTTAAATAATAATAATAATAATAATAATAATAATAATAATAATAATAATAATAATAATAATAATAATAATAATAAATACTGTACATAAAAATATATCTTTCCTCTACTTCACGGAAATTCATTTTTCACAGGTGGTCTTGGAACGGATCCCCTGCAAAAAATGAGCGATCACTGTATACATATTTGCTGAGTTAGGGAAAATTAGAGAGACTTCGAGACTGTGTAAATTATTTAACTACTGTTAATACCCACCTTCCCCTTGTAACTTGATGACTTTCCCTTTTAATCATCTCAAAAATTAGAACTTGGTGACAAGTCTTGGAGGAGGCTGGGGGCTACGTTCAAGGCGTGAGAAGATTTGTGCTAATGAAGAGAGAGTGGGGGGAGAGCCTAAAATCAACTAAATGAGAGACACAAAGAGTTTAATGTCAGGTTAAGTCCAAGAAGAATGTGGAATGATTGAGTCAAAGTTCAGTTCTTTATTTCCTTAGGGACAATAGATCAAATCTTGCCCATCGATGAGAATATTTGTAGCTCAGAGTTGGGAGTGTGTGGGCTCCTTGATGTTAGTTTAAAGGTGATGTGACTGGGTGGGAGTGGTTTAATGACCAAGAGAAGTTTTCAAATAGGTATTGGGACTCTTTTTCAATTGATTAAGTCACTG
Source organism: Erythrolamprus reginae (assembly GCF_031021105.1). Lineage (NCBI taxonomy): Eukaryota > Metazoa > Chordata > Lepidosauria > Squamata > Dipsadidae > Erythrolamprus > Erythrolamprus reginae. The sequence continues at coordinate 348,983,800 of NC_091951.1, forward strand.
ATAACACACTTACTCTCCCAAAAGACCTGGACTTTGTCTCAGACTGATCTAACACCTGGCAACTTCAAATATCAACCAACAAATGCTCTACCCTCCACATTGGCAAAAAGAATCCTAACTGCACATACGAACTGAATAAACAATCTCTCACTGCCAACCCACATTCTGTAAAGGACCTTGGAATACTAATATCGAATGACCTAAGTGCCAAAGCCCACTGCAACAATATCGCCAAAAAAGCCTCTAGAGTTGTCAACCTGATCCTACGCAGCTTCTGCTCAGGCAATCTCACTCTACTCTCAAGAGCCTACAAAACTTTTGCCAGACCTATCCTAGACAACTGCTCATCTGTCTGGAACCCATACCACATCTCAGACATCAACACCCTTGAAAATGTCCAAAGATATTTCACCAGAAGAGCCCTTCACTCCTCCACTCGAAACAGAATATCCTACGAAAATAGACTAACAATCCTGGGCCTAGAAAGCCTAAAACTACGGCGCCTAAAACACGATCTGAGCATTGCCCACAAGATCATATGCTGCAATGTCTTACCAGTCAACGACTACTTCAGCTTCAACCGCAATAACACAAGAGCACGCAACAGATTCAAACTTAATACGAACCGTGCCAAACTGTAAAAAATATGATTTGTAAAAAATATGATTTCAACAATCGAGTTATCGAAGCTTGGAACTCACTCCCAGACTCAATTGTGTCAACCCCTAACCCCCAACACTTCTCCCTTAGACTCTCCACGATTGACCTCTCCAGGTTCCTAAGAGGCCAGTAAGGGGCGTACATAAGTGCACTGGTGTGCCTTTCGTCCCCTGTCCAATTGTCTTTCCTTTTTTTTCACCTATCTTATATATTCTCTTCCTTTCATATATCCTCTCCTCTAAGTTCACCTTCACCCTCTTTTTATATTATCACATGTCTGTTTTCTTCCTATGCATTTATGTATTGGACAAATGAATAAATAAATAAGAAAAATTAAAAATTATTTGAATAGCCACAAAACGGACACATGATAGACAGCATTATTTGTTGAGGAGCACAGTCACAAGGCTCAGTATGATAACGGATAAGGTAAGTTGCTCAATTTTATTTCATTGCTATAAAAGTTCAGTTCTACACAAAGTGTTTATGGGTAAAAACATACTGTTTAATTATTTCCTACTTTAAAAGTAATTAAGGATCATACTAACGTACTGGAGAAGGAAGTACAACAAAAAAGCTCTTAAGCATTCAATAAATAGTGCATAAACTTACTATCCCCACTGTGTCCCCATCCCTGCAGTCAGCAGCCCCTTCCTGGTTTGAGCGAAGTAGTTGTTAAAGTATATTCTGGGCACTGTGCTGCAATGGAAAAATGCGTAATGGATCGGCCAGTGTGAGTGAAGGAGCCAGCCACTTTCCCTCTTACTTCTCCTTGCTCCCCCTCCTTCCCTCATGGCGGCCGCTCCATTTCCAGGATTGATTTGATAGCGCAGGTGTGTGTGTATAATTTAACAACCAGTTTGCCCAGGGTCATAGAAACATAGATGACGGCAGAAAAAGACTTCATGGTCCATCTAGTCTGTCCTTATACTATTTCCTGTACTTTATCTTAGGATGGATCTATGTTTATCCCAGGCATTCATTCATTCATTCATTCATTCATTCATTCATTCATTCATTCATTCATTCATTCATTCATTCATTCATTCATTCATTCATTCATTCATGCATGCATGCATGCATGCATGCATTCATTCATTCATTCATTCATTCAGTGCATTGCACAATGAGAGATACATTGGGTATGCATATAGTAAATATATAATGAAGGTTATAGAGGATATACTCATAGTAAAATATATCTAAGAAAGAATAGAAGAGAAGAAATAGGAATAAAATACATCAGTGAAAGAATAGAATAAATATAGGAAAGAAGAATGGTATAGGAGATATAGGAGAGCAATAGGACAGGGGACGGAAGGCACTCTAGTGCACTTATGCACACCCCTTACTGACCTCTTAGGAATCTGGAGAGGTCAACCGTGGATAGTCTAAGGGTAAAGTGTTGGGGGTTTGGGGATGACACTACAGATTCCCGCAATGAGTTCCACGCTTCGACAACTCGGTTACTGAAGTCGTATTTTTTACAGTCAAGTTTGGAGCGGTTAATATTAAGTTTAAATCTGTTGTGAGCTCTTGTGTTACTGTGGAATTACCAACCACGTTTGCTGGAGGTTTGTTCCAAGCATCTACTACTCTTTCAGTAAAATAATTGTTTCTCACGTTGCTTCTAATCTTTGCCCCAACTAACCTCAGATTGGGCCCCCTTGTTTTTGTGTTCACTTTCCTATTGAAAACACTTCCCTCCTGAACCTTATTTAACCCTTTAATATATTTAAATGTTTCGATCATGTCCCCCCTTTTCCTTCTGTCCTCCAGACTATACAGATTGAGTTCATGAAGTCTTTCCTGATACGTTTTATGCTTAAGACCTTCCACCATTTTTGTAGCCTGTCTTTGGAGGGGAGGCTCATCCCCCATGTGTGGTGGAGCTAGAGGATGAAAATGGGTCACGCCTCCCACCCTGGGCAAACCAGTCATTAAATTATTTGAATCCCACCGTTGACTATGAGTATATCTAAATCTTTAAAAAATATATATATATTTATTCATTTTTTTCAGTTTTAAAAATGTCACAACAATTTTGCACAGATCAGAACTGATCTCTTAAATTCTATCTATTCTATTGCTTACAATCATTATTTAAGTTTACATTATTTACACAGATTGTTCATATTTACATAGTTCCTGTATTTGTGAGTGCTTTCACCTTATATCCCCGTTTATTTAGTTATTTTCTCCCCATCCAATTGTATCATCTTTGCCAAGTGTCATAATATTCTGAATTGTATAGTCCTTTGATCTGCATTGTTAGGTTATTCATTTCCGCACATCTGTATATTTTGTCTATAACTATGTTTTCTGGTGGCATACCTGTTCTGCCGGGCTCTCTGGTAGGAGCCTCCCGAAAATTCAAGGATACAAATTTCAGACACACACATGTTTGAAAATTCAAAACAATGTTCTTTATCACAAAAGTCAAAATAAACTAAGCACTCTTTTTGTATTGCAAAGAGCACTCTTCCCAAAACAACCGAGTAGTCTATACAGTTTCCCTTAAGCAGTCATTAAGTACTTAGCTAGCAGCTGTGAAGAAACTTCACATCCCTTCTTCTTCCAACGAAGTGAGACACACACACACGTTGCTCTGCTTTATTTTCCAAGGCGTGAAAAAGCAACAAAGTCCAGAAGACACAGGATTCCTGACGAACTCCGATCAGATATTCTTCCACAACGGCCAAACCCACATGCTGCTATTTATACCAGCAGCCCTAATTACTGGAGCCCCACCCAAACACAGGTGGCCTCCCTTTTTTCCTGTAATATGTTCTTACTTGGTCTCTTCTATGCATAATTCTGTGCTTGCGTGGGTCCAAAACGTCATCATCTGAATCAATGGTAGATAAGGGAGATTGACTGCCTGGGCTGTGTGCCAAGCCCTCCTTTGCCGAGTCACTCCCACCTTCTTCTTCGTCCGAGGAAACTGAACTCTGAACTGACTCTGTCGGCAATAACACAGGCCTGTGACATGTTGAAGTTTCCCCAACATCCACCTCCCCATTCCCTGGGGCAGGAGCTGGGCCAGAGCCAACCAAAACAATACCTAAATCTTTTTATTCTATTGTCCTGTTCTAACATTGTACCCCCCAAAACTGTACAGAGTTTGCTTACCAGAGGATTATTTTCCTCTAAGTGTACGGAAGATATTTTTCTCTGATGCTTCTCAAATCTTCTCATGTAACAAGGTGGACCAGAGACATTATAGCTCCAAACAACTTTCTAGTTTATTTTTCCAAAACTAATTGGAAGAGTTATGATCACATTATAGTCTAATCACCATTAGAGCTAGTTAACTATGCCTGATGAGCAGAAAAACTGCCTTTTATTTACTGCTGGGTTTGCCTCTTTCAGGAAAAAATTGAGACTCCTGTTTTTAAAAAATCTGTAAGTATTGGGTGGGGAAGGGCAAGGCCTGGAAATTATTACCAGTCCTTTTTTTTTTAAAAAAAAAAGTCCACATGTCTTTAAATTGTGTGAGAGAAATAAAACTGGGTTCTTATTATATACATCTCAGAAAGAAATTAGGACCTAAAAAATTACATGAACCAAAGTTTTAGACCGAAATATTGCAAAGGGTATCATTTGTAATTTTGCTGAGCTGTTACTTTGAAATGTGATTTTGCAAAATAAGTGTTCTGCTCTCTGGCTAAGGCCACTGAAAATTGGAATAAAGGATTGCTAAATGCATATATTTGTAAAACACCACATCATCTTTATTTGAATCATCTCGGCATGCAGCGCTAATCTCTTACCTTAAACTTCGGTATGCAAGGCAACATCAAAATCATTAAAACATTCCACAAGTCATTCTAAGATTTATGGCTAGACAGAGTTATCCCAGGGTCATAAAACTGCAATTAAAAGCACACAAGGCATAGCTTACTTTCGGAGCTGCTTGGAAAAACTTCCATATTTCTTGACGGCAGATTGATGACTCAACTCTTCTCTTCTGCTGACACCCTCTCCTTAATATTTCTTCCCTGACACTTGCTCTCTACGACTCTGCAAGCGTCTGAAATAAGGATTTACCCATCTAGCATCTGCTTCTCCTTCATTTGAATCTGAACCCATAGAAACGTCCTGTGGTTGGTCTCCTTCTGCCTTTAAATCAGGCCCTACCACTAATTCATAACCACTTTCTGAATCAGAATCTGAAAAATCCCCAAATTGAACAGGAGTTTACACCAGTGTTTCCCAACCTTGGCAATTTGAATATATTTGGACTTCAACTCCCAGAATTCCCTCTTCCCCCTTGGAGCTCTCAGGTTGCTTTGATGGTGTTGTGGTTGGCTCTGGCCCAGCTCTTGCCCCAAGGAATGTGGAGATGTGGGGAAAACATCCACATGCCACAGCCCTGTTTTGCTCCCAATAGGATCTCCCGACGAAGGCTCCTCTGACGAAGGAAGCATGAGTGGCAGGGAAGAGGGGGGTTTGGCAGACAGCCCAGGAGGAGATCAATCATCCTTATCATCCCTGGATTCTGAACAAGAACTTATAACGGACCCACACATGCATAGAGTGATGCATAGGAGAGAACAACTGAAGGATTATTACAGGAGATAAGTGAGGCCACCTGTGGTTGGGTGGGGCTGCTGTAATTAGTGCTACAGATAAAAAGAGCAGTGTGCTGGTTTAGCCTCGTGGAAGTTTATCTGATTCATAGTTTCGTCAAGATCATGTTTTTTGCTCTTTCCCTGTTCAAGACTGTGTGTGGACTTTCTTAACTTTTGGAATTGGACTCAGATTCCCAGTTACTGGATAAGAAATTGGATTGCATTTAAACTGTGCCTTGTATGTACCAGAAAATCCCTTTGACATTTAAAAAGGGAGTTGTTTCTGCTTTTCTTTTGATAAAGACTTTTTGCTTTCCTTCTATCATGTGGTGTGTATCTTTTTGGACCCGGCAGAACAGATGGTGACTTTGATTCCCACGCTTCCTGTGACTCCCACGCCACCTCTGATTTGGCTGCTGGAGAGGTCAGCGCCTGATCAGCCACAACATATAGGGTCTCCTGCTCAAGGAAGGAGTTGGATTAGAAGACTTCCAGGATCCATTCCAACACTATTATTCAATGCCATTTCTCTCCTAGGATGCTGTAAGTGAAATCACCTTTAAATTTGCAAAGTTTCAACAGTACTAACTGTGAGAGGGATCTTAGAGTCCTGGCAGACAATCATTTAAACAGGAGCCAGCCGTGTGCAGCAGCTGCCAAAAAAGCCAACACAGTTCTAGGCTGCACTAACAGCGGGATAGAATCAAGATCACACGAAGTGTTAATACCGCTTTATAATGCCTAGGTAAGGCCACACCTAGAGTACTGCATTCAGTTTTTGTCACCACAATGCAAAAAGGATATTGAGACTCTAGAAAGAATACAGAGAAGAGCAACAAAGATGATTAAGGGACTGGAGGCTAAAACATATGAAGAACGGTTGCAGGAACTGGATATGTCTAGTTTAATGAAAAGAAGGACCAGGGGAGACATGATAGCAGTGTTCCAATATATCAGGGATTGCCACAAAGAAGAAGGAGTTAACCTCCAAAGCACCTGAGGGTAGAACAAGAAGCAATGGGTGGAAGCTAAACAAGGAGAGAAGCAACTTAGAACTAAGGAGACAGTGAGCACAATTAATCTGTGGAACAGCTTGCCTCCAGAAGTTGTGAATGCTCCAACACTAGAAGTTTTAAGAAGTTGTTGTATAACCATCTGTATTAAGTAGCATAGGGTTTCCTGCCCAAGCAGGGGGTTGGACTAGAGGTTCTCCAAAGTCACTTCCAGCTCTGTTGTTATTATTATTATTATTATTATTATTATTATTATTATTATTATTATTATTATTATTATTATTATTATTATTATACATCAGTCCATTCTGACCTCCTCTTCTTTACTTGAGGTTGCAGAATCACTATGCACTAGAAATATTCACTAGAAAGAAAGTGGATATTCTCCCTTGGTTCAGCCATAGCTCTAGGCAGTGGTGAAATCTACTTACCTCCCCTACTGGTTGGGAAGTGCACACTTTTCATTCTCTGCGCATGCACAGAGGGTTAAAAATTTGGACTGGGAGTCACTGCTCACAGTCACTCATGCCCTCATCACCTCGAGGCTCGACTACTGTTATGCTCTCTACATATGGCTACCTTTGAAAAGTGTTTGTAAACTTCAGGTCGTGCAGAATGCAGCTGTCAGAGCAATCATGGGCTTCCCCAAATATGCCCATGTTACACCAACACTCCGCAGTCTGCATTGGTTGCCGATCAGTTTCCGGTCACAATTCAAAGTGTTGGTTATGACATATAAAGCCCTTCATGGCACCGGACCAGATTATCTCAGGGACCGCCTTCTGCTGCACAAATCCCAGTGACCAGTTAGGTCCCACAGAGTGGGCCTTCTCCGGGTCCCATCAACTAAACAATGTCGTTTGGCGGGACCCAGGGGAAGAGCCTTCTCTGTGGCGGCCCTGGCCCTCTGGAACCAACTCCCCCCAGAGATTAGAATTGCCCCCACCCTCCTCGCCTTTCGTAAGCTTCTTAAAACTCACCTCTGCCACCAGGCATGGGGGAATTGAGATTCTTTCCCCCTTAGGCCTTTACAATTTATGCATGGTATGTTTTGTATGTATGTTTGGTTTTATAATAAGGGTTTTTAATTGTTTTACTATTGTATTGTCACATTGTTTTATCACTGTTGTTAGCCGCCCCGAGTCAACGGAGAGGGGTGGCATACAAATCCAATAAATAAACAAACAAACAAATAAATAAATAAATAAAGTAAGTGGTGATGTTCGGGCATGTGAGCAGAGCCTTGCATTGCAACCATCACTGGTTGTCCGAACCGCCAGCAGCCACTGCTACCTGTATACCTAAACAAATATGAACTGGTAGCATTTCACCCCTGGCTCTAGGCAATGATCAAACCAATGAAGGAAATGTCTCTCCTTGTTTGTTTGTTTAAAACAAAGCTTTAAAAAAAAACCCAATTCAGGACCTAGTATTCTCTAACAATTTCTTGTTGCCAAGTTTCAAAAAATGGCCACATTGAATAGCTTGGGTCATCCACAATGGTGTATTGCTGGCAGACGGAATGGAATTAATTGTGCTGGAAAGAGCTGATTTGCCCAATTGCCGTATTAGAACACCACCTATTGTTTTGAACCCGACTGCTATTTATGTAAAACAAAAATAAAGGCAAGAAACCCAAACGACAGCAAAGGGAAAAGCTAATTCATCGTCTGCTGATCGAGGTCTGCCTTGCTGCCGCATTTTTCGTCATTTGGGGAGGGCACCAGATGGGGCATTTTTTTTTCTGATGAGTTAGTGGCAGGGAGTAGTTAAAGAGGTCAGATTTCTGCTTTGGTTTTGTTCTGCCGCTCCCAAATTATACACAGAAAGGAAAAGCAGCATATTTCCTCCAGGTTGTAGTTGTTGTTTTGTAAATAAGTGCATTCATTTGCAGGTCAATAAGGTAATTGAGTGAAGAAAGGAAGGAAGAGAAGTTGTAAAAAAAAAGAAACCCACGAAATTGATTTTTATGCAGCCTCCTCCACCTACGGACAATAACTACTCGGGAACTTATCATAGCTTCAGGCCTGTATTAACTGTGAGAGCATTAGCAATCTAAAGAAGTAGATGCATCAACTTGATTTTTGCCTTACTGTTCCACCCTGTGAAACTTTGACTTTATTTAATTTATTTTATTTATTCATTTGTCCAATACATAAATACATAGGAAGAAAATAGACATGTGATAATATAAAAGAGGGTGAAGGTGAACTTAGAGGAGAGGATATATGAAAGGAAGAGAATATATAGGATAGTTGAAAGAAAGGAAAGACAATTGGACAGGGGACGAAAGGCACACCAGTGCACTTATGTATGCCCCTTACTGACCTCTTAGGAACCTGGAGAGGTCAATCGTGGAGAGTCTAAGGGAGAAGTTATGGGGGTTAGGGGTTGACACAATTGAGTCCGGTAATGAGTCCACGCTTCGATAACTCGGTTGTTGAAATCATATTTTTTACAGTCACGTTTGGAGCGGTTCGTATTAAGTTTGAATCTGTTGCGTGCTCTTGTGTTGCTGCGGTTGAAGCTGAAGTAGTCATTAACCGGTAGGGCGTTGCAGCATATGATCTTGTGGGCAATACTCAAATTGTGTTTTAGGCACCGTAGTTCTAGGCTTTCTAGGCCCAGGGTTGTTAGTCTATTTTCGTAGGGTATTCTGTTTCGAGTGGAGGAGCGAAGGGCTCTTCTGGTGAAATATATTTGGACGTTTTCAAGGGTGTTGATGTCTGAGATGTGGTATGGGTTCCAGACAGATGAGCAGTAGTCTAGGATGGGTCTGGCAAAAGTTTTTATTTATTTATTTATTTATCTATCTATCTATCTATCTATCTATCTATCTATCTATCTATCTATCTATTTATTTATTAGAGTTGAAAGGGACCGTTAGGTCATCGAGTCCAACCCCCTGCCTGAGCAGGAAACCCTACAGCACCCCAGCCAAATGGAAGTCCAATCTCCTCTTGAAGGTGTCCAGAGTTGGGGAGTTCACCACCTCCCCTGGCAGGCAGTTCCATTGGTTGATCGCTCTGACCGTCAGGAAGTTCTTCCTTATTTCCAGGTTGAATCTCTCCTTGGTCAGCTTCCAACCGTTGTTCCTCGTCCGGCCCTCTGGTGCCCTGGGGAATAAAGAGACCCCCTCCTCACCGTGGCAACCCCTCAAGTATCTGTAAACTGCTATCATGTCCCCTCTAGACCTTCTTTTTTCTAGGCTGTCCATGCCCAGTTCTCTCAATCTCTCTTCGTAAGTCTTGGTTTCGAGTCCCCTAATCATTTTGGTTGCTTTTTTTTGCACCTTCTCCAGAGTTTTGATGTCTTTTTTGTAGTGAGGTGACCAAAATTGGATGCAGTACTCCAGGTGGGGTCTGACCAGGGCATAGCAGAGTGGTATTAGTACTTCCCTGGTCTTGGAGCGTATTCCTCTGTTGATGCAGCTTAGGATTGAGTTGGCTTTTTTGGCTGCTGCTGCACATTGCTGACTCATGTTTAGTTGATTGTCCACCAAGACTCCAAGATCTCTTTCGCAGTCACTACTGCTGAGTGGAGTATCTCCCAGGCTGTATGTATGTCTAGGGTTCTTTTTGCCGAGGTGGAGGACTCTGCATTTGTCGGTGTTGAACCTCATTTTGTTGGTATGGGCCCACTGTGATAGTCTGTCTAGGTCTTCTTGTACTCTGAGCCCGTCCTCAAGGGTGTTGGCTACCCTCGCCAGCTTGGTGTCATCTGCAAATTTTATTAGTTCCCCTTTTATTCCCTCGTCCAGGTCGTTGATGAAGATGTTAAAGAGTACAGGACCCAGGACAGAGCCCTGTGGTACTCCACTGTCTACTTTTTTCCATGTGGATTTGGTGCCATTGAGGACAACTCGTTGGGTGCGGTTGGTCAGCCAACTGTTTATCCATCTACGTGTGTAGTAATCTACTCCATATTTTTCTAGTTTGTGGGTTAGGAGATTGTGGTCGACTTTATCGAAAGCCTTACTGAAGTCCAAGTATATGAGGTCCACTGAGTTGCGTTGGTCAACTGACTTGGTTATGGTATTGAAAAATGATATGAGATTGGTTTGGCATGATTTGTTTCTGATGAATCCGTGCTGGCTATTGGATATGATCTTGTTTGTTTCTAGGAAGTGGGTAAGTTGTTTTTTGATTATTTTCTCCAGTATTTTTCCAGGTATAGAGGTCAGACTGATTGGTCTATAGTTACCTGGGTCGGTCTTTTTGCCTTTTTTGTGGATGGGGACTACGTCAGCTCGCTTCCAGTCTTCCGGTAGGTCTCCAGTGATCCATGATATTTGGTAGATGAGGAGGAGTGGTTCTGCTATAGTGTCTGCCAATTCTTTTAGGACTTTGGGGTGAAGTCCGTCTGGCCCTGGTGATTTGTATTCGTTGAGTTCCCTCAGGTAGTCCCTCACTGTGCTTTTGTCTATGTTGAGTTCGGTTCTGGGGCAGTTTGTTGCAGTTAAATTGCAGATTGGTTGGAGGGAGGTTCCCTTTTGTGTGAAGACTGATGCAAAGTAGGCGTTGAGTAGCTGTGCTTGGTCATTGCTGTCTGTGATTTCTCTACCCTATTCGTTTTTTATTGTGACAATTGTTTCTTTGATTTTCTTCTTATTGTTGATGTGTTGGAAGAATCTTTTTTTGTTGTCTTTGACTTCCGCTGCAAGGTGTTGTTCATATTGTGCCTTTGCTGTTTTTATTTTTTGTTTGCAGGAACTGGCTGTTTGCTGATATTCCGCTTTGGTTATGAGTCCTTCTTTCCATTGTTTGTACTTAGCTTTTTTTCCTTTTATGTCATCTGCGAGGGCTTTGTTTAGCCATGCAGGTTTAGTTTTGGTTTTCCTGTTTTTCATTTTCATGGGGATTGCGTTGTTTTGGGCGTCTATGATGCTGTTTTTTAGGATCACCCAGGCTTCCTGAGTGGTTTTTCCTTCTAAGAGTTCATTCCAGGGGCATTGTTCAAGGTTCGCTCTGAGCTTGTTAAAGTCCGCTTTTCTGAAGTCTGGGACTGTAGTGGTGTTGGGTATAGTAGCTAGTGATTGCACTATGTTGAATTTGAGGATGGCGTGGTTTGTAGGCTCTTGTTTCTCAAGTTTTGTCTCCGAATCAACATGCTACATAGCTTAGGACCAGAGTACGTAAGGGACCGTCTCTTGCCTCATGTATCCCAGCAGCTGGTCCGGGCTCACAGAGTTGGCTTTCTCCAGGTCCAGTCAGCCAAGCAATGCTATCTGGCAGGCCCTAGGGGAAGAGCCTTCTCTGTGGTGGCTCCGGCCCTTTGGAATCAACTCCCTCCAGAGATTCTCACTGCTTCCACTCTCCTGGCCTTTCAAAAAATGTTGAAGTCACATCTTTTTCGGCAGGTTTGGGGCTGTTGAATATAGACACTTTGCTCCAGTCCACGTTATGCTGGAGACTGGGGTGAATGTGATTGAATAATTTTAAGGTCATGGGTTTTAAGTTTGTTAAATTAGATTTTAGCTTGTTTAATGGATTTGTTTTTAACTTGGTTTAGTTTTAATCTTTGATTTTTTTTCTATTTTATCTTATGTATTTATCTTTATGTTGTAAGAGTCTCCAGAGAAGGGCAACCTAGAAATTGTAAAAATAGATAGATAGATAGATAGATAGATAGATAGATAGATAGATAGATAGATAGATAGATAAGTTTGGAAAGTCCCAGAAAAGGCACTATAGATATCTTTAGCACTATCAACACAACTATCCATAAGAGCCCAGATGGTTTCGGTTTTTAAAGAGTAGAGTCATTATTACCCAGAAGCTTCGTCAGTCGAGAATAAATAAATAAATACACAAATAAATGCTGGTGCTCATTTGCTTTGCTTTGTTTGTTTGTTTAAAGAAAGAAAACAGATGGAGACCTCTTGCGCTTCATATTTTGTCTTAGCAGATTGAGCAAAAGTAATTGGTCACAAGTGTTTTGGTTAATTGAAATACAGAGATAAATATACTAAATGTCAATTGCCCGCAGAGTCATACATTCCAATAAATTGATACTAGAGATCGGTTTTGTGTAGTGATGGGCGAACCAAACTGGCACAATTTGGTTCTGTACTGAATTTTGCGGTGCTCGGTATGCCGAACACGAACACGAAATTTTTCCAAACTTCGGGCAAAGTTAGGGGTCACGTTCGGCGTACGGAGCTTTGCCGTCACCGGCAGGTTGCTAAGGATGCCAAGGTGATCACTTCCTGGATTCCATGGAATCCCCAGCTCCTTCAAAGGGAGGTCTTCACATAAAAATAAACATTGTTATTTTTACGAAAAAGGACACCGCAGCGGCGCTGCAAGCAAAGCGCGGTCCTTTCATGTAAAAATAAGGAGCTGGGGAATCCTTCCCATGAAGAGATTCCGGTGGCAGAGCCTTGACGTCACCGGCAGGTTGCTAAGGACGCCAAGGTGATCACTTCCTGAATTCCATGGAATCCAGGAAGTGATTACCTTGGCGTCCTTAGCAACCTGCTGGTATACGTGATGTCAAAGCTCCGCTCCTGGAATCTCTTGGTGGGAATCCCCGTTCGGGTTTGGGTTTGGTTTGGGTTCAGACGAATTTTGCATAAAGTTCGTCCAAACTTGCCAAACCCGAACACCGTTGGGTTCGCCCATCACTAGTTTTGTGTATTATCATTGGGACACCATCTCTCTCTCTCTCTCTCTCTCTCTCTCCTCTTTCCCTCCCTACCTCCAATCGCCCCTCTCTCCCTCTGTCTCCCCCTCTGTATCTGACTTTCTTTCTCTACTCTGCTCTCTCTTCTACATTATTTTGCATTTTTGCTACATCAGGAATAGTTACTGTATTTTTCAGAGTATAAGACGTACCTGAGTTTTTTGGGACGAAAATGGGGTGTGGGGAAAAAATCTGCCTACCAGGTATTCATCTGGCTAGCATCCTTAGTCTGGTCAGCTTCAGCACGCTATTTTATCCCCTGGTTAGGGCTTTAAAAAGCCTTATTCAGAGTGAGTGGCAATGAAAAAAAGCCTACAAAGACTTAGGTCTGGAAAAAAATCTGCAGAGGGAGTAGCTATGAAAAAGCTTGCAAACCAGTAAGAGCAGGGAAAATCATTAGCACATCATTGGGGCTGAAAAAAAAACATTATTTGGAGCAGGTAGCAATGAAAAAAAAAACCTGCAAAGATTTAGTGCTAGAAAAAACATTATTTGGAGAGAATAGCCATGAAAAAGCCTGCAAGCCGGGAAGAGCATTATTATGTCATTAAGACTGGGAAAAAAAGCTTTGAAAAAGCTACATTCAGTGTATAAGATGCACCCAAATTTTCAGCCTCTTTTAGTGGGGGGGAATGGTGCGTCTTATAGTCCGAAAAATACGGTAACATTTTTCATTAATGATGTTTCATTCCAGATTGTGCAATTTGCATTTGACTGGTATGTGTGCCAGTCCTATTGGTGCCACCATCTTTTTTTCTTTGATTTTTCATATTTTTTTGGTTCTGTGCATGTACAGAAGCAAAATCATGTCAGGGGACATGCGCATGAGAGAGATTTTTTTTGTTTCTGTACATGCACAGAAGCAAAAAAGTGACAAAATCTCATGTATCTACACATCCCCTTCTGAGATTTCAGTGCATTTTTTCTTCCTGAGCATGTGCAGAAGCAAAACCAGGCTTTGGATGCACGCGCATAGTGTGCAGGTACACATGACAAAACCAAAGCTGCACAGGCAATGCACCAGTAGTGGTGCTAAAAGCAATCAACTCCTGCAGAGAACCCTTTGCTAAAGTTTTTTGAAGCCCACCCCTGGTTAGGGGTAAAGTATGCAATAGGGTTGATATTCCTGGAGGTGTCTGTAATATGGTAAATGATTTAGCTTTACTAGATAAGTGGTCAAAGCAATGGAAACTGCAGTTTAATGTTTCCAAATATAAAATAATGCACTTGGGGAAAAGGAATCCTCAATCTGAGTATTTTATTGGCAGTTCTGTGTTAGCAAAACCTTCAGAAGAAAAGGATTTAGGGGTAGTGATTTCTGACAGTCTCAAAATGGGTGAACAGTGCAGTCAGGCGGTAGGGAAAGCAAGTAGGATACTTGGCTGCATAGCTAGAGGTATAACAAGCAGGAAGAGGGAGATTATGATCCCGCTATATAAAGTGCTGGTGAGACCACATTTGGACTACTGTGTTCAGTTCTGGAGACCTCACCTACAAGAAGATATTGACAAAATTGAACGGGTCCAAAGATGGGCTACAAGAATGGTGGAAGGTCTTAAGCATAAAACGTATCAGGAAAGACTTAATGAATTCAATCTGTATAGTCTGGAGGACAGAAGGAAAAGGGGGGACATGATCGAAATGTTTAAATATGTCAAAGGGTTAAATAAGGTTCAGGAGGGAAGTGTTTTTAATAGGAAAGTGAACACAAGAACAAGGGGACACAATCTGAAGTTAGTTGGGGGAAAGATCAAAAGCAACATGAGAAAATATTATTTTACTGAAAGAGTAGTAGATCCTTGGAACAAACTTCCAGCAGAAGTTGTTGATAAATCCACAGTAACTGAATTTAAACATGCCTGGGATAAACATAGATCCATCCTAAGATAAAATACAGAAAATAGTATGAGGGCAGATTAGATGGACCATGAGGTCTTTTTCTGCCGTCAGACTTCTATGTTTCTATGTTTCTAAGTAGCGTACAACCTTGGCTGAAGATGCGTGGAAAAAATAAACACGTCCTTTTTGGAACAATAGTAATTATCAAAACAGGGTCTAAATTTGGAGGGTTGTTTGTTTTCCATCTGTCTTGCACCCTGGAAGTGGATTTGACATCTTGAGGGAACGTTCAGAAAACTAACAGAGAATGAAATGTTTCACAAGTTAGACCCCTCTCTCTGGAATTAGTTTGTCTCCTGAGATCGGAGGCATCTCTATCCTGATGGTGCTTTTTTTGCAAAATGATTCAAACAATCCCCTTCCTGGGGGATTGTTCAGATCTGCCTGTTTTTTATGGATCGTATTTATTGGTTTTTAATGGGTTTACTTTTCTGAATACATTACGGATATTTTATTGTGTCTAGAATGCTGGGAACTGGTGGCATACAAATATTTGTAAATCAAGAAAGTAAGGATAGATGGGATTAATACACAGTTGAAGGGTGATCAGGACATAACAGGGCTGTTGAATAGACTGAATTTTCAAAAAATCTGAAAGAAGGCAATAAACAATAACTCAGGTCATAGACAAGAAAGCTACATGGGTTGGGGTTATTTTTTTTTCTCAGTTTACAGGCACATAAAGATAAACAAGTACAGTGATCCCTCGATTTTTGCGATCTCAATCTTCGCGAAATGCTATATCGCGATTTTTCCACCCAATGACGTCACTCCTTTCCTTTCTCATCTTTCTTTCTCTCTCTCTTTCTCTATCTTGCTTCTTCCTATCTCACACTCTCTTCCTCCCTCTCTCATCTCTTTCTTTCCTTCTCTCTCTTTCTCTATCTCTCCCCCTCTTGCTCTCGAGCGGCAAGCGAGCAGCCGGGCGGGCGGGTGAACGGGCAAGCGGCAAGCAGCAAGCGAGCGGCTGGGTGGGTGGGTGACAGGCAAGCGGCAAGCAGCAAGCAAGCAGCCGGGCGGGCGGGTGAACGGGCAAGCGGCAAGCGAGCGGCCGGGCGGGCGGGTGACGGGCAAGCGGCAAGCGATCTTGGGGTTTCCCCTTTGCCTGGGCGGCGGGAAGACCCAGGGAAGGTTCCTTCGGCCGCCCAGCAGCTGATCTGCTCCGCAACGTGGCAGCAGTGAGGAGCCGAAGATGGGGTTTCCCCTTTGCCTGGGCAACGGGGAAACCCCATCTTCGGCTCCTCGCTGCTGCCACGCTGCGGAGCAGATCAGCTGCTGGGCGGCCGAAGGAACCTTCCCTGGGTGCCGCCCGCCCACGCAAACTCCACCATCTGCGCATGTGCGGCCATGAAAAAAAAGGGCGCGCATGCGCAGATGGTGTTTTTACTTCCGCAACCCTACATCGTGAAAAATCGATTATCGCGAGGGGTCTTGGAACGGAACCCTTGCGATACTCGAGGGATCACTGTATACCACTTATAAGTTCCAGTCTAGAGAAAAGCAAGCAAGCAAGCAAGCAAGCAAACAAACAGAATATAATAAAATTAAAATAAAGTCAGGTCAGGTAAGGTCAGATAAGATAAGGTAATGTAGGGTAAACTAAACTAAGCTAAGCTAAATTAAGGTAAACTAAGTTAAAATAAACTAAGCTAGGCTAAGCTAAATAATAATAATAATAATAATAATAATAATAATAATAATAATAACAACAACAACAACAACAACAACAACAATAATAAATTATTGTCATTATCAAAACAACAAATTGTCATTGGCAACGAAAGTCGTGTGACACCCAGAGACCAGTCCCACCATACATAAAATCAGAATGGTAAATTTAAAAATAAAATAAAAAATAGAATAGAATAAACTAAGATAAGATAAGATAAAATAAGTTAAAATAAGCTAAACTACACTAAACTAAGCTAAGCTAAGCTAAAATAAACTAAGATAAACTAAACTAAGATAAGGTAGGCTAAACTAAGCTAAAATAAACTAAGCTAAACTACGCTAAGATAATGATAATGATAATGATAATAATAATAATAATAATAATAATAATAATAATATTTTATAAGATTTGTATACCGCCCCTCTCCGAAGACTCACAACAACAATAACCATACAATACAAATCTAATACAGTGGAACCCCGACATAAGAGCTGCTCTACTTAACAGCAACTCGAGATAAGAGCTGGGAGGGGAGAGATATTTTTGTTCTACTTACAAGCCCAAATTCGAGATACAAGCGCCAAGGAGCTGTCTCCTGAAGCCAAACGCTAACTTCCGCGTTCGGCTTCAGGAGACAGCTGCGAAGCGGCGCGCGTGTTTTAAAAGGTTGCAGCCGGCCTGGGGGGGCTCGGGGGGGGTGCTTGCAGCTTTCTTTCTTGCTCTTTTTCTTTCTCTCTTTTACCTTCCCTTCCTCTATTTCTTCTTTTCTTTCTCCTTCCCACCTTCTTCCCTCCCTCCCTCCCTTCACTCATTCCTCTCTTACTCTCCCCTTTCATAAGTTTCCTTGCTTCCTTCCTCTGTTCCTGTCCCTTCCCCCTTTCTTTCTTTCTTTCTTTCTTTCTTTCTTTCTTTCTTGCTCTTTTTCTTTCTCTCTTTTACCTTCCCTTCCTCTATTTCTTCTTTTCTTTCTCCTTCCCACCTTCTTCCCTCCCTCCCTCCCTTCACTCATTCCTCTCTTACTCTCCCCTTTCATAAGTTTCCTTCCTTCCTTCCTCTGTTCCTGTCCCTTCCCTCTTTCCTTCCTTCCTTCCCACCCTCCGTCCATTCATTCACCCATTCCTCTCTTGATCGCTTAAAGCCGGTCCCTGGTGCAAAAAGGGTTGGGGACCTCTGTCCTACAGGATTGGATGGCAGAGAAGTTGAACATATGTAAATTTAAAAGTTTAAGAAAGTTTACAAGTTAAGTGAAAGAAACTTCATTATTCATTTATATGTACATGTACATTTCTTCATTAAAAACATGTCTTTCTGCATAATTTAGACTAACTTTGTGAGTTTTTTGAGGGCTGGAACCAATTAAAATTATTTACATTAATTCCTATGGGGAAAAGTCGTTCGAGATAAGAGCTGCTCGACTTAAGAGCCCAGGTCCGGAACGAATTAAACTTGTATCTCGAGGTACCACTGTATTAAAAAGAACAAGTTAAAGCCCATTATTATTAAAAACAATCAATACTACACAATCACACCACACTGAAATGCTACAAGTCAGAAGGGGGGATTAGCCCCCCCCCCCCCCCATGCCTGGTGACATAAATGGGTCTTCAACATCTTGCGGAAGGCGAGGAGGGTGAAGACAGTTTGAATCTCTGGGGGGAGTTGATTCCAGAAGGCCGGGGTAAGATAAGATAAACTAAGCTAAGCTAAACTAAAATAAACTAAGCTAAGCTAAACTAAACTAAGCTAGGCTAAGCTAAACTAAGATAAGGTAAGCTAAACTAATTTAAGCTAAACTATGCTAAACCAAGCTAAGCTAAAATAAACTAAGCTAAGCTAAACTATGCTAACCTAAAATAAACTAAGCTAAGCTAAACTATGCTAAACTAAAATAAGCTAAACTACGCTAAACCAAGCTAAGCTAAAATAAACTAAGCTAAGCTAAACCAAACTAAGCTAAAATAAACTAAGCTAAGCTAAACCAAGCTAAGCTAAAATAAACTAAGCTAAGCTAAACCAAGCTAAGCTAAAATAAACTAAGCTAAGCTAAAATAAGATAAACTAAGCTAAGCTAAGCTAAACTAAACTAAGCTAAACTAAGCTAAAATAAGATGATAAGATAAGATAAGATAACAGATTAATAGAGTTGGAAGGGACTTTGTAGGTCATCTAGTCCAACCCCCCACTCAAGCAAGGGACCTTACACCATTTCTGACAGATGCCAATCCAATCTCTTCTTGAATGCTTCCAGTGATGAAGCTCCCACAACCTCCGAAGGCAACTTCTGTCACATTGGTTGGTTATTCTCACTTTCGGAAAGTTCCTCCTTATTCCCAGGTTGAATCTCTCCGTGATCAGTTTCCAATTGTTATTCCTTGTCTGGCCTTCAGGTGCTTTGGAGAATAGCCTAACTCCCCTTCCTCTCTATGGCAGCCCCTCAAATATTGGAAGACTGCTATCATGTCTCCACTTGTCCTTCTCTTTGCCAGACTAGCCACGCCCAGTTCCCGTAACTGTTCTTCCTATGTTTTAGCCTCCAATCCCCTAATCATCTTTGTTGCTCTTCTCCGGTTGTTACGGTATGTTAGTTTGTTTGTGTTTGTTTGTTTGTTTGTTTGTTTGTTCGTTCGTTCGTTCCTTCCTTCCTTCCTTCCTTCCTTCCTTCCTTCCTTCATTCATTCATTCATTCATTCATTCATTCATTCATTTATTTATTTATTTATTTATTGGATTTGTATGTCGCCCCTCTCCGGAGACTCAGGGCGGCTAACAGCAATATTAAAACAATGTACAATAATAATCCAATAAATACTAAAAATGATTAAATACCCATTAATATAAAAAACCAAACATATATACAGAGATACCATGCATAAAATTGTAAAGGCCTAGGGGGAAAGAGCATCTCAATTCCCCCATGCCTGGCGGCAGAGGTGGGTTTTAAGTAGCTTACGAAAGGCAAGGAGGGTGGGGGCAATTCTAATCTCTGGAAGGAGTTGGTTCCAGAGGGCCGGGGCTGCCACAGAGAAGGCTCTTCCCCTGGGTCCCACCAAGCGGCATTGTTTAGTTGATGGGACCCAGAGAAGACCCACTCTGTGGGACCTAACTGGTCGCTGGGATTCGTGCAGCAGAAGCCGGTCCCTGAGATAATCTGGTCCGGTGACATGAAGGGCTTTATAGGTCATAACCAACACTTTGAATTGTGACCGGAAACTGATCAACAACCAATGCAGACTGTGGAGTGTTGGTGTAACATGGGCATATTTGGGGAAGCCCATGATTGCTCTCGCAGCTGCATTCTGCATGATCTGAACTTTCTGAACACTTTTCAAAGATAGCCCCATGTAGAGAGCGTCACAGTAGTCGAGCCTCGGAGTGATGAGGGCATGAGTGACTGTGAGCAGTGAGTCCCGGTCCAAATAGGATCGCAACTGGTGCACCAGGCAAACCTGGGTGAGCGCCCCCCTCGCCACAGCTGAAAGGTGTTTCTCTAATGTGAGCTGTGGATCAAGGAGGACGCCCAAGTTGCGAACCCTCTCTGAGGGGGTCAATGATTTCCTCCCCAGGGTAATGGACGGACAGATGGAATTGTCCTTGGGAGGCAAGACCCACAGCCACTCCGTCTTGTCTGGGTTGAGCTTGAGTTTGTTGACACCCATCCAGGCCCCAACAGCCTCCAGGCACCGGCACATCACTTCCACTGCTTCGTTGACTGGACATGGGGTGGAGATGTATAACTGGATATCATCGGTGTTTATGTTTTGTGTTTTATGTTTTCAATATTTTTTTTTTAAAAGAAGAAGTTGTAAATGCTTGAACACTGGAAGTTTTAAGAAGATGTTGGATAATTATTTGTCTGAAGTAGCGTAGGTTACCCTGCCCAAGAGGTTTGCAAGACGAGATTGGATTGTAATGATATAGTGGTTGAACTAGACTAGAAGACCTCCAAGATCCCTCCCAACTCTGCTATTCTACTCTGTTATTCAACTTTTGTACAAAGCTCTACATGGCTTCTGGGAAGTTCTGAAGAACAATGTACTGAAATGAGAAAAAGCAATGCAAAAAAAATGGATTATGTCCAAGCCAAAAAGAATATGGGATACAGCAGATACTGGAAATTAGAATTTGTCATTTTCCAAGTGGACTTTTGTTTTGTTTTGTTTTGTTTCTAATAAAATGAGCTGCATCCAACCAAGGAGCCCTCTCTTGCAGCTAAGCACGTGCTGAAAATATATTGTGTTTGAAACCCCTGATTAATTGGGGTCATACAACACAAACTTGGCAAACTAATTGGGCCTTTTTTATATTTGATTAAAGACTCCCCTTATTAGCTCTCATTGTTTTTTTTTAAAAAAAATAATAGGCTTTTGCCAGTGAGAAATATATCACCCACATTCTTTATAAATTATGTCTATGCTGCATGTTGTTGGGACAGATTTTTCCTCTCTGATTGCAAACTTTTTCTTTCCCAATTCTAATCTTTGTTGGTGCTGTTTCTCCTGAGATCTATATCATCCCAGTTCTATATCATCTGTCTGTCTGTCTGTCTGTCTGTCTGTCTGTCTGTCTGTCTGTCTGTCTGTCTGTCTGTTCTATCCTGGGCTTACGCAGCTTGAGAATAAAAGAAGAATCCATGCACTGATAGTTCAAAACACTCAGGATATAATAATAATAATAATAATAATAATAATAATAATAATAATAATAATAATAATAATTTATTAGATTTGTATGCCGCCTCTCTCTGAGGACTATTTTACAAGCCAAAGTCATGCCTGTTAGTTCAATTTTGGTAGCGTCTCAATGAGAATAAGATAGCAGTCTCACGGCTAGGCTGCTGCCAAGGATCAAAGCTCAATGCAAATTCCTTCGTGAGATAAGGAGTCTCCAGTTTCACCCCTGGACCAAAGCCACCCCCGAGGTACGGTGGCAAGAACCCCCCCTCGAAGGAGAAGCCCGCCCAGGGAGATTCCCCTTTGCCTCCCAGGGAGGCCCAGAAAAGCTCTCCACCCTCCGACACCAAACCCGAAGGCCTCCGATGAGGCCTCTGCTCCTAAATGGCCAACGCCACGAGGTCGCCCAAAATGACCACCAAATGAAGCGAAACCCAGCCGGGTGTTTGCTTCTTGTCATCCAGGGCGAAAAGGAGGCCCTGGAGCCTGTCCAGCCCTTTTATATGGCTGCAGGCTCTACCCCTGGATGAAGCCTTCCCAGAGGGAAGGAGGTGGCCGAGATCTCGCGAAATCTCGGCCGAAAAACAAGATGGCGGCTACGCCGAGGGCCGTGTCTCCCTGGCCCTGCGGCAAAACGGGCTGGGGATCAGTCACCGGCCGGGTATTCTTGTAGTTTACAGAAATTTTTTAAAAATATGTACTCAGGTATAAACGACGCAAGCAGACCTAACAACTTTCTGTCAATGGCTCAGCTTTCAAGATGGAGAGGAGAACTTAAGACCACTAAGCAACACTAAACCCCCATTCTACGCAGGGATCCAAATTAACCATCTTAGACAGATGTCTCTTCACTCTTTATTTGAAAACATCCAGCAAAGACGGGGGGTCCCATGACCGCCCAACGTTATGGCTTGCAAAACGTTTACATATGTCCTAAGATTGTAGTTTAAGTCACGTCAAAGCTCAGCAACTTTTAATGTTTGACACAGTGGGGATTCAATTTCAGATCTCCGCTTAAATTTAGAGACACAGTGTTTGTGTGTGTGTGTGTGTGTGTGTGTTGATCTCTGTTTCGTGGGGTGGCAGCATGCCCTTTGAAAGAAAGCTTAAGGAAAACGAAGCGTCCAGATATGTCCTGCCACACTGAGCTTGGGTTTTGTACGCCCTGTGAGAGAATGTATATTTTAGAAGCATTGACTCAACGTGGTAATTAAGAGCCTGGGGAAGCATTTGTATCATTTCATTCTCCAGCTGTCCACAGCTTCTCCTTGAGCCAAACCATCTGGTTGGAGAACATTAGGATCACTAATGCTTACCATAGCATCTTCTTCTGTAACTTGGTCCCGACGAACGCTGAAAGAAGGCGAAGAGACAGAATGAACTTAATTCGTTCTTGCTTTTTTTTTTCCTTTTAAAGAACTGATTCTATCCAGGACTCCCCCCCCCCCTCTAACAAATAAAAAGTAGAATTAAAAACAAAGAACACAGAATCATAGAAACATAGAAGACTGATGGCAGAAAAAGACCTCCTGGTCCATCTAGTCTGCCCTTATAATATTTTCTGTATTTTATCTTAGGATGGATCTATGTTTATCCCAGGCATGTTTAAATTCAGTTACTGTGGATTTATCTACCACGTCTGCTGGAAGTTTGTTCCAAGGATCTACTACTCTTTCAGTAAAATAATATTTTCTCATGTTGCTTTTGATCTTTCCCCCAACTAACTTCAGATTGTGTCCCTTGTTCTTGTATTCACTTTCATATTAAAAACACTTCCCTCCTGGACCTTATTTAACCGTTTAACATATTTAAATGTTTCGACCTTTTCCTTCTGTCCTCCAGACTATACAGATTGAGTTCATGAAGTCTTTCCTGATACATTTTATGCTTAAGACCTTCCACCATTCTTGTAGCCTGTCTTTGGACCCGTTCAATTTGGTCAATATCTATTTGTAGGTGAGGACTCCAGAACTGAACACTCTATCTCTGTCTGTCTGTCTGTCTGTCTGTCTGTCTGTCTGTCTGTCTGTCTATCTATCCATCACCTACCAAGCTACCTGCCTATCTACTTATCTCTCTATTAAATTTCTTCATCGTACAAGGCCTACAAGGTCTTTCAATGACACCGTCCACCATTCTCTCAGTTACCTCATAAATGTTTCACAGAGGAAACTCCCCTCCCCCTTGGGCAGCCATTTTAGTCCGAGCAATTCCATCATGACTTTTGACAAAACCATGGTTCTTTTTTCCCCCCTTTTTTTAGAAAGCCGAGCAGAAAGGGGGGAAATAATGATTAAAAACTTCAATTCACAAAGTGACTTTTATTTTGATAATAAATAACATCCGAGTCACATTGCAAAATGAGACCCTTCATCATATGCCGCCACGTTATCTGTCAAAATATGGACAGGGGAAGGGAAAAATGATCTCTCATAAATAAAAGGTAACTTTCCATTTTTTTGAGAGAGAGGGAGAGAAAAGGACCGAGAGGGCGGGCAGCATCTTTTATCACTGTTTCCTGATAAAGATCTTTGGCGTGGAGAAGAAGGAAAAAATTCCAGCCCTCATCTTGGTTTCTTTTTGTACAGATGCAACAAACCCATTTTAATTTGTGCATAATTATTATCTTGCGCTCTCCTTCAATGCTGAGCTGTGAGAAGCATCAAGATTATAATTATTAATAATAGAAGAATTCAGCGAGGGCGGTTGGCTCTTTAAAATGTGCAATCAAAGAGTAAGAGACTGATAAAGTTGACGGGGAAGGAGAAGTTTAATTCGGAGATACCGTTGTGCACAAGGCCTTCAGAAAACAGGATGGGTAATAATTCCATCTGTCCATCCATTACCCTGGGGGGGGGGAACTACTGACCCCCTCAGAAAGTGTCCGCAACTTGGGCGTCCCCCTCGATCCACAGCTCACATTAGAGAAAAATGTTTCGGCTGTGGCAAGGGGGGCGTTTGCCCTCTGGAACCAACTCCCACCAGAGATTAGAATTGCCCCCACCCTCCTTGACTTTTGTAAGCTTCTTAAAACCCACCTCTGCCACCAGGCATGGGGGAATTGAGATACTCTTTCCCCCTAGGCCTTTACAATTTTATGCATGGTATGTCTGTATGTATGTTTGGTTTTATAATAAGGGTTTTTAACTGTTTTAATATTGGATTGTCATATGCTGTTTTACTACTGTTGTTAGCCGCCCTGAGTCTACGGAGAGGGGCAGCATACAAATCCAATAAATAAATCAACTTCTCTGAGTTTCTACAGGGAAGGAGAAATTTTCCAACTCCTTTCCAATCTCCCCTTCATAGTGGGACGAACACTATTTATTTATAGATAGAATAGAATAGAATTTTTATTGGCCAAGTGTGATTGGACACACAAGGAATTTGTCTTGGTGCAGATGCTCTCAACGTACATAAAATAAAATATACATTTGTCAAGAATCATGTGGTACAACACTTAATGATTGTCATAGGGGTCAAATAAGCAATGAAGAAGCAATATTAATAAAAATCTTAGGATATACGCAACAAGTTACAGTCATACAGTCAACATGGGAGGAAATGGGTGATAGGAATGATGAGAAAAACTAGTAGAATAGAAGTGCAGATTTAGTAGAAAGTCTGACAGTGTTGAGGGAATTATTTGTTTAGTAGAGTGATGGCGTTCGGGAAAAAACTGTTCTTGTGTCTAGTTGTCTTGGTGTGCAGTGCTCTGTAGCGACGTTTTGAGGGTAGGAGTTGAAACAATTTGTGTCCAGGATGTGATGGGTCAGTAAATATTTTACCCGCCCTCTTTTTGACTCATGCAGTATACAGGTCCTCAATGGAAGGCAGATTGGCAGCAATTGTTTTTTCTGCAATTCTGATTATCCTCTGAAGTCTGCGTCGGTCCTGTTGGGTTGCAGCACCAAACCAGACAGTTATAGAGGTGCAGATGACAGACTCAATGATTCCTCTGTAGAACTGAATCAGCAGCTCCTTGGGCAGTTTGAGCTTCCTGAGCTGGCGCAGAAAGAACATTCTTTGTTGTGCTTTTTTGATGATGTTTTTGATGTTAGGTGACCATTTTAGGTCTTGAGATATGATAGAACCTAGAAATTTGAAGGTCTCTACTGTTGATACTGTGTTGTCTAGTATTGTGAGAGATGGAAGGGTTTGTTTATCTGTTTGTTGATGTATTGATTGGTCTCCCAAATTATTTGAGGTGGAGAACTTATCTAGCATATCTTCCTCTTCTGCAGTTTAATGTTTCCAAATGTAAAATAATGCACTTTGGGAAAAGGAATCCTCAATCTGAGTATTGTATTGGCAGTTCTGTGTTAGCAAAAACTTCAGAAGAGAATGATTTAGGGGTAGTGATTTCTGACAGTCTCAAAATGGGTGAGCAGTGTGGTCGGGCAGTAGGAAAAGCAAGTAGGATTCTTGGCTGCATAGCTAGAGATATAACAAGCAGGAAGAGGGAGATTGTGATCCCGCTGTATAGAGCGCTGGTGAGACCCCATTTGGAATACTGTGTTCAGTTCCGGAGACCTCACCTACAAAAAGCTATTGATAAAATTGAACGGGTCCAAAGATGGGCTACAAAAATGGTGGAAGGTCTTAATAAAACGTATCAGGAAAAACTTCATGAACTCAATCTGTATAGTCTGGAGGACAGAAGGGAAAGGGGGGACATGATCGAAACATTTAGATATATTAAAGGGTTAAATAAGGTTCAGGAAGGAAGTGCTTTTAATAGGAAAGTGAACACAAGAACAAGGGAGAACAATCTGAGGCTAGTTGGGGGAAAGATCAGAAGCAAACTGAGAAGATATTATTTTGCTGAAAGAGTAGTAGATGCTTGGAACAAACTTCCAGCAGACGTGGTTGGTAAATCCACAGTAACTGCCTGGGATAAACATATATCCATCCTAAAATAAAATATAAGAAATAGTATAAGGGCAGACTAGATGGACTTTGAGGTCTTTTTCTGCTGTCAATCTTCTAGGTTTCTGTTAAATACTCTGTTTATGCCTGAGGTAACTGTTTCTAGGGAAGTTATGCTAATCGTCAGCGCCTGATTGGCTAAGGCACTGACAGCTTGTTTTGGGCGGGAGAAAAAATAGTATAAATACAGCCGGTTTTCCATTGCCCAGCTGAGACGCGTTCCAGCTGATTGTCACTTGCAAAAAGAGCTTAATAAAGAACCGTCTCGTAGCTGTGTCTCAAGACTCTTCACCTGGTGACGAGAGAAGAACGAACCTACGCTTGCTGAAATGGAATCCCTGGCCGTCGGGAGAGCGCCCGAATACTTCGACCCGGAGAAGTCTACCTGGGATGCCTACCTCGCTAAATTCGACGTTTTCCTCGAGGCTGCCGGCATGAGAGACGCCGTCGACGATCGGAAGAGAGCGATTTTCCTTAACTACTGTGGGGCGGAGATGTTCGACCTCGCACAGACACTCACCGACCCAGCGCCAGCAAATTCGGTTTCCTGGGACGCTTTGAAGACGAAGCTTTCGGCTCACTTCAAGCCAACAAAGCCAGCGATCGTCTACAGGCACCAATTCTCCAGAATGGACCAGTTGGAATCCGAGAGCGTCAACCAATTTGCTACGCGCCTACGAACCGTGCTGTCAAAATGCCGTTTCGAGAACCCGGAAGCACGCCTGATAGATGCTCTCATCTTCGGTATGCGGAATGCAACCGTCAGAAACAAACTTCTTACTGAGGAAGAACCTTCCCTGCAACAAGTCATCAAGCTCGCTCAAACAGCCGAGGTGGCTGACTCTGCGGCAAAAGAGCTGAAACAAAACGACAAGCAGGAAGTCGTAGCCCACATCTCCTCTCCTACTCCACAGACCGACTCTGCAAATGCAATCAAGCCATCAACCAACTCTGAAAACGACTGCTGTTTTATCCGGCAAGCTTTTAATCGACCCTTCAAGCAATCTCAACAATCTCTTCCTTGTTCTGGCTGCCGAGGCAACCATTCCCGTCACCGTTGCCCATTCCGAGATTCTAATTGCCACCGATGTGGTCGCCGAGGGCATATCGCAGAGGCTTGCTGAGCCTCCCTCCCGGAGGACGCTTTCTCAACTCCACGGGCTCCACGCTTTCAAAATCAACCGCGCGAAAACAAGCCATTTAAATCTTCTAGTCGCTACAATTACTCCAACTCTAACCGCGACTACTTAGGAGGTAACAGGGCAATTTCAATTAATAACACTGTAACTGCTAACAGATCTAAAATTAACATTTCTTTACTGTTAAATTCTCAACCTTGCCAGATGGAACTAGACACTGGTTCTAGCTATAGCATTATGCCATGGTCTAAGGTCAAAATGTATATGCCTCATGTTAACAAAACTGATTTATTGTATTCTGATGTACTTATTAAGGATTTTCAAGGGAAAATTATACCTGTTCTAGGCCTGTTAACTGTTCCGATTGTACACAAGAAATTTGCAGCTACCCTACCCTTACTAGTAGTGTCTGGACCCACCCACTCACTTTTGGGATTAGACTGGATGTCTCCCCTTGGAATAGAGATATCTGGCGTTCACAGAATATCTAATCCTATGATTCCAGATTTTGTCAAAGAGTTTCCTGATGTATTTAGTCCTACTTTGGGATCTTATAAAGGGCCCCCTATTTCATTCTCCATTGATCCTAGTGTTCCTCCTATCCGCTTAAAACCACGTAGGGTCCCCTTGCCTTTGCTTCCTAAACTTGATGCAGAACTTGATAAGCTCATTCATCAGGGTATTTTGGTCCCTGTGGACCAAGCTCCATGGGAAACCCCAATTGTGACTCCTCTTAAGCAGGATGGCTCCCTACGAGTCTGTGCAGACTATAAGTCCACTCTAAATAAGGCTTTGAAGCATCATCCCTACCCCATTCCTGTAGTGCAGCATTTACTCCATTCCCTTGGGGAGGGTAACCTGTTTGCAAAGATTGACCTCGCCCAGGCTTACCAGCAGCTCCCCGTAGACTACCCTACCTCTTTAGCCCAGACTATTGTTACCCATAGGGGTGCTTTCAGATGCACCCGCTTACAGTTCGGAGTCAGTGTGGCACCTGGAATTTTTCAGAGTTTTATGGAGCGTTTATTAATAGGAATTAAGGGAACCTTGCCTTATTTTGATGATATCCTTATTTCGGGGAAGGATCAGACCCAACTAAACTCAAGAATACGGCAGGTGTTAACTAGGCTAAGAGACAAGGGGCTTAAAGTTAAACCTGGTAAATGTGTTTGGGGTACAAAGTGTGTCCAATTTTTAGGATATAACATAGATGGCGAAGGAATCCATCCTACATGCGATAAAGTCAAAGCAATACAAGAGGCCCCAGAGCCTAAAAATAAGACTGAACTCCAGGCCTTCTTAGGCCTCCTTAACTTCTTCTCTGTTTTTTTAAAGCAGAAGGCCACAGCGGCAGAACCACTACACCGTCTATTGCAGAAAGAAGTTCCATGGAGTTGGGGGAACAGTGAGAGTAAAGCCTTTTCTCAAATTAAAAACCTTTTAACTTCCAAAAGTGTAGTGGTACAATACAGTACTTCACTTCCTTTACGCCTCACCTGTGATGCTTCACCTTATGGAGTGGGTAGTGTTTTGGCTCACGTGCTGCCTAACGGCACTGAGGCCCCCATAGCGTTTTTCTCTAAAACTCTATCTAGCGCAGAAAGGAATTACAGTCAACTTGACAGGGAAGCTCTGGCATTAGTCGCAGGAGTTAAAAAGTTCCATCATTATATTTTTGGTAGACATTTTGAATTAATTACAGATCATAAGCCATTATTAGGACTCCTAGCCCCTGACAAGCCAACTCCACCTTTCATGTCCCCACGATTGATTAGATGGGCCATTTTTTAATCTGCTTATGATTATACCTTAACTCACAGGGGAGGGACTACTATTAACCATGCGGACGGCCTTAGCAGATGTCCTATTCCTGAGTTAGTACAAGACCCTGCCCCCTCTGCAGACGTCCTACTCATTGAGTTAGAGGATAAACCCCTGACTACTGCCACGGAAGTGGCTGAACATACTAAACAGGACCCTATTCTGATGAGAGTAATTAATTGTGTGCTACGGGGGTGGGATGCTGATTGTCATGGGCCAGAGATGGTGGATTTCAAAAGCAAAAGGCTGGAATTATCAATTGTTAAAGGTTGCTTATTATGGGGTGACCGGGTCATCATTCCCAAAACATTGAGACAAAAAGTGTTAAAAATGCTGCATGTGGGACATCCTGGTATTGTAAGGATGAAGGGTTTGGCAAGGGGCCATTTTTGGTGCCCGGGACTCGATTCTGAAATTGAGAGATGGGTGGCTAGGTGTGACCCCTGTCAGGAGTGTAGGCCAAGACTCCCTAAAACCACTCCAATGGATTGGGACCAACCAAAAGGGCCTTGGTCCCGCATTCACATAGATTTTGCTGGCCCCATTCAAACTAAGTATTTCCTAGTAGTGGTTGATGCATTATCTAAATGGGTTGAGATTATTGTCCTGCCTAACATTACAACATGTGCTACCATAAGAGCTTTGCGTCATTTGTTTGCCACACATGGATGCCCAGATGTATTGGTTTCTGACAATGGGCCCCAGCTGACTTCCAGGCAATTTGAAATGTTCCTGGACCAATTAGGAATCAGGCATGCGCTCATATCTCCATTTTCCCCGTTGGCTAATGGATTGGCTGAGAGGTATGTGCGTGTTGCCAAGGAAGCTTTAAGAAGGGCTGGCCCAGGGGAAGTGCAAGAGCACTTAGATGAATTCCTATTGGCCCAACATATAACCCCAAATGCCACAAGTCAAAGAAGCCCTGCCGAAATTCTTATGGGCAGGAAACTCAGGTCTACCTTAGATAGATTGCACCCCATGTACTGTACAACTAATGTTATGCCTGTTGATTCTGAGAGACACTTGTTTATTGGCCAGTGTGTATTTGCTAAAAATTTCGACAAGGGCCTTAATTGGCTCAAAGGGACTGTGCTGCAACAAAAAGCTCCAAAAACTTTTGAAATATTGCTACACGATGGCCGAGTATGGACTAGGCACATCGACCATCTACGTAAATGCCTTGAAACCGAGCTGAACACGACTGCCGAAATTGCAACAGGGAGCAACGCAACACCAGCCGAAATCGATTTAAAAATGGACTCACCACTTCGTTGCAGCTCGCCCAGCCCATCGACCTCCCCTTCGACAGCCGAGGTGCCCACTTGTTCTTGTCCCGACACCGGAGCCCAGCCAGGCCCACTGGGGGTCTCAGAAGGAACCAACGCTCCGACATCCTTCCTCGCCAACAGCGGAGATCCTAATGAACTGCGCAGGTCAGCCAGGACAATACAAAGACCGCAGCGATTGGCTGACTATGTCACATGGCTCTCTGTGTAATTGTATGTTTTTTTTTATCTAAAAAGGGAGGGGTGTTAAATACTCTGTTTATGCCTGAGGTAACTGTTTCTAGGGAAGTTATGCTAATCGTCAGCGCCTGATTGGCTAAGGCGCTGACAGCTTGTTTTGGGCGGGAGAAAAAATAGTATAAATACAGCCGGTTTTCCATTGCCCAGCTGAGACGCGTTCCAGCTGATTGTCACTTGCAAAAAGAGCTTAATAAAGAACCGTCTCGTAGCTGTGTCTCAAGACTCTTCAGTTTCTATGTTCCTATTTTCCCCACAACAACATTCCTGTGAGGTGCGTTGGGCTGACGGGGAAAGACTGGTCTAAGATCCTGACCAAGGAGAGATTCAACCTGGAAACGTCAAGTTGGCCACCTTTAAGCCAGTCACATGACCTTTAAGCCAACCCCCTGGTCACATGGTTGGCAAACCACTCACACCTGGTCACACGGTTGGCAAACCACACCCACAAAATAAGCCACGCCCACAGTGTGGTAATAAAAGCTTTTACACTTCTTCAGTGTAGAAAAAGACTGTCGGAATAAGGGGCAGGACAATTTTCTAGGACGCTGTCTTTGTGCCTGCTTGTTCATTTGGTTCTCATTGCAACAGACTATGATCTGTAAGTCCTGATTATGTGTCCTAAACTTCAACAAAGCTCTGGATCCTTGTGAGAGGTTGTCTCTTGCCTTCTTTTTTTTCCCCCCTTGACATCACTGACAGTAATTTACTCCTAGGTTAGATCTCTGTAGAGATTCTAGAACCGTTTTTAAAACTGTTCCCTCCCCTTCCCTATGAACCCTAACCATAACCAATTAAACCATAAACAAAATGAAACAACTAAGGGTCAGTTATGTCCCCAAAGCCTAGTGGCATAGGTGGGTTTTCAGTAATTTGCTAAAGGCAAGGAGGGTAGGGGCAGTCCTGATCTCCAGGGGGAGTTGATTCCAGAGGGCTGGGGCCACCACAGAAAAGGCTCTTCTCCTGGGGCCCGCCAGACAACATTGTTTTGTCGACGGGACCCGGAGAAGGCCAACTCTGCGGGACCTGATCGGTCGCTGGGCTTCATGCGGCAGAAGGCGGTCCCGGAGATATTTTTCTCCTCTTCTTCCTCCTCATTCTCTTCCTCCCTCCATCCCTCTTCCATCCCCAGTCATTATCTTGTGAGGTCACCCATTTCTTCTGCCAAGAAAAAATCAGTTCTCTGTTGACCCACAAAAGAGAGAGCATTTGGAGAACAGGTGCTCTCCTCGCCCTGAAAATCAGTACAACAAGAGGAGAATGAATCTATCGGCTTTGGCAGATGTCCTTTCCTGCAACCTTCCGACAATCCAACCTAGAATTTCTTCAAAGAAGAGCTGTTATTATTATTATTATTATTATTATTATTATTATTATTATTATTATTATTATTTATTGGATTTGTATGCTGCCCCTCTCCGTAGACTCGGGGTGGCTAACAACAGTAATAAAAAACATCATGCAAATCCAATACTAAAAACAACTAAAATACCCTTATTATAAAACTAAACATCCATATAACAAACATACCATGCATAAATTATAAAGGCTTAGGGGGAAAGAATGTCTCAATTCCCCCATGCCTGCCGACAGAGGTGGGTTTTAAGGAGCTTACGAAAGGCAAGGAGGGTGGGAGCAATTCTAATCTCTGGGGGGAGTTGGTTCCAGAGGGTCGGGGCCGCCACAGAGAAGGCTTTTTCCCTGGGGCCCGCCAAGCGACATTGTTTTGTTGACGGGACCCGGAGAAGGCCCACTCTGTGGGGCCTAACCGGTCGCTGGGATTCGTGCAGCAGAAGGCGGTCCCGGAGATAACCTGGTCCGGTGCCATGAAGGGCTTTATAGGTAATGACCAACACTTTGAATTGTGACCGGAAATTGATCGGCAACCAATGCAGACTGCGGAGTGTTGGTGTTACATGGGCATTTTTGGGAAAGCCCATGATAGCTCTCACAGCTGCATTCTGCATGATCTGAAGTTTCTGAACACTTTTCAAAGGTAGCCCCATGTAGAGAGTGTTACAGTAGTCGAGCCTCGAGGTGATGAGGGCATGAGTGACTGTGAGCAGTGACTCCCGGTCCAAATAGGGCCGCGACTGGTGCACCAGGCGAACCTGGGCGAATGCCCCCCTTGCCACAGCTGAAAGATGTTTCTCTAATGTGAGCTGTGGATCGAGGAGGGCGCCTAGGTTGCGGACCCTCTCCGAGGGGGTCAATATTTCCCCCCTCAGGGTGATGGACGGACAGATGGAATTGTCTTTGGGAGGCAAAACCCACAGCCACTCCGTCCACCCACCTAACCTCTTCTTTCTTTTTCTTTCCCCGGCAGTCCTGCAGGAAGGATGAGGCTAATTACGTCAAGATGTGAAATCCATAAAGACGAATGAATCCTTCAGACCAATGAGCAAGTCTACTGTTGCTCAGTGAACAGCTTGCGGGCTTTATTTTTGGTGGCGGCTCTACATTTTAAGCGCCACCCTTGTTTTGATTTGCCCAACAAGGAAACCGCCGTTGTTCCACATTTGTGAGCTTTTCTTCTTGATGGTTTCAATAAAGGCCTTTCCAATTTATATGCAAAGTAGGTTCAGCTCTCAGACCTCTAGCAAGCTGTCAGGGGGGCCTTTGGTATTGCAGCTCTTGGATGGCAGCCACACGTGGGGACAAGCTTTGCAGAGAGGCGGGAGGGATGGATTGAGGCCTCCTTTTCCTTGCCTGCCATTCTCTCTCTTTTATGCAGCTGTTGTCACAAACGGTTGTTGTGCCTCGCTAAGGGAGCAGCCAGTGTTCCCTCACCGCTTTGTGGTTCACCTTTCGCGGACTCGGTACATCACAGGTTTTTATAAAATAAATATACCGTGGATTTTCGCTACTTCGCAGGTTTTCTGTGGAACTCACCCAGCTTGCGAGACTTGCCTACATGAGATTGTAAACAACACACGATTGGTTGGTTGAGGGAGAAGTGACCAACCAGAGAGGGCTGCTTTGTATCCCAGAGCCTGATTGGTTCAGTACAGTAGTGTGTTGTTTACTTTTCATCGGTGTGCAGCATACATGCACAGAACAGAGTGGGAATGGTTATTAAGGGAATGGGAAAGGTTTATTTATTTATTTATTCATTCATTCATTCATTCATTCATTCATTCATTCATTTATTGGATTTGTATGCCGCCCCTCTCCGGAGACTCGGGGCGGCTAACAGAGACAATAACACAGTGTACAATAGTAATTTGGTATTAAAAATCTATTAAAATAAAAACCAAACATACATACATACATACCATGCATAGAATTGTAAAGGCCTAGGGGGAAAGAGGATCTCAATTCCCCCATGCCTGGCGGCACAGATGGTTTTTAAGTTGTTTATGAAAGGCAAGGAGGGTGGGGGCAGTTCTAATCTCTGGGGGGAGTTGGTTCCAGAGGACTGGGGCCACCACAGAGAAGGTTCTTCCCCTGGGTCCCGCCAGGCGACATTGCTTAGTTGACGGGACCTGGAGAAGATCCTTTTATTTAGCGTAAAAGTGTGGGGGAGAGTTTATGAAGCCTTAAAATAGGGTGTAAGTATTTAAATAAATATAGCGTCCCTACTTCGGGGATTTTCATTTATTGTGGGTGGTCCTGGAATGTAACACCCACGATAAACGAAGGAGCACTTTATCTACTGTACAAGTTCCCTCATCACCTCGAGGCTCAACTACTGTAACGCTCTCTACATGGGGCTACCTTTGAAGAGTGCTCGGAAACTTCAGATCGTGCAGAATGCAGCTGCGAGAGCAATCATGAGCTTCCCTAGGTATGCCCATGTCACATCAACACTCCGCAGTCTGCATTGGTTGCCGATCGGTTTCCGGTCACAATTCAAAGTGTTGGTCATGACCTATAAAGCCCTTCATGGCACCGGACCAGGATATCTCCAGGACCGCCTTCTGCTGCACGAATCCCAGCAGCCGGTTAGGTCCCACAGAGTTGGCCTTCTCCGGGTCCTGTTGACTAAACATTGTTGTCTGGCGGGAACCAGGGGAAGAGCCTTCTCTGTGGCAGCTCCGACCCTCTGGAATCAACTCCCTCCAGAGATTAGAACTGCCCCCACCCTCCTTGCCTTTTGTAAACTCCTTAAAACCCACCTCTGTCGTCAATTGTGGAAGAACTGAGACATCTCCCCCTGCCAATATAGTTTTTGTGCATGATATGACTGTATGCATGTTTTCTATATTGGGGTTCCTTGCTTTTTAGATTTTTTAAATGTACTATTGTTATTTTAGATTCTAATTATTAGATTTGTCATTATATATTGTTTTTATCACTGTTGTGAGCCGCCCCGAGTCTGCGGAGAGGGGCGGCATACAAATCTAATTATTATTATTATTATTATTAATAATAATAATAATAATAATAATAATAATAATAAGGTTGGTCCTAAAGTAGAAGTAGGTGGAGAGCTTGTGATCTGGTGGTATATATATCACATTTAGATATCTTGGTAGCAGGGGTGGGTTACACTCCCCATCCGATCAGCCACATACTGCGCTAATCGGATGGTCCTCGACAGCCATCACAGGCACGCATGCTTCCAATATATATGTTCGCCCCATGCAAGTTTTGACTTTTGCACATGGGGAGGAAGCCAAATCTTGCGAGATTTTGGCTATTTTCACCTCTATTTTTCTTTCTGTGCATGCGCAGAAGCAAAAAAATGGCAAAAATAACCGAAATCTTGCGAGTGCATTAATTTGGTTGGTGAATTTCAGCCTGGGAAGTGCATCTTTTGCATACGCATGCTAGCTTTGCTCACAACACCTTCTGCTGCACGAATCCCAGCGACCAGTTAAGTCCCACAGAGTGGGTCTTCTCCGGGTCCTGTCAACTAAACAATGTTGCTTGGCAGGACCCAGGGGAAGAGCCTTCTCTGTGGCAGCCACGGCCCTCTGGAACCAACTCCCCCCAGAGATTAGAATTGCTCCCACCCTCCTTGCCTTTCGTAAGCTTCTTAAAACCCACCTCTGACACCAGGCATGGGGGAATTGAGATACTCTTTCCCCCTAGGCCTTTACAATTTTATGCATGTATGTCTGTATGTATGTTTGGTTTTACAATAGGGGTTTTAACTGTTTATATTGGATTGTCATATGCTGTTTACTGCTGTTGTTAGCCGCCCCGAGTCTACGGAGAGGGGCGGCACACAAATCCAATCCAATCCAATCAAATCAAAATCAAACACGCATCCCCATCACATTACGCAAAATGCCCGGAAATGTCTCTCTATGTATACTCTGCTCTACTCTACCTATCTAGGGACTGTCATTTTCTGTCAGCCCTGGGAATTACACAAGGGGAAACTCCTGTGAATCTTGCTGAGCAAACTGCAGGGACAAGTCCAGGGAGACAATATTACCTCAACACACACACACACACACACACAATGAAATCCATTTTTTTTACTCCCAGTTCTGTGGGTGTGGCTTGGTGGGTGTGTCAGGGGAAGGATATTGCAAAATAGTAATAGTAATAGTAATAGTAATAGTAATAGTAATTTATTAGATTTGTATGCCGCCCCTCTCCGAAGACTCGGAGGAGGAATCCCCATTCCTTCCCCACTCTTGGGGGAAGGATCCTGCAAAAAAACAATTCCCTCCCCACTCCTGGGGAAAGGATCCTGCAAAATGCCCCATTCCCTCCCCAGTCTTGGGGGAAGGATCCTGAAAAAAACAATTCCCTCCCCACTCCTGGGGAAAGGATCCTGCAAAATGCCCCATTCCCTCCCCAGTCTTGGGGGAAGGATCCTGAAAAAAACAATTCCCTCCCCACTCCTGGGGAAAGGATCCTGCAAAATGCCCCATTCCCTCCCCAGTCTTGGGGGAAGGATCCTGAAAAAAACAATTCCCTCCCCACTCCTGGGGAAAGGATCCTGCAAAATGCCCCATTCCCTCCCCAGTCTTGGGGGAAGGATCCTGAAAAAAACAATTCCCTCCCCACTCCTGGGGAAAGGATCCTGCAAAATGCCCCATTCCCTCCCCAGTCTTGGGGGAAGGATCCTGAAAAAAACAATTCCCTCCCCACTCCTGGGGAAAGGATCCTGCAAAATGCCCCATTCCCTCCCCAGTCTTGGGGGAAGGATCCTGAAAAAAACAATTCCCTCCCCACTCCTGGGGGAACGATCCTGCAAAAACCCAATTCCCTCCCCACTCCTGGGGAAAGGATCCTGCAAAATGCCCCATTCCCTCCCCAGTCTTGGGGGAAGGATCATGCAAAAACCCCCATTCCCTCCCCACTCCTGGGGCGAAGGATCCTGCAAAATGCCCTATTCTCTCCCCACTCTTGGGGGAAGGATCCTGCAAAATCTCCATTCCCTCCCCACGCCTGGGGGAAGGATACTTCAAAATCCCCATTCCCTTCCCACTCCTGGGGGAAGAATACTGCAAAAACCCAATTCCCTCCCCACTCCTGGGGGAAGGATACAGCAAAATCCCCATTCTCTTCTCACTCCTGGGGGAAGGATACTTCAAAAAACCCATTCCCTCACAACTCCTGGGGGGAGGATCCTGCAAAATGCCCCATACCCTCCCCACTCCTGGGGGAAGGATACTTCAAAACCCCCATTTCCTCACAACTCCTGGGGGAAGGATCCTGCAAAAACCCAATTCCCTTCCCACTTGTGGGGGAAGGATACTTCAAAACCCCCATTCCCTCCCCACTCCTGGGAGAAGGATCTTGCAAAAAGCCCTTCATGGCACCGGACCAGATTATCTCAGGGACCGCCTTCTGCTGCACGAATCCCAGCGACCAGTTAGGTCCCACAGAGTGGGTCTTCTCCAGGTCCCGTCAACTAAACAATGTTGCTTGGTGGGACCCAGGGGAAGAGCCTTCTCTGTGGCAGCCCCGGCCTTCTGGAACCAACTCCGCCCAGAGATTAGAATTGGCCCCACCCTCCTTGCCTTTCGTAAACTGCTTAAAACCCACCTCTGCCGTCAGGCATGGGGGAATTGAGATGCTCTTTCCCCCTAGGCCTTTACAATTTTATGCATGGTATGTCTGTCTGTATGTATGTTTGGTTTTTATATTAATGGGTTTTTAATCATTTTTACTATTGGATTATTTTGTATACTGTTTTATTATTGTTGTTAGCCACCCCGAGTCTCCGGAGAGGGGCGGCATACAAATCCAGTAAATCAAATCAAATAAAATAAAATAAAAAACCCCATTCCCTCCCCACTCATGGAGGAAGTATCCTACAAAAACCCCATTCCCTCCGCATTCTGGGACCAGCCAGAGATGGTACTTGCCGGTTCTCTGAACTACTCAAAATTTCTGCTACTGGTTCTCTGGAACCTGTCAAAACCTGCTGGATTACACCCACCTACCCCCTATCCCCCCCCCCCCACACATTTTTTAAACATGTAAAACTGAAGCTGATTTTTCATTTAAAAACAAACAAATCTGTTGAGAAATGTCTAGCAAAACATGAGCATTTCAGTGAGCCACAAAAGAACAACGAAACCTATTGAAATTAGCCTCGCAAATTGCTTGGCTGGCAGGATGAGGACAGAAGCCCTGAAAGGAGATCATGTCTTGTGAACATTTTACAGCTCTCTTTTGGATGATGAATCACACTGGCTTAAGAAAATGTGGAAATGTTCGTTAGAGGACGAAATGAATGTCCTTTTTTTTATTGCGAGGGAAATTCATGCCAATTTGTATCCTCGGTCTCCTCAGATATTCACTCTGTCTGTACCCAACTTGTTGCGTTGGAACTATAAATATTGCTTTCATTTGCCTGGTGACGTACAAATGTCAGATCTGATTTGTTATGTGGTGTCAGATCTGATGAAGGAGAAGGAGAAGGAGAAGGAGAAGGAGAAGAAGAAGAAGAAGAAGAAGAAGAAGAAGAAGAAGAAGAAGAAGAAATAGAAGAAGAAGAAGGAGAAGGAGGAGGAGGAGAAGAAGAAGAAGAAATAGAAGAAATAGAAGAAGAAGGAGGAGGAGGAGGAGGAGAAGAAGAAGAAGAAGAAGAAGAAGAAGAAGAAGAAGAAGAAGAAGAAATAGAAGAAGAAGAAGGAGAAGGAGGAGGAGAAGAAGAAGAAGAAGAAATAGAAGAAATAGAAGAAGAAGGAGGAGGAGGAGGAGGAGGAGGAGGAGGAGAAGAAGAAGAAGAAGAAGAAGAAGAAGAAGAAGAAGAAGAAGAAGAAGAAGAAGAAAAGAAGAAGAAACATAGAAACATAGAAGACTGACAGCAGAAAAAGACCTCATGGTCCATCTAGTCTGTCCTTATATTATTTTCTGTATTTTATCTTAGAATGGATATATGTTTATCCCAGGCATGTTTAAATTCAGTTACTGTGGATTTGTCTACCACGTCTGCTGGAAGTTTGTTCCAAGGATCTACTACTCTTTCAGTAAAATAATATTTTCTCATGTTGCTTTTGATCTTTCCCCCAACTAACTTCAGATTGTGTCCCCTTGTTCTTGTGTTCACTTCCTATTAAAAACACTTCCCTCCTGGACCTTATTTAAGAAGAGGAAGAGGAAGAGGAAGAGGAAGAGGAAGAAGAAGAAGAAGAAGAAGAAGAAGAAGAAGAAGAAGAAGAAGAAATTTTCGTAAATGGTATTTGTGACACTTTTTCAAATGTTCAGTTGACTAAGTATCATGATTAATGAATAAAATAAATAATAATAATAATAATAAAGCTTGTGGGACTTTTGAATACAGATGGATCGTCCTTTGAAACACAACACGCCAGATATTGCAGTTGTCGAGGGCCGAAACACACAGTTTATTAACTGTGGTACCAGGAGATGCCGAAAGTGAGAATAAAGAACTGGGAAGAATTACAAAATATCACGACCTGGATATTGAAACTACACGGTATGTATGAAAGCTGTAACAATGATACTCATTATCACCGTGGCACTTGGTACCATGTCCAAGAATTTCACAAAATACATGAGCGGAACTGCAAAAAATGGTGCTACTCAGAACATCTTGAGATGATACTTGGTTGATACCTAGGACGTTGGCAGCAATCCAATTAGTGCCAGTTAGTGATATTTGTGATTCATTTTAAATGTTCAGTTGACTGAGTTTCATGTTTAATGAATAAGAGATAATAATATTAATAGCCATGTCCTTTATTGTCATTGTACATCATATATGGCATCGGACCAGAATATTTCTGGGACCACCTTCTGCCACACAAATCCCAGTGACCGGTTAGGTCCCACAGAGTTGGCCTTCTCCGGGTCCTGTCAACTAAAAAATGTCATCTGGTGGGTCCCAAGGGAAGAGCCTTCTCTGTGGCGGCCCCGACTCTCTGGAACCAGCTCCCCCCAGAGATTAGAACTGCTCCCACTCTCCTTGCTTTTCTGCCTGACTGGGCTCAGGCAATGCATAACAGTCCAAGGAAAAGAAATCAAACACACACGTGCTCTGCTAATCAGCAAACCTGTATTACATAAACAAAAAAGGGTTACTCAAAAACAGTTCTTAGTGACCGAAAACAATGAGAGTGCAAGGCTTACTTCAGCCGCATACAAAAACATAGGAAAAAACAAACAAAGACAACCTGGAATGAGCAAAGATGTTTCAGGAGTCCTTTTGAATTTTTGAAGCAAACAGTAAGTCCCAGAGTTTTCACCTCCCACTTGTCTGAAAAACCTGGGTTGAAAACTCCAACGGCACAGAACAGAAACTTCAGAGCAGGAACCACAAAATAACACAGATAAACAGCCACAGTTTGCCTTAGCCTTTGTTCCCTTTTATCCCTTTAGCCCTCATTAAGGGAACCACACCCAGCCCTCAGTATAAGAACCACACCCAGCCCAGGTGCTCCTATAATGACTTGTAATAAACAAAGAAGTGATCCCTTCTTTGCATAGCTCTTCAGCTACGCAGATCAATATATTGATCTGCAGAAGAACCCAAGGACGAAAGACTGTCTGAGGGACTGCATGCCAAATCCCCTGGGCTGTCTGCTGAATCCTGCGTCCCAGTGGCCTCGTCCTCCTGGCTGTCTGCCACATCTTCCTGGCTGTCAGCCAGACTTTTGTACTCACTTTGTGCCGTGTCTCTCCCATCTGTGGGAGCAACGGCTGGCCCAGGCCCAAACACAATACTTGTCTTCCGTAAACTCCTTAAAACTCACCTCTGCCGTCAGGCATGGGGGAATTGAGGCATTGCCCCCCCCTCTCCCCCGGGCCTATACAATTTATGTATGGTATGTCTGTGTGTATGTCTGGTTTAATAATGTGGTTTTTAAATGTTTTTTTTTTAATCTATTAGATTTGTCATGAATTGTTTTATTGTATGCTGTGAGCCGCCCCGAGTCTACAGAGAGGGGCGGCATACAAATCTAATAAATAAAATAAATTAAAAAATATATACAACAAAATTTATCCTCTACTGGTGCAACTCATGACTGAAAATATAAGACAACCTGAATAATATAGAGGATCATCCTTATATAATTAATTGGGGGTGGGGGAAACAACTAGTCATATGTTTCCATATATATGAGAAGTGATTGTGATTGTGTTTAGGAGTCTGACAGCCCTGGCGTAGAAGCTGCTTTTAAACCATGTTTGTCCAGCTGGCTATACTTTGATATCTTCTGCATGATGATTAAAATGAAAGATAGAAACATAGAAGATTGACAGCAGAAAAAAGACCTCTTGATCCATCTAGTCTGCCCTTATACTATTTCTTGTATTTTATCTTAGGATGGATATATGTTTATCAGAGGGATGTTTAAATTCAGTTACTGTGGATTTACCAGCCACGTCTGCTGGAAGTTTGTTCCAAGCATCTACTACTATGAAAAGAGACATTGGCCAGGGTATGAATCACCCCTAAACATCTTCATAAAGAGAATGCTTTAAAATATACTATCAAAAAAAATAAAGGAAACACTCAAAGAATTGGTAGGCCACTGTGTGACACAGATTGCTGGACTCGATGGGCTTTGGCCTGATTCAGCATGGCTCTTCTTATGTTCTTATGTTCTTAACACATCCTAGATCTGAATGAATGAAATATTCTCATTGAATATTTTGTTCTGTACAAAGTTGAATGTGCACAACAGCATGTGGAATTGATTGTCAATCAGTGTTGCTTCCTAAGTGGACAGACAGTTTGATTTCACAGAAGTTTGATTTACTTGGAATTATATTAGGTTGTTTAAGTTTTTCCTTTATTTTTTTGAGCATTGTGTATTACTTTTTCTTGGGACTATAGCTGACCCCAGAGAGTTTTAACTGAGACATATTAGACAAGTGAAGCTTATTTTATTTTATTTTATTTTATTTTATTTTATTTTATTTTATTTTATTTTATTTTATTTTATTTTATTTTATTTTATTTTATTTTATTTTATTTTATTTTATTTTATTTTATTTTATTTTATTTTATTTTATTTTATTTTATTTTATTTTATTTTATTTTATTTTATTTTATTTTATTTTATTTTATTTTATTTTATTTTATTTTATTTTATTTTATTTTATTTTATTTTATTTTATTTTATTTTATTTTATTTTATTTTATTTTATTTTATTTTATTTTATTTTATTTTATTTTATTTTATTTTATTTTATTTTATTTTATTTTATTTTATTTTATTTTATTTTATTTTATTTTATTTTATTTTATTTTATTTTATTTTATTTTATTTTATTTTATTTTATTTTATTTTATTTTATTTTATTTTATTTTATTTTATTTTATTTTATTTTATTTTATTTTATTTTATTTTATTTTATTTTATTTTATTTTATTTCATTCATTCATTCATTCATTCATTTATTTATTTATTTAGTCCAAAACACAATGAGGGTTTTAGTTGGTATATATCTATATACACATAGTAAAATACATGATGAAGGTTATAGAGGAGATACTCATAGAAAAATATACCTAAGAAATAATAGAAAAGAAGATATAGGGATAGAACATATCAATGAAAGAATAGAAGAAGAGATATAGGAATAGAAGAAAGGTATAGGAGATATAGGAGAGCAATAGGACAGGGGACGGAAGGCA
Organism: Erythrolamprus reginae; assembly: GCF_031021105.1. Classification (NCBI taxonomy): domain Eukaryota; kingdom Metazoa; phylum Chordata; class Lepidosauria; order Squamata; family Dipsadidae; genus Erythrolamprus; species Erythrolamprus reginae. The sequence goes on from NC_091951.1 coordinate 349,026,406, forward strand.
CTCTAGTGCACTTGTATTTGCCCCTTACTGACCTCTTAGGAATCTGAATAGGTCAACCGTAAATAATCTAAGGGTAAAGTGTTGGGGGTTTGGGGATGGCACTATGGAGTCCGGTAATGAGTTAATTTGGACTTCTTTTCCATTTATGTTGAATATGGCTTCTTGGTGTTTAAATAAGTTTGATCTCCCATTGTTTCTTCTTCTCTCTCACGCCCACCTTTCATTCACCAAGTTGATGGTTTCTTTCTCTCCCTATCCCCCCTTCCCCCAGTATTAAACGAGGAAACCAGATGCTGTCACTATTAACTTTTGAAATTGACTGTCATCTTCCTATTAAACCCTTCCATCCAAGTAAAGCCAATTATTTGCTTGATCTAAAAAGGTACCCAAAAATGGAGATGCTCAGAGTTTCCGAAAGTCCACTTTAATAAGACAGGTGGGTAACTAATAATGTGGAAAATTGCCTGCAGATTGAGGAGACTGAGAATGAGTAATGGCCAAAACTAAGCGAGGAAATTAGTTGCCAAATGATACCATTTGCGAGAGTGGCGTGAAAGGACGACTCAACGGCCCCGAAGCATGTGTCAGTGATCGTGGAGCACAGCACTTGAGTATGGCCCAAATTCAGAAAAGCATGCTATTGACTCATGCCAAGATGTTCTTTTTTGCTTAGATGTTTCCTCCGCTCCCTCTATTATTCCTATTCCCATTTTTTTGCAATAATTTTTATTGGTTTTCACATTTTCATATCTTAAGATTTCCTATTGCTATTAGAAACATAGAAACATAGAAGACTGATGGACCTCATGGTCCATCTAGTCTGCCCTTATGCTGTTTTCTGTATTTTATCTTAGAATGGATATATGTTTATCCCAGGCATGTTTAAATTCAGTTACTGTGGATTTACCAACCACGTCTGCTGGAAGTTTGTTCCAAGGATCTACTACTCTTTCAGTGAAATAATATTTTCTCACGTTGCTTTTGATCTTTCCCCCAACTAACCTCAGATTGTGTCCCCTTGTCCTTGTGTTCACTTTCCTATTAAAAACACTTCCCTCCTGGACCTTATTTAACCCTTTAATATATTTAAATGTTTCAATCATATCCCCCCTTTTCCTTCTGTCCTCCAGACTATACAGATTGAGTTCATGAAGTCTTCTCTGATACATTTTATGCTTAAGACCTTCCACCATTCTTGTAGCCCGTCTTTGGACCCGTTCAATTTTGTCAATATCTTTTTGTAGGTGAGGTCTCCAGAACTGAACACAGTATTCCAAATGTGGTCTCACCAGCGCTCTATATAAGGGGATCACAATCTCCCTCTTCCTGCTTGTTATACCTCTAGCTATGCAGCCAAGCATCCTACTTGCTTTTCCTACTGCCCGACCACACTGCTCACCCATCTTGAGACTGTCAGAAATCACTACCCCTAAATCCTTCTCTTCTGAAGTTTTTGCTAACACAGAACTGCCAATGCAATACTCAGATTGAGGATTCCTTTTCCCCAAGTGCATTATTTTACATTTAGAAACATTAAACTGCAGTTTCCATTGCTTTGACCATTTATCTAGTAAAGTTAAATAATTTACCATTGCTATTTACATCTTTACATCTTGTTCCGGTCATGGATGTGGTTGTGTTGGGTGGTTGTTGAATGAATGCTTTTTATACTACTGGAGTTTTAACTATTAGTTTTAGCCTCAGGTTGGGTGTCACTCATTTTATTGTATTGTATTGTATTTCTTTGTTGCCCTGAGTCTGCAAAGAAGAGCCATTCTGAGTCTTCGGAGAGGGGCGGCATACAAATCTAATAAATTATTATTATTATGGAAATCTGACCAAATAAAAATTAAAATAAATGAATATTGCTATTGCTATTGCTATGTTATTGCTATTGCTTTTGCTATTGCTATTTCTCTTCATCCTCATCCTCCTCTTCCTTTCTCTCATCCTCCTCCTCCTCTTCCTCCTCCTCTCTTATTCTTCATCTTCTTCCTCTTCTTCTTCATTTTTTAAAAAGAAGTGGGGGTAGGAATGGGTTTTCAAATGAAAAACTGCAGACTACAGGAACCAGGAGCACTAATCAGGTGACCCCAAGGCGGTAAAAGTCATTTTTTTTACTATCATGCTGTGGGCGTGGCTTATTTTGTGGGTGTGGCTTGCTGGCCATACGACCAAGTGGGAATGGCTTGATGATCATGTGACTGGGTGTGTGGCTTAAAGATCGTAAAGATCATGTGACTGGCTTGCAGGTGGCCAACTTAACATCACTCACATCAAGGGTTTGGGTTAGGGTTACGGTGCCTGGCCCCTCCTCGCCTCAAAGAGATACAATTCCCCTATTTACTATTACTGAACATCCAAAATATGGTATTTCATTCTATGTATATATGCCACATGTGTACATACATATTACATAAAGGCACATCAAAAATATATATTATCTACTATGAAAACTGTATGTGTATGTACACACACACAGAGAGAGAGAGAGAGAGAGAGTGTGCTTTTCTAAAATTATATACTTTCAAACTCATTTACTGCGATAGGAAAAACATACCCAGAGCCCAGAAGGAAAAAAAATTAAAAAAAATTGTACTGGTTCTGCATACCTGACCATACCCGTAGCAGCCCATCACTGCCCTGAGGACACAGATAAACCTCCAAGTGTCCTCAACGACTCTCTAAAAGGTTGCAAATGACCAGCTGTCTGCAATGAACATAAATCCTTCCATTCCCATCCATCCATCAATCAATCTATACATTCATCCACCAACCCATCCACCACTGGTTTGTCTCTATCTATCTATCTATCTATCTATCTATCTATCTATCTATCTATCTATCTATCTATCTATCTATCTATCTATCTAACTTGCATCTATCTATCTATCTATCTATCTATCTATCTATCTATCTATCTATCTCTATCTATCTATCTATCTATCTATCTATCTATCTATCTATCTATCTATAATCTATCTATCTATCTATCTATCTATCTAACTTTCATCTATCTATCTATCTATCTATCTATCTATCTATCTATCTATCTATCTATCTATCTATCTTTTAAAACTATCTATCTATCCATCCCCTCCCCCTTTCTCCATTGTATAATCTGAGTGACCCATACTTTTTGTTTCAGATTTATACTTTACTGCTACATGCAACCTATTCACTTCTGGGATGCTCCTTCCAATCCAATTCTTAGGCCGAGAACTTTAAAAACAAAAACAAAAAAACCCAAGAAGTCTATAATTTGAAACACCACTTCACAACAGGTGACTAATAGTTTTTGCTCTCCACCCTCTAAGACTGTAATGTGTGAATCAAGTGTGGAAATTGAGAATGAATGTTGAGCAAAGAAGAGAAGGTTGGGAAATAGAAGAAGAAGAAAAAACCTTAACATAAGAAATACAAGGTAAGGTTGAAATTTCTTGAAGTGTTAGCAAAAACTTCAGAAGAAAAGGATTTAGGGGTAGTGATTTCAGACAGTCTCAAAATGGGTGAACAGTGCAGTCAGGTGGTAGGGAAAGCAAGTAGGATGCTTGGCTGCATACCTAGAGGTATAACAAGCAGGAAGAGGGAGATTGTGATCCCCTTATATAGAGCGCTGGTGAGACCACATTTGGAATACTGTGTTCAGTTCTGGAGACCTCACCTACAAAAAGATATTGACAAAATTGAACGGGTCCAAAGACGGGCTACAAGAGTGGTGGAAGGTCTTAAGCATAAAACGTATCAGGAAAGACTTCATGAACTCAATCTGTATAGTCTGGAGGACAGAAGGAAAAGGGGGGGACATGATTGAAACATTTAAATATGTTAAAGGGTTGAACAAGGTTCAGGAGGGAAGTGTTTTTAATAGGAAAGTGAACACAAGAACAAGGGGACACAATCTGAAGTTAGTTGGGGGAAAGATCAAAAGCAACATGAGAAAATATTATTTTACTGAAAGAGTAGAAGATCCTTGGAACAAACTTCCAGCAGACGTGGTAGATAAATCCACAGTAACTGAATGTAAACATGCCTGGGATAAACATATATCCATCCTAAGATAAAGTACAGAAAATAGTATAAGGGCAGACTAGATGGACCATGAGGTCTTTTTCTGCCATCAGTCTTCTATGTTTCTATGTTTCTAAGCCGAAATGACCAGGCTCAAATTTTACTGTGATATGAGTTATCAAAGTGCTGTAGTTGCAAAAAAAGAAAAACCCAACAGACTTCTAGGTTGCATTAACAGAGGGAGAGAATAAAGATCAAGGGTTAGTACTGCTTTATAATGCCTTGGTAACACCCTACTTGGAACATTGCATCCAATTTTGGTCATCACAACATTAAGGAAAGATGTTGAGACTCTAGAAAGAGTGCAGAGAAGAGCAACAAAGATTATAAAGGGCCTGGAGGCTAAACCATATGAAGACCTCCAAGGTCCTTTCCCTTCTGTTATTATCTTATTCTGTTAAACACAAGATGCAAAGAGCCAGCTCTCTGAAGAAGATTCTGATGATGAAAAGGTCTTTGATCGACCTACCTACTCTATCTATCTATCTATCTATCTATCTATCTATCTATCTATCTATCTATCTATCATCTATCTATCTATCTATCTATCTATCTATCTATCTATCTATCTACCTACCTGTCTACCTACCTACCTGTCTGTCTGTCTATCTATCTATCTATCTATCTATCTATCTATCTATCTATCTATCGATCGATCGATCGATCTATCGATCTATCGATCTATCGATCTATCGATCTATCGATCTATCCATTCATCCATCCACCCACCCATCATTTGTCTGTCCGTCCGTCTGTCCGTCCGTCCATCCATCCATCCATCCATCCATCCATCCATCCATCCATCCATCCATCTATCTATCTATCTATCTATCTATCTATCTATCTATCTACCTATCTGTCTATCTTTCTAATTGATGTTTCTCTGTCTCTATCTCTGTCTTCCTCTGTCTCTCTTATCTCTATTTCTCTATCTCTATCATCTATCTCTATCTCTATCTGTATTTTATCTACTTATCTATATTTATCTATCTAGCTGCCCCAAGTCTATGGAGAGGGGCGGCATACAAATCTAAATAATAATAATAATAATAATAATAATAATAATAATAATAATATATGTCTATAATGTCTGTCTGTCTGTCTGTCTGTCCATCCGTCCATCCATCCATCCGTCCGTCCGTCCGTCCGTCCATCCACCCTTCCACCCATCCATCCATCCACCAATCCACCCATCCACCCATCCACCCATCCATCAACCCACCCACCATCTGTCTGTCTGTCTCTTTCTGTCCGTCTGTCTGTCTCTCTCTATATATATATAACAGACTAGATGGACCATGCAATCTTTTTCTGCCATCAATCATTTATGTTTCTATGTTTCTATGAATCTTATGTATGTATGTATGTATCTATCTATCTATCTATCTATCTATCTATCTATCTATCTACCTATCCTTATATCTATATAATCTATATATCATCTATTTGTCAATGTATATATATATATTATTCTGCTAGTTTAAGTTCTTGGTTCCTTCCAGTCTCTGCCAAGTAAGACGAATGCAGAATGCTTTGTCCATAATACTGCCCTTTTTTAAAAAACAAAAAGAGGGGGAAATGCTTTTATTTCCTTGAAATTGAAAGCGGATATGATTTGGATTGGAACCCTTTTATTCCTTTGCTCCCTTCTCTAATCTTTCTTGACATCAGTGAGACTGATGAGCTGCGCTTGCCCACACCAAGTTTCCCTTTAATTGAAATGGAGGTGATCTTCAGTGGCAAAATTGGTTAAGAAACTCTTTCAAGTGCCTCGTTTGTATAATTTATCAGGGAAATCAAATGCTTCTCAGTCTGGATCATTTAATTCTCAGGAGCTTTTAATCTCTGATCATTTCGGCTGGTGGGACGGGATTCGATCATAGAAGAACTTGATGATAACTTGAAAATTTATTTACTGTATCAAATGCTGATGTTGCCAGAAGAGCAGTTTGAGGTGAGAATTACCTTTCACAGAAAATTAACTACGGGGAAACTACTTAATTTGAAGGAAATGCAGACCTTAGAACTTTTTTTCCCCCTCTCTCCCCTCAATAAATTTCTGACAGAGGATGGGAACATATTTGTACTTCCTCAAGTTTAAATAACCTATTTCAGGAAGGACCAGAGTTAAAGGAGAAGGAAATATGAAGGTGTATTGAAGGAGAGTTACGCTTTGGTTGCGTTGATGGATGACCTCTGGCGGGCCCGGGACAGGGGCTTTTCCTCTGTCCTGGTGCTTCTTGACCTCTCAGCAGCTTTCAATACTGTTGTGGTTAGCTCTGGCCCAGCTCCTGCCCCAAGAACTGTGGATGTGGGGGAGACATCCACATGCTGCAGGCCTGTTTTGCCCCCGGTGGAGTCTGCTGATGAAGGCTCCTCTGACCAAGAAGACATGAGTGAAGGGGAGGAGGAGAGTGGGGCAGACAGCTCAGAAGGAGATCAATTATCTAGCTCCTCCTTGGATGCAGAACAAGAGTTAATGATACAGCCACGCATGCGGAGAGTGATGCATAGGCAACAACAACTGAGAGATTATTATCAAAGAAAATGAGGCCACCTGTGGTTGGGTGGGGCTGTGGTAATTAGTGAGGCTGCTATAAATAGCAGCCTGTGGGTTTGGCCATTGTGGAGGATTATCTGATCCTTGTGTTTTGTGCCTGCTTTGCTGATTTTGACCTTTTGTGTGCTGATTTTTCCCCGCTTTGAAACTAACCCAGAGCAAAGTGTGTTTCACTTTGTGAAAGAAGAAGGACTGTGAATTGCCTCACAGCTGCAAGCTAAGTATCACAGAACTGATAAGGGACTTGTACAAATTACCAGTTTGTTTGGAGACGAGTGCTCTTTGCTATCTATACCAAAAGAGGGCTTGGTTTAAGTGAATTTTCATTATAAAGAACATTGCTTTGAATTTTCAAACGTGTGTGTGTCTGAAATTGTATCTGTGCATTTTTGGGAGGATTCTACCAGAGAGCTCGACAGAACGGTATCGAAGGAGAGTTATATAATAATAATAATAATAATAATAATAATAATAATAATAACAACAACAACAACAACAACAACAACAACAACAACATTAACAGAGTTGGAAGGGACCCTGGAATGTTCTACCCAACTCGGTGTTACAGCCTAAACTCCCCACAGCTTCAACCTCAAAACTGTCCACCCTGGACCCCACCCCATTCTTAAGAGGTCCTTAAAGAGGCCTTGCATAAGTGCACCAGTGTGCTTACCATCCCTGTCTTACTGTCCCCATTTATCTGTACTTCCTTCCCTATGTTCATGTTTGTACCTATACCTGCTATCTTGCTCCTGTTTGCATGGATGGATGGATGGATGGATGGATGGATGAATAAATAAATAAATAAATCAACCAAGCTCAGAGAGCACAAATGGCCCCACCTCCACTATTCAGTCAGGAGAGACATATATTCTATGGGTATCTAACATCTGCCATCTGTTTAAAACTCTCTCCCCCTTTCTCTCTCGCTTTCTCTCTTTCTCTCTCTCCCTCCTTCCCTCCCTCTTTTCCATCTTTATTTCTCTCTATTTCTATCACATAGATAGATGGATGGATAGATACAGTAGATGGATGGATGGATGGGATGGATGGACGGACAGATTAGATATAGATATAGGTATAGGTATAGGTATATATATATATACACATACATACATACATACATACATACATACATACATACATACATACATATATATATATAAGGATAAAATTGATTACCACTCCATGCTGTTTGTTCCCAACATCTGGTACTCAGCTCTAGATTGAGTTGGAAATGTGAGTTCTGTTGAATTATTGTGGCAACTACCAAATCAAACATCTCTTTAAATTTGTCTGATGATATGCAGCCCCCCATGACTGCTGGTCTTTGACTCCAAACAGAATAAGCAGGCTTTCTTTGTTTGGAGCTCTTGGTCACTTCAAATTGTATTGTGGCAGGTAGGAAACAGAGTTCCTGGAGACTAAACAACAGAATAAGAGAACAACAGAATAAGAGAATAAGAGAATAACAGTGTCAGGCTGAAGACATTTTTATTTATTTAATTTATTTATTATTCGGACTTACAACATGAAATACAAAAACAAACATTCTAAGTCCAAATTTAAAATAAATTAACTAATCTAAAAACTCCAAGTCTTTAAAACATAGTTCACAGTTTCTCTTAGTTTTCCCTTCTCTTCCCTACTCTTCTTGTCTCGTCTCTTCCCTTCCCTTCCCTTCTCATCTCTTCTTTTCTCTTTTATTATCTTCTCTTCCTTCCTTGTTCTCCTTCTATTCTGTTCTGTTCTATTCTATTTTCAAATTCTATTCTATTCTGTTCTCTTCTCTTCTTTTTTATTCTCTTCTCTTCCTTCCTTGTTCTCCTTCTATTCTGTTCTGTTCTATTTTCAAATTCTATTCTATTCTGTTCTGTTCTGTTCTCTTCTACTCTACTATACTCTACTCTGCTCTGCTCTACTCTACCCTACCCTACCCTACCCTACCCTATCCTATTTTCACATGTTTTTATTTTATGTTTCTGCTTCCGAACAGAGCCACATGGGATGATACCGACTTTCCCAATAAGCATTCATTTACCTCCAGAATAATAACATTTTTGCAGTTTCTCAGTATGATACAAACTCTGATAAACAGCCAGGAGTCCAAAGCTCTGGTGTGCAGTTCAACATTATATTAACATTTTTAGCATTTGGAGATTAGAGAAATATTGGGGAATATTTGCCTGTTTTTATTAGAGCCCCTTTGGTTCATTTTCCCTTCTCTGCAGTTCCTGTCTGCATAAACCTGAAATAACTATTTTTCGTGGCCACCCAGAGAGAAACCTATGCCTTAGAAGGCCATAAATAGATTTCTATTTATTCAACATATAAATGAATTGTTGGTGGTAGAAAAGGCTCTAACATAGGCATCTGGTACAAGCCACAACAATGTAACATGTGCAGTACAATAATGATCAATGTGGGCAGATTTGTGCCTCTATTTCTTGGGACACTTATAGTACTTTTTTTTTACTGGAGAATTGCCTTAAAAAGCAATTAGAACTTGCTTAATATGAGCAAATATTTCCATTCATCTCCTAAAGTTCCAATGGAGATGGTAGAAGATGGCATCTACCTTTGGTTGAGACCTCTAGATGTGAGGAGAGGAGAGGAGAGAAGAATCAGAGAGGAGAAGAGAGGAGAGAGGAGAGAAGAGGATAAGAGAAGAGGAGAGGATAAGAGAAGAGGAGAGGAGAATCAGAGAGGAGAAGAGAAGAGAGGAGATGAGAGAAGAATCAGATAGGAAAAGAGAGAAGAGAAGAATCAGAGAGGAGAAGAGAAGAGAGGAGAGGAGAGAAGAGGAGAGAAGAGAAGATGGGAAAAGGGAAAAAAGGAAAGAGGGAAGGGCACAGAATGAATGGAGTGAGAAGAAGAGAGGAGACGAGATGGAAAGCTCAAAATGTTTGCTACTGCATTATATTTTACATTTTTAAAGAAAAAAATCTAAAGAAAATCCCACCGTATTCCAAGTAATGGATTAAAGTGACAAAATGTGTGGTGTTGGAAGGACAGGGTTGTTTTGTTTGCTTGTTTGTTTTCATTTGGGGAGGACGGTAGAAATTGTTTGTTCCCTGAGATAACTACATTTTGGACCATGCCACAGAGTGAGCACAGTTTAAATGTTTCCAATCTAAGTGTATGTAAACAGAAGAAAACATAAATAAAAAGGAAGGAAATAAGGAAGGAAGGAAAGAAAGAAAGAAAGAAATAAGGAAGGAAGGGAAGAAATAAGAAAAGGAAGGAAGGAAGGAAAGAAATAAGGAAGGAAGGAAGGAAGGAAATAAGGAAAGGAAGGAAGGAAGGAAGGAAGGAAGGAAGGAAGGAAGGAAGGAAGGAAGGAAGGAAGGAAGGAGAGGGAGGAAAAATATCAATAACAGAGAAAGCCCGGAAGATTATTCCACGAAGTGATTCTGCAAAATAACTGGGAGAAAGACATCTTCTTCATGGTAAGTTTCACAAAGTAATTCCCGTGGCAGAGGAACCTAGGTAAATATTTATGGGATGTTTCCTTTGAACCTGCCGGAGTCTGTAATCCACACCGGCTGTTATCTTGAACGCTTACCTTCTCCTTTGTAGATTAGTTTCATCAGTGTTATTCCAAAAGGGTCTATTATTTGTCAAAACAGTGCCTTGAAGATTGCCGTACCGATTTGGCAGAGGGGGAAAAAAGAAAGAAAAAGAGCGCGGATAAAAAGTCGGAAAACTCAGAAGGAGGTAGGAGGGTTTTTTTTAAAAGTGAAAATAACAATAATTCATTTTTTGAAGATGGATGCAAGATTGCAACAAAAGCTCTTGTACCCTTTTCCCAGGCATCTGTTTATGAGCAAGGTTGGTTCTCTCTCTCGTTATTCATCATCGTCAGGACTGAATGGAAGCCAGCCAGGGTAGGCAGCTCACACCTCCAAAAGCTTATCTCTTTTGTTAATATTTATATCAAAAGCCAGACATCTGGCTACTGATTTTGTATCTTAAAAAGAAACCTTGCTTCTGGTCATCTTCTCTTTCCTTCCTGCAGAAAAAGCCTTGTCCAGAGAGCTGAAACTTTACGTAGTATGTCTGAAATAAGATAATTTGATCTAGGTCCTTCGTGCTTGCTTTATGAATCTATCACCTCACTGCTGGATTATTGCAATGCACTGTGTATGGGGCTATAATAATAATAATAATAATAATAATAATAATAATAATAATAATAATAATAATAATAATAATTATAATTATAATTATAATTATAATAATTATAATAATTATAATAATTATAATAATTATAATAATTATAATAATTATAATAATTATAATAATTATAATAATTATAATAATATAATTATATTATTATTATTATTATTATTATTATTATTATTATTATTATTATTATTATTAATTGGATTTGTATGCCGCCCCTCTCCGCAGACTCGGGGCGGCTAACAACAATAATAAACACAACATGTACAATCCAATAATAAAAACAACTAAAAACCCTTATTATAAAACCAAACATACACACAAACATACCATGCATAACTTGCAATGGCCTAGGGAGAAGGAATATCTCAACTCCCCCATGCCTGGCGGTATAAATGAGTCTTGAGTAGTTTACGAAAGACAGGGAGGGTGGGGGCAGTTCTAATCTCCGGGGGGAGTTGGTTCCAGAGGGCCGGGGCCGCCACAGAGAAGGCTCTTCCCTTGGGGCCCGCCAAATGACATTGTTTAGTCGACGGGACCCGGAGAGGGCCAACTCTGTGGGACCTTATCGGTCACTGGGATTCGTGCGGTAGCAGGCGGTTCCGGAGGTAATCTGGTCCATTGCCATGTAGGGCTTTAAAGGTCATAACCAACACTTTGAATTGTGACCGGAAACTGATCGGCAGCCAATGCCAGCCACGGAGTGTTGAAGAAACATGGTCGAATCTATCCTTGAAGAATGAAATAAATAAGATGTTAAACATTAAGTGGATAATTACAAAAGAAATAGTGGTACTGTATTAGTTAAACAAAGAGAACTGAGAGATTTTAAAGAAATAAAAACTGCAGCACTGGAAAGCGCTCAAGCAGTAGTGGTATTGGGTTGGAAAGAGGCTAAAAAATGGACATTACAGAATTGGTACCGGTACATGGTGGATCACATTCACTTTGAAATCATGGAAATAAGATTTAACAACTTTAACGAAAACAAATTGGAGAAACTGATGGAATGATGGGACAAGGTAAAAGATTATATGTTAAGTAGAATTTGCGACGAAAAGCTGAAAAATAAACTCCAATCACTCTTTGAATTGTAAATAAATGCAAATCAGAGCTGAGGAAATAACAGAATATATTTTGTGTAAATATATTGGAGATGTAAAGCGGATGATACCCAGCTTTACATCTCCACCCCATGCCCAGTCAGCGAAGCGGTGGAAGTGATGTGCCGGTGCCTGGAGGCTGTTGGGGCCTGGATGGGTGTCAACAGACTCAAGCTCAACCCGGATAAGACGGAGTGGCTGTGGGTTCTGCCTCCCAAGGACAACTCCATCTGTCCGTCCATTACCCTGGGGGGGGAATTATTGACCCCCTCAGAGAGGGTCCGCAACTTGGGCGTCCTCCTCGATCCACAGCTCACATTAGAACAACATCTCTCAGCTGTGGCGAGGGGGGCGTTTGCCCAGGTTCGCCTGGTGCACCAGTTGCGGCCCTACCTGGACCAGGACTCATTGCTCACAGTCACTCATGCCCTCATCACCTCGAGGTTCGACTACTGTAATGCTCTCTACATGGGGCTACCTTTGAAAAGTGTTCGGAAACTTCAGATCGTGCAGAATGCAGCTGCGAGAGCAGTCATGGGCTTACCCAGGTATGCCCATGTTTCACCATCACTCCGCAGCCTGCATTGGCTGCCGATCAGTTTCCGGTCACAATTCAAAGTGTTGGTTATGACCTTTAAAGCCCTTCATGGCACTGGACCAGAATATCTCCGAGACCGCCTTCTGCCGCACGAATCCCAGCGACCGATTAGGTCCCACAGAGTGGGCCTCCTCCGGGTCCCGTCAACTAAACAATGCCGGTTGGCGGGCCCCAGGGGGAGAGCCTTCTCTGTGGCGGCACCGGCTCTCTGGAACCAACTCCCCCCGGAGATCAGGACTGCCCCTACTCTTCCTGCCTTCCGTAAACTCCTCAAAACCCACCTTTGCCATCAGGCATGGGGAAACTAAACATCTTCCCCTGGGCACGTTGAATTTATATATGGTATGCTTGTGTGTGTGTGTATGTTAGTATAGGGGTTTTTCTTAAATTTATAATATTTTAATTAATTGGATTAATGTATTGGATTGTCTTTTCACTTGTTGTGAGCCGCCCCGAGTTTTCGGAGAGGGGCGGCATACAAATCCAAATAATAAATAAATAAATAATAAATAAATAAATATATACTTGTAAATATTTGAACCCCCCCAGTTGGTGGTGGGGAATGTATGTTTAGTCAGGTGATGGGAACATGCACAGAGCACTGTTGTATGTTGTTTGCATTGTGTTATGTATGTGCAAAACCAATAATATATATATATATATATTGACTTTGAAAAAACTAAATTACTCCACAAAACAGAGAATTTATATAAAAGAATCTCTCTAGAAGCTATCGAAATTGAAAGGAGACCCCTTTGTTTAAATAAAAGGGATGATACCTCCCGCCTGCCAGAGATTTGGAAACCAGCCTTAAACAAAATAAACACTTCATAATAATCAACATGTCAATCCTTCTAATTATTATGATTTTAGAATTTTATATTTGGAAATCAGCCTTAAACAAAAAACTTCATAAAATCTTCATGTCATTCCTTCTAACAACTATGATTACACCAACCAATCAGATCACTGAAGCATAGTCACCCAATCTATTTGCTACATTCAAAGCAAATCTCCACCCCCACACTACATACTAGAAAAGAAATGTCAGTTTGCTAATATTCCATTTACAACAACACAAAGATTGGAACTCCAGCCTGAAGATGGTGAATGTGATTTCACCGAAACGTCGCATAGACATGCAAAACATTACACAGGGCAAAACCCGAACTCAGAACAATCTACATACATATACCCGTGAAAATTTACGAAAACAAATATCTTGCCTCTACGGGGAGGACACTTTCCTACTGACTAGGACCTATGAAAAACTTGAAGTCAGAAAAGCCTCCATCTTATGTGATCTCACATTCCTACGCAACTGCAGGGACAAAAAAATAATTCCCAAATACTTCCAACTAAAATTCCACCCAAAAACCCCAACCATAGAGAGGATCCTAAAAAGAACTGAATTAGCCCTAATCAGAAATGAACTCCACAAAAAAAGATTCATACTTGATGAAATCAACAAAAGTCTACTCTCTCTTCACCTTAAAATCAGTAACCAAATACACCCTATACTCTGGGATAAATTCAAACAAATATCAATCTGGAGGGCAGAAACAGAAACCCAATACAAGACAGACACACATAATAAGAAACTCCAAATACTAGAGGTACAGCAAAAACCCAGCCCTCCACAACAACTTATGACCAAAACAGTACATAACATATCAGACAAGATACTCACCACTACAGAAACCAATATTCTTTCAAAAGGATTTAATTTTGCAATAACTCCAAGACGGATACCAACTGAAAACATCATATGTGGAATTGAAACAACTTTAAATAAAATCAACCCAGATACTGCTAACAAAATCAGACTTAAAGTCACTAATATTCTCTGCTCTAGTAAACCTCCTAAAAGCAACATACAGCAGGAAGAAAGAGATGCTCTTATCAATCTGAAGAAAAACCAGGAAATAATAATCCTCCCAGCCGATAAAGGAAACTCCACTATAGTAATGAACACAGCAGAATACAAAGAAAAAATGACAAATCTACTACAAAACCCGGCCTACAAACTCCTAAGCACAGATCCTACCACCTACCTAGAAAAAACCACCAAATCTAAAATCAAGGCCTCTCCCATCAGCGAAGAAATCCAGCAAAAAATCATCCCCAGAGAAAAATCTTCCATATGTCCAAAACTCTATGGCCTTCCAAAAATACACAAAGAAGGAATACCTCTCAGACCAATAGTTAGTTCTATAGGCTCCCCTCTACAAAACCTTGCCAAATTTTTAGCCAAATACCTTCAACCATATACAGAAACTATTACCTCATATGTTCAAAATTCATTCCACTTTATACAAATAATTAAAAAACAAAACCTACAACCCGATGACCTACTTGTAAGTTTCGATGTCGTGTCCCTGTTCACACAAATACCTATTAAAGAAGCCTTGACAGCTATCCAGGACAAACACAAACCCCCCAAATATATCCTAGACCTTACCAACCACTGCCTGACCAATACATACTTCATCTATAATGAACAAAGATATAAACAAATAGAGGGAGCCCCCATGGGATCACCTCTATCACCTGTCATAGCCAACCTCTATATGGAATATTTCGAAAATAATGCTTTAGAGCAAGCCAAATACAAACCCAAACTTTGGCTGAGATATGTTGATGATACCTTTGTAATTTGGCCACATGGTAAAGAAAAACTAGACAATTTCCTCACACATCTCAACAGCCTACACCCCAAAATACAGTTTACTATGGAAACAGAAATCAATGATCAACTTCCCTTTCTAGATGTACTGGTCTATAAAAAACCCAATGGCAGCCTAGGACATACTATCTACCAAAAGAAAACCCATACCAACCGTTATCTAAATGCACACTCACACCACCACCCCGCACAAATCACCTCAGTGGCCAAAACTCTCATCACCAGAACCAAACGCTTAGCTGACCATGAGCACTTAAAAACTGAATTGAACAAACTCAAAGATGTACTAATTTCTAATGGATTCAAAGAGAAAACAATAACAAACCTAATCAATAAAGAGACACCCCCCAAAAAACAAGATCAAGAACAGGACAATGGCACCACCATCCTTCCTTACATCAAAGGCACCACGGATAAAATTAGTAAAATCCTGCACAAACATAACATCAAAACCTCATTTTGCACTAACCAAAAAATATCTAATATCCTAAGGAGCCCCAAAGATAAAATCCAATTGGAATACCAAGGAATCTATGAAATCCCTTGCAAAACATGTGCAGCCACATACATTGGACAAACTAACCGAAGAGTGAGCCAACGCATAGCAGAACATGTGAATGCAGTCAAAAAACAAGAAAAGACCTCCTCCCTTGTCCAGCACATTAAAAAAACAGGGCACGAAATTGACTTTGAAAAAACTAAATTACTCCACAAAACAGAGAATTTATATAAAAGAATCTCTCTAGAAGCTATCGAAATTGAAAGGAGACCCCTTTGTTTAAATAAAAGGGATGATACCTCCCGCCTGCCAGAGATTTGGAAACCAGCCTTAAACAAAATAAACACTTCATAATAATCAACATGTCAATCCTTCTAATTATTATGATTTTAGAATTTTATATTTGGAAATCAGCCTTAAACAAAAAACTTCATAAAATCTTCATGTCATTCCTTCTAACAACTATGATTACACCAACCAATCAGATCACTGAAGCATAGTCACCCAATCTATTTGCTACATTCAAAGCAAATCTCCACCCCCACACTACATACTAGAAAAGAAATGTCAGTTTGCTAATATTCCATTTACAACAACACAAAGATTGGAACTCCAGCCTGAAGATGGTGAATGTGATTTCACCGAAACGTCGCTGAAACTTTACGTAGTATGTCTGAAATAAGATAATTTGATCCAGGTCCTCCATGCCTGCTTTATGAATCTATCACCTCACAGCTGGATTATAGCAATGCACTGTGTATGGGGCTATCCTTGAAGAGTGTTCACAGACTACAGTTGGTCCAGAATGCAGCTGTGTTAGCTGTGGTGGGTGCGGCCAGATTAAAGTGACCAGATGTCACGACTTCAGTGGGACAGTCCCGCTTTAGAATGATTTTACCCGCATACCACGGCGGTTCAAAATATCCAGATTTTGGAGCTGGTCCCCCCCCCCTCAGTCCCAAGGCCTGGCAAAGTTTGCAAAACGTTTGGAGCAAACGCGTGCACAGCCCTTCCAGGGAGGTGCAGTGCTTCCACCCTTCGGCAACAGAGGTGACCTCTCCCGCAGCTGCAGCACCCCGCCTGGCTGGATCTTCCCTGGTGGTGGCAGCAGGTGAGATTTGGAGCTCTCAGGTGGCAGGAAGGCCTCGGGCCCAAGGCAGTGCCGCCCTGGGCATGGGCGCGACACTGGCACCTCCGTCATGGCCCAAGCAGCAGGCCAGTGCCAGCCCTGCACCTATTCCCAGCGCAGTGCCAGCATGTACGCCATCCAGTAACATGCCCAGCCCCTGCCGTTGGTGCCTCTGCCCTGGAGCTCCCGCTCGCAGCTTACTACCCCATGGCTATTGCCCAGTGCTGCTGCTGCCAGGACCCTCCTGCTCCTACTTTGACCCCTGTACGTGGTGTATGACAGAGAGAGGTAGAAATAGAGAGATAGCAAGAGAGAGAGGGGGAAAGAGAGAGAGAGAGAAAAAGAGAGGGGAGAGAGAAAGAGAGAAAGGGAGGAAGGAAGGGAGAGAACAAAAGGAGAGAAAGGAAGAGAGAGAGCAAGAGAGAGAGAGCAAGAGAGAGAGAGCAAGACACACACAGAGAGAAAGTGGGGGAGAGAAAAGGAGAGAAAGGGAGGAAGGAAGAGAGAGAAAAAGTGGTGGAAGGAAGAGAGAGAGAAAGAAAAAGCAAGAGAGAGAGGGGGGAGAGAAAAAAATGGAGGAAGGAAGAGAGAGAGAAAAAATGGAGGAAGGAAGAGAGAGAGAAAAATGGAGAAGAAGGAAGAGAGAGAAAGAAAGAAAGAGAGAGATAGCAAGAGAGAGAGAGAGAGCAAGACACACAGAGAGAGAAAGTGGGGGAGAGAAAAGGAGAGAAAGGGAGGAAGGAAGAGAGAGAAAAAAGGAGTGGAAGGAAGAGAGAGTGAGATAGCAAGAGAGAGAGAGAGGCGGTGAAGGAGAAAGAGAGAAACAAAGAGACAAGGAGAAAGGAAGAGAGAGAAAGAGAGAGAAAAAAGAGAGAGGAAGGGATGAAGAGAGTAAGAAAGAAGGAGGGAGAGAGAAAAAAAATTGCGAATTTTTTTTTTTGCAAAATAATTGGGCAGCATAGAAATATAAACAAACAAACATATAAATGAATAAATAAACTATTTGTGAGTTTTAATTCTCAGTAATATTCTTCAGAATCATCTCCAATTCCCAAATTCAGAAATGTACATCTTTCGGTCCTGCCACTTCACATCCATCTGCTGCCCTACCATCACAAGGGAGGGAGGGAGGTTGGGAGGGAGGGAGGGAGGAAGGAAGGAAGGAAGGAAGGAAGGAAGGAAGGAAGGAGGAGGAAAAGGAGAAGGAAGCGAAGATTAGCCAAATGTTTTACCAGATTCAACTTCAATAAAACTTTGCTAAGGTTTCCCCGAACAATTAAATTTAGGCTCTGACTTCGTGCATTGCTATCATATATTGTCCATATTTTATCCCACTAGTGAAACTTTCAAAAAACACTCCAACACACAAGGACCAAGGTGAGAAGAAAACCCAGAGTGCACACCAGAAGTAATGAGGTTTCTACATAGTGATGCTTGATGAATTTTATTTCCATGAAATGGCCTTATTTCCCCCTCTTGGACTATTGTGAAAAGAAGAAAAAGAAAAAGAAATTTAGAATCCCAAGGTCGCATTTAGAAATAGGCATTTTGAGAGCATTTGGAGACTTTGCAGAGAATTTGCTAGAAAATACTCGTTTACATTTATATAAAGGTATACACTTTATATGTATTAAAATAAGTACTTTCCACCATGTGTTTGTAGGCTATGTTTTTATTGGGAGATATTTTTTTTTGAATGTAGGTTAATATTAAAAAAAAGGAAGGAATGAAGGAGAGGGAAGAAAGAAGAAAGGGAGGGACGAGGGAGGGAGGAGGAAGGAAGAGAAGGGGAGAGGAAGGGGGAAGAGCAAGGGAGCATGAAAGGAGGAAGGAAAGAAGAAGGAAGGAAGGAATAAAGGAAGGAGATGGAAGGGAGGGGGAGGGGCAGAAAAGCAAGGAATGGGGGAGGAGTGAGAGTGAGGGATGAAAGGAGGAAGGAATGAATTAATGAATGAGAGGGAAGAGAGGGAGGTGAGAGAAGAGCAAAGAAGGGAGGGAGGGAGGGGGAAAGGAAGGAAGGAAAGAGGGAGGGAGGGAGAAAGGATGAAGGAAGGAGAACGAAAGAAGGGAAGAAGATGAAGAAAGAGGAAGGGATGGAGGGAAAAAGGAAGGAATGAGTGATGAAAGAAGGAAGGAAAGAAGGAAGGAAGGAAAGAAGAAAGGAAGGAAGGAAGGAGAGAGAAGAGGAAGGGGAGGGAAGAGCAAGGAAGGACCAGAATATCTCCGAGACCGCCTTCTGCTGCACGAATCCCAGTGACCGATTAGGTCCCACAGAGTCGGCCTTCTCCGGGTCCCATCAACTAAACAATGTCGGTTGGCGGGCCCCAGGGGAAGAGCCTTCTCTGTGGCGGCCCCGGCTCTCTGGAACCAGCTCCCCCCAGAGATTAGAACTGCCCCTCCCCTCCTTGCCTTTCGTAAACTCCTCAAAACCCACCTTTGTCATCAGGCATGGGGGAATTGAGATATCTCCCCTGGGCCTATATAATTTATGTATGGTATGTTTGTAGGTATGTCTGCTTAAAAATGGGGTTTTCTTAACTACTTTAAATTTTTACATTGTAAATTATTAGATTTGTTATGAATTGTTTTATTATGTTGTGAGCCGCCCCGAGTCTACGGAAAGGGGCGGCATACAAATCTAATAAATAAATAAATAAATAATAAATAAATAAATAAATAAGGAAAGAGGGAGGGAGGAAAGAAGGAAAGAGGAAGGGAGGAAAGAGAAAGGAAGGAAGGAGAGGGAGGGAGAAAGAAAGGAAAGAGTGATGAAAGAAGGAAGGAAGAAATGGAATGAAGGGAGGAGAGGGAAGCAATGAAGGAAGGGGAGGGAAGAACAAGAAAGGAAGAAAAGTAGGATGGAAGGAAGGGAAGGGAGGAAAGGAAGGAAGGAAGGAAAGAGGGAGGGAGGAAAGAAGGAAAGAGGGAGGGAGGAAAGAGAAAGGAAGGAATGCGAGGGTGGGCGAAAGAAAGGAAAGAGTGATGAAAGAAGGAAGGAAGAAATGGAATGAAGGGAGGAGAGGGAAGCAATGGAGGAAGGGGAGGGAAGGGAGGAAAGGAAGGAAGGAAGGAGGGGGGAGGGAGTAAAGGAGGAAGGAAAGAAAGAAAGAAAGAAAGGAAGGAAGGAAGGGAAGGAAGGAAGGAAGGCATAGACTGGATTAAAATCCCTCCTGCAATATTCATTGGCAATCAGGGTGGCCGTGCAAAAAAACCTTAATTCTCTGCATGGCTCAATATTGTCATCCATCCAATCCGGATAAATGGCTACTTACATGCTACATCGGTCTGGGGAGGCTGCGTCTGCCTCCGATACCACGCTAAGGCCAACGTGGCCCAAACGGATAATAAGAGGAATTAATATTTCAAATGTCTCTCCGAATAGGTGGCTCGGAGGGGCTGTAGAGGAAGCCTGTGCACGATTCCCTCTCACTCTCTCACGTGGGAGTCGTGAGGATTAATTAGTTAATGTTTGCACAGCAGCTCTGCAAATGAGAAGTATGGCGTGAGGCTGGTTATTTATGATCCTGGAAAGATATAGCGGGCCCTCCTCGAGTCATTCCCGTTCTGCTCCAGCGGAGCAACATGGAGCAACTGAAAGCTGCAGCTCCAGATAAGGAAAAGGGGGACTCTGGCATTTGGACCTGCCAAGCAATCACCTTCTACTTGCTCGCGTTCAAGCCACGGAGTCGATTGACAAGCACTTCTCCCAATGTTAACAGCTGGAAGCTGGAGCGTGGAGCACCCATCTCTTCAAGCAGCTTCATTTTGGGATTCAGAATACAAACTGTGGAAGGACAGAGTGGAGAGGGACCTTGGGAGGCCTTCGAGTCCAGCCCACTGCTCAAGCAAGGATGCCATTTCAGACCAATGGATGTCTCTTCTTTGAAAGCTCCCATGATGGAGCAACCATGAAGCTGGGGATTGGGGGGAACGGGAGGGTTATTTTATTATGTTGTTTTATTAATTCATTCAATACTGGAAGTTTTTAAGAATAGGTTGGAGAACCTTTTGTCTGAAGTGATGTAGGGTTTCCTGCCTAAGCAGGGGGTTGGACTAGAAGACCTCCAAAGTCCCTTTCAACTCTGTTGTTCTGTTCTGTTCTGTTCTGTTCTGTTCTGTTCTTTTCCATTCCGCTCCACTCTACACTCTAATCTAGTCTAATCTAGTTTACTTCTATTCTGTTCTGTTCTGTTCTATTCTATTCTATTTATTTAATTATTTAATTATTTATTTATTTACTTACTTACTTACTTACTCACTCACTCACTCACTCACTCACTCACTCACTCACTCATTTATTTATTTATTTATTTTGTCCAATGCACAATGAGGGTTTTAGTGGGTATATATCTATATACACATAGTAAAATACATGATGAAGGTTATAGAGGAGATACTCATAGTAAAATATATCTAAGAAATAATAGAAAAGAAGGTACAGTATAGTAATAGAACATATCAATGAAAGAATAGAAGAAGAGATATAGGAATAGAAGAAACGTTTAGGAGATATAGGAGAGCAATAGGACAGGGGACGGAAGGCACTCTAGTGCACTTGTACTCACCCCTTACTGACCTCTTAGGAATCTGGATAGGTCAACCGTAGATAATCTAAGGGTAAAGTGTTGGGGGTTTGGGGATGAAACTATGGAGTCCGGTAATTAGTTCCACGCTTCGACAACTCGGTTACTGAATTCATATTTTTTACATATTTTTATTGTATTCTATTCTATTCTATTCTATTCTATTCTATTCTATTCTACTCTACTCTACTCTACTCTAATCTTGTCTACTCCATTCCATTCCATATATTCTCTTCTCTTCCCTTCCCTTCCCTTCCCTTCCCTTCCCTTCCATTCCATTCCATTCCACTCCACTCTACTCTACTCTACTCTACTCTACTCTAATCTTGTCTACTCCATTCCATTCCATATATTCTCTTCTCTTCCCTTCCCTTCCATTCCATTCCACTCTACTCTACTCTACTCTACTCTACTCTAATCTTGTCTACTCCATTCCATTCCATATATTCTCTTCTCTTCCCTTCCATTCCATTCCATTCCATTCCATTCCATTCCACTCTACTCTACTCTACTCTACTCTACTCTAATCTTGTCTACTCCATTCCATTCCATATATTCTCTTCTTTTCTCTTCCCTTCCCTTCCATTCTCTTCTTTTTCTCTTCTCTTCCCTTCCCTTCCATTCTATTCTATTCTACTCTACTCTACTCTATTCCTTTTTCTATTCCTATTCTATTTCCCTTCCATTCCACTCCAGTTTATGCTATTCTGATTATTCTTTTTTATTAGTTTTATTGTTTCATATACAACATTTTTATATTCCTGTAAGCTGCCTCGCATCATCATCATGTGCGAATAGGGAGCAATATACATTTCCAAAAATGAAAAGCCCAACTTCCGCAGACAAGTCATTCTGTCATTCATTGTTCTCCCCATCAGGAATTTTCTCCTTTCCTTCCAGGTTGCTTCCAACCTTGAGGAGTGTTCCCCCCCCCCAATTGTTTTCTAAGTGAGAATTAACATAACGTTCTCCTCTCGCTGGAGCAAAAATGACTTTTCAGGAAATTACCCGATAAAGAGTTGGATTAAAAAAACAACAACAACACAAGTTTGCTGCTACACAAAGCTCATTTTATTGAGTTGATTATAAATAGGCTTCTTTGACTTGAGGTTAAAGAGTGAATGAAATGTAAGCACATTGCAAAAACGTAACGCGAGGGGTCAAAAGCCAATTTAGTGTAGCTTTTCAGGGGAAGGGAAAAGGAGAGAAATTTGTTTTTTTTTTTAAAAATGTCACCACAAAGCAAATTCAACTTCTCGGGTATTATTTGGCTGTCATTTCTCTGCGGAGAAGAGCTATTAGCGTTGATCGCTCTCCCTCCCTCCCCCTCTCTCTCTTTTCTCCTCCTTCCCCCCCCAAAAAAGAGAGAAGAGATTAAAGGAGGCTTAGCAAGAAGAGTAAGGCCACGGTGTATATACAGTACTACAGCTCTGGGTTTTTACAATGACATTTTCTTCTCCGCTTCATTAATTTTCCATAGCTTGTTGGGCTTTAGCTCTTTCTAATTAATTCTTTTCACTAGCTTCCTTGAATGTGTATCATATCTTGGCAAACCATATAAAGCGAAGGAATCTCTCAAAGGTTTTACCCTTTTAATTATTATTTTTATAGCTTAAATGGAACTCCCGAATTGCAAATGTTGACATTTTAGCTGCTTCTCTTTCATTAGATTAAAAGGAGGGAGGTGGAGGGGGGAGGAAATGTGGAAGGCAGGCTGATTAGAAGGCCAAATTGCTGGGTGTGGGCTACACACACACATAGACAAACAGACAACTATTTACTCTTTTAACTGTGAGCCTTCACATGTACACACAAACATAGAGATAGAACACAGTGAGACCTGAGCTGCCTTCCTTCTATAAATACTGGTGGCTGGGTGTGGAAACTGAAACCAGACTCAGAACACACATTGCAAAACAATCAAGTAGCCTGCAAGCTCCAACTATTCAGGATATCACGCCTAATCCACAACCATTAACTAATCAGCATACCTCAGTTACATCAACGACCCCAGGTGTTACCCCACTGACTCACCAGGAAGTTTCTACACAGCAGGCAATTGCTGAGCCATCAAACCACACCCAGCCACCAGTATTTATAGAAGGAAGGCAGCTCAGGTCTCGCTGTGTTCTCCCTAGAACAAGGACAGAAACACCAGCCTGAAGATGACGAGTGGGACCTCGTCGAAACGTCGCCAGAAATTTCCAAATCCTACACGGGAAGAAACCCGAATATACCAAGACCGTCATACCTGTACCCGTATATATATTTCTAATATATATATATACACACACACAAGGTGTTTCACTAATTAATTGACCTAACTGTCAGCAAATATCTTCTCTCCTTGTTTAGTTTCCACCCGTTGCTTCTTGTTCTAACCTCAAGTGCTTTAAATATAAGTATTTAGTAAGCAGTGTATTTTCTGGGACATTTTACATAATACATAATTCTAGTAACAATAATATATGTAACAGTATTCTTCCAGTTTCTAATTTCTACATTTATTGTCTAACCATTGATAAAACAAATCCCAAGTTTTTAAAAAAATATTCTGTATCTTTTTTATCCTTAACGTTAACCTATCCATTTCCGCCCCATCTATTATTTATTTATTTTTATTATATATATCTTCTGATTTCCTGGGAAACTTTTACTTGGCCTCCTATCTCTCTGTTTGTTTGTGTGTATATATATATGCTGTATATACATATGCTAGCAAAGATGTTTAAATATATTTATTGTTTATTAATTGGACTTTTATGCTGCCCCTCTCCAAAGACCCGGGAGGCTTACAACATTTGAAATAACAATACTGTATATATCATCATCATCATCATCATCATCATCATCATCATCATCATCGTCATAATTTATTAGATTTGTATGCTGCCCCTCTCTGAAGATTCGGAGCGGCTCACAACAGCAAAACACTACAAATACAATAGTTAAAAACAATTTAAAAACCTTAATATAAAAAACAATCATACATCTCAGACAAACCATACATAAAATGGAACGGCCCAGGGGAATCAATTTCCCCATGCCTGACTGCAGAGGTTGGTTTTAAGGAGTTTGAGAAAGGCAAGGAGGGTGGGGGCAGTCCTAATCTCTGGGGGGAGCTGGTTCCAGAGGGTCGGGGCCACCACAGAGAAGGCTCTTCCCCTGGGTCCTGCCAGCCGACATTGTTTAGTCGACGGGACCCGGAGAAGGCCAACTCTGTGGGACCTAACCGGCCACTGGGATTTGTGCGGCAGAAGGCGGTCTCACAGATATTCTGGTCTGGTGCCATGAAGGGGTTTATAGGTCATAACCAACACTTTGAATTGTGACCGGAAACCGATCGGCCGAGTGTTGGTGTAACATGGGCATACCTAGGGAAACCCATGATTGCTCTCGCAGCTGCATTCTGCATAATCTGAAGTTTCCGAACACTCTTCAAATGTAACCCCATTTAGAGAGTGTTACAGTAATGGAGCCTCAAGGTGATGAGGGCATGAGTGACTGTGAGCAGTGACTCCCGGTCCAGATAGGGCCGCAACTGGTGCACCAGGCGAACCTGGGCAAACGCCCCCCTCGCCACAGCTGAAAGATGGTTCTCTAATGTGAGCTGTGGATCGAGGAGAATGCCCAAGTTGCGGACCCTCCTCAGGGTAATGGACAGACAGATGGAATTGTCCCTGGGATGCAAAACCCACAGACACTCTGTCTTATCAGGGTTGAGTTTGAGTCTGTTGACACCCATCCAGATTCCAACAGCCTCCAGGCACCGGCACATCACTTCCACTGCTTCGTTGACTGGACATGGGGTGGAGATGTACAGCTGGGTATCATCGGCATACTGATGATACCTCAACCCATGCCCTTGGCTGATCTCACCCTTTTTGCTTCCCGATACACAATATTAATACCAACTTCCCCCACGAACATTCCCTGTGAGAGCTACATGCCTCGTAACCTTACTTTCTGGATAACCCTCGTAATACTTGATGGTCAAAGAGAACATTGCTGATTCAAAATTACTTCAACATAAATAAGCAGGAAAAGCTAACATTTAATAGGGCATTTATGAACATGGCAAATTATATTAAGAAGAAACAAATATAAAATGAGCCAAAAGAGAAGAAAATATCCGAAAAAGCAACCCGTAAGCTAATTTATTTGAAATATAGATATTAATAATAAGGACTTTATTACTAATATAATTGATAAAGATCGCATCTCGCTGGCTAAGGAAAAGAGCTGCAAAAGAAAGCTATTCTATTTTGCATATCTAATAACCTTGAAAATATGGGTATCACTAAATAACAGCTCACAAAAGTGAGGAAAGCAGAGATTTATCTTCAGTTGACGAGATGAAAAAAGTGACACTGCGTTCGGTTTTCTATTTTTTTTTATTTATTTTTTTAAAGAGAACTCCAGTTATAGGATGCATTGTAAAGTTTGTTGATTGGTTGGTTTATCATTTTTAACTATCTAATAGTAATGAACTCCAGGGAGCAATATAAACTTTTGGTTCCTTCCAAATGAAAGGTTGTATTTTTGGCTCCTTCCACACTAAGAATTGTATTTTTACCTTCGGAATCGCCTTCTGCCGCACGAAACCCAGCGACCAATTAGGTCCCACAGAGTTGGCCTTTTCCAGGTCCTGTCGACAAAACAATGCCGTCTGGTGGGCCCCAGGGGAAGAGCCTTCTCTGTGGTGGCCCCGGCCCTCTTGAACCAACTTCCCCCGGAGATTAGAACTGCCCTCACCCTCCTTGCTTTTTGTAAGCTATTAAAGACCCACCTATGTCATCAGGCATGGGAAAGATGAGACCCTGGGTTATATTATTTATGTAGGGCATGAGTGTGTTGCGTGGTTTTAAAGTGGGTTTTTAGATTTCTTTTAATGTATTACATTTGTTACATTGTTGTTATTGTTTTGAGCTGCCCCGAGTCTTCGTAGAGGGGCGGCATACTAATCTAATTAATAATAATAATAATAATTATTATTATTATTATTATTATTATTATTATTATTGTTGTTGTTGTTGTTGTTATTATTATTATTATTATTATTATAATTATCACAGTCACTCATGCCCTCATCACCTCGAGATTCGACTACTGTAACGCTCTCTACATGGGGCTACCTTTGAAAAGTGTTCGGAAACTCCAGATCGTGCATAATGCAGCTGCGAGAGCAATCATGGGCTTCCCAAGATATGCCCATGTTACACCAACACTCCGCAGTCTGCATTGGTTGCCGATCAATTTCCGGTCACAATTCAAAGTGTTGGTTATGACCTATAAAGCCCTTCATGGCATCGGACCAGAATATCTCCGGGACCGCCTTCTGCCACACGAATCCCAGTGACCGGTTAGGTATCACAGGGTTGGCCTTCTCCGGGTCCCGTCGACTAAGCAATGTCATTTGGCAGGTCCCAGGGGAAGAGCCTTCTCTGTGGCGGCCCCGAACTTCTGGAATCAACTCCCCCCAAAGATTAGGACTGCCCCCACCCTCCTTGCCTTTCGCAAACTCCTAAAAACCCACCTTTGCCGCCAGGCATGGGGAAATTGATTCCCCTTGGCCGCTCCATTTTATTTATGGTTTGTTTGGGTTGCATGAGTGTTTTTAATCAAGGGGTTTTTTTTTAAACTGTTCTGCTTTTTTAATCATTGGATTTGTATTTTGTGTTCCTGTTGTGAGCCGCTCTGAGTCTTCAGGGAGGGGCGGCATACAAATCAAATCAAATCAAATCAAATCAATCAATCAATCAATAAATAAGTGAGTGAGTGAGTGAGTGAGTGAATGATTGAATGAATGAACGAACCAACCAACCAACCAACCAACCAACCAACCGACCGACCGACCGACCGACCGACCAACCGACCAACCGACCAACAGACAAACAGACAAACAGACAAATAGACAAATAAACAAATAAACAAATAAACAAATAAACATTGGAGGATGCGTAGGTTTAACTTCATGTCAAGCTGCACAGAGACCAAGGATGACAAGCCGATTTTGATAAAGGCATCCAGAATGACTTTAAAAACAAGGTGGGTGGCAAATCACTCAAGCAAACAAACAAGCAAACAAATAAATAGAATGCTAAGTTAAGTGACATTGATTAACACCTGCCCCCAAAATATTTTACAAATGAATCAAAGTTTCCATTACTCCAAATAGATTGAAATAGATGGGAGTCAATACTATAAATATTTGACACTAAGGAAGACATGCAATTATGACCCTCTTTTGAGAAAGATCAAAACAGAACTTAAGTTATGATAAATATTTCTTTATCTCCTTGGTGCAATAGGCTCCATTAAAATGATTGCATTTAAATCCCTTCTTTTTACCGCTTGGTTTTGTACCTGCCAAAGAATTCAGTCTTTATTTATAGTTTAAGGAAGGGGGAAAAATATAGACAAATATTTGATAGAGATTTTAGATATATTAAAAACTGCAAAGATTAACTGGAGAGACAGAGAGATGGAGATATGCACCCTTTTGAATTAACTCAAAAAATGTTGAATCCAACGTGTTGAATTGCCTTTTTGATTTTCTGCCTCTGAATACAATATCATTCATCTCACATTAAGAAATATCTACTATCACAAATCCATATTTAAGGCTTATCTTAGACCTTTAGAAAAAAATGTAAATCAATGTTGGCTATTGATCCTTCTCTACTTTTCCAGTGACTCGATCACCCAGATTTAATCATAAATTCAAAGAATAGGAAAATAAGGGAATATATAAGATTAGAAGACCAGGATATGGAAGCAAAACCTACTTGCTTGCTTGCTTGCTTACGTACTTACTTACTTACTTACTTACTTACTTACTTACTTACTTACTTACTTACTTACTTACTTACTTACTTACTTTATCTATCTATCTATCTATCTATCTATCTATCTATCTATCTATCTATCTATCTATCTATCTATCTATCTATCTATCTATCTATTGTTAGAGTTGAAAGGGACCATCAAGTTCAACCCCCTGCCTGAGCAGGAAATCCTACAGCACCCCAGCCAAATGACAGTCCAATCTTCTCTTGAAAGTGTCCAGAGTTGGGGAGTTGACAACCTCCGCTGGCAGGCTGTTCCACTGGTTGATCGCTCTGACCATCAGGAAGTTCTTCCTTATTTCCAGGTTGAATCTCTCCTTGGCCAGCTTCCAGCCATTTGTTCCTCATCTGGCTCTCTGGTGCCCTGGAGAATAGAGTGACCCCCTCCTCACTGTGGCAACCCTTCGTATACCAGTATACTGCTATCTCTAGGCTATCCATGCCCAGTTCCCGCAATCTCTCTTCGTAAATCTTGGTTTCTAGTCCCCTAATCGTTTTGGTTGATCTTTTCTGCACCTTCTCCAGAGTTTCAATGTCTCTTTTGAAGCGTGGTAACCAGAACTGGATGCAGTACTCCAGATGTGGTCTGACCAGGGCATAGTAGAGTGGTATTAATACTTCCCTGGTCTTGGAGTGTATCCCCCTGTTGATGCAGCTTAGGATTGTGTTGGCTTTTTTGGCCGTTGCTGCACTTGCCCTGAATGTAATTCCTTTTAATTTCAAAGAGGTTAGTCCAACTTGTTTTCCTCTGTGATTTATATTTATAAATAATTTCTCTTGAGGATCATGAGGACCTAGCACCAAGGACACAAATGAAGTTTGATGACCAATGTTTATAGAGATTCTCCAGTCATCCAGGTTGCCTCCATTCTCCACTAATCAGTCAGAACTGAAGAAGCATCATGGATGAGAAGGGAACTGTGTTCAAGGAAAAAGAAAGAAAACCCCTTTTGTTTCTTTTTGAAAAAGAAAAGTGCCATAGGTTTGCCATCACAGGTATAGGATCTCCTGTTGGTACAAGTGTCCCCTATGACTCTGTTCTTCTGTAAATTTGGAAAGATGTACCCTTTGTCTCACCTTCATAGAAACATAGAAGACTGATGGCAGAAAAAGACCTCAGGGTCCATCTAGTCTGCCCTTAAACTATTTCCTGTATTTTATCTTAGGATGGATATATGTTTATCCCAGGCATGTTTAAATTCAGTGACTGTGGATTTTACCAACCACGTCTGCTGGAAATTTGTTCCAAGCATCTACTACTCTTTCAGTAAAATAATATTTTCTCACGTTGCCTCTGATTTTCCCCCCAATTGTGGTTAGCTCTGGCCCAGCTCCTGCCCCAAGGACTGTGGATGTGGGGGAGACATCCACATGCTGCAGGCCTGTTTTGCCCCCTGGTGGAATCTGCTGATGAAAGCTCCTCTGACCATGAGTGACAGGGAGGAGGAGAGTGGGGCAGACAGCTCAGAAGGAGATCAATTATCTAGCTCCTCCTTGGATTCGGAACAAGAGTTAATGATACAGCCACGCATGCGGAGAGCGATGCATAGGCAACAACAACTGAGAGATTATTATCAAAGAAAATGAGGCCACCTGTGGTTGGGTGGGGCTGTGGTCATTAGTGAGGCTGCTATAAATAGCAGTCTGTGGGTTTGGCCATTGTGGAGGATTATCTGATCCTTGTGTTTCGTGACTGCTTTACTGACTTTGACTTTTTGTGTGCTGATTTTTCCCCGCTTTGAAACTAAACCAGAGCAAAGTGTGTTTCACTTTGTGAAAGAAGAAGGACTGTGAATTGCCTCACAGCTGCAAGCTAAGTATCAGAGAACTGATAAGGGACTTGTACAAATTACCAGTTTGTTTGGAGACGAGTGCTCTTTGCTATCCCAAAAGAGGGCTTAGTTTAAGTGAATTTTCATTATAAAGAACATTGTTTTGATTTTTCAAATGTGTGTGTGTCTGAAATTTGTACCTGTGAATTTTTGGGAGAAGTCTACCAGAGAGCCCAACAGAACACCAACTAACTTCAGATTGTGTCCCCTTGTTCTTGTGTTCACTTTCCTATTAAAAACACTTCCCTCCTGGACCTTATTTAACCCTTGAACGTATTTAAATGTTTCAATCATGTCCCCCCTTTCCCTTCTGTCCTCCAGACTATACAGATGGAGTTCATTAAATCTTTCCTGATAGGTTTTATGCTTAAGACCTTCCACCATTTTTGTAGCCCTTCATTACTTTGAAGAGGTAAAAGACCATTTTAAAATGTTTAAAGTTCTGTTCAGTCCATTATTCAACAGAGATCTGGATAATTCCAAACATCTCATTATTATTAGGTCTCTAAAAAAAGTTCTGCAATCTGGTCCTGACAGCATCATACAGGTTCTTCTGGCTGCTCCTGTTAATTCATAAACATCTGGGTGATCGTTGGGTTTGTTAATTATCTTAGATGGGGTCATGATCCCATTGAAAGACGTGGTATGGTGGCTTGGAAGGGTCTTGATGGACTCACCGGTTCTGTTTGAGTGGCAGATGGAAACTATGGCCAGAGGGGGTCTTTGCCCTGCTCTGCTGATGCTCCAGTTATGGTCCTGCCTGGAAGGACTTCACGTTTTTCAACCTCAGGGAGTTGGACTAGATTATCTTTATGTCTGTTTTAAATCTTCCTAAAACGAAATGAAGCGCTTTGAGCCAGCTGCCTTAGTTCCATAATTAACTGGAGCCATCCAGCAATTTTCTTCAAATGCCTCAGGTCCACCAATGATTGATGTCATTGCACTTTGATGCCACCTCCGAGAGAGGGCAAGACAGGGGAGGGAAAATAAGTGTGAGGTAGGTGAGCGCCTCAGGAAAGACGAGGGCAGCGATGGAATTATAGCGAAGCAGAAAAGTCTCCCAAAGTTTCATTAGGCGCCTCTCTTTTACACACACACCACAGCATACAGACTGGACTAAGAAAGACCGAGAAAAGGATGATATGAAGCAGTTAAGAATACTTTTCCAAAATTGCATAGCTGCGTTGTGTTAGATTGACAGTGATGAGCTCTCTTCTGGAAAAAATCTTGAGAGAGAGAGAGAGAGGAGGTCTGGAGAGAGAGAGGTATGGAGAGAGAGAGAGGGAGAGAGAGAAATGATAGCTGATAGATAGGTTGAGACAGATACAGAGATGAGAAAGAGAGAGAGGAGGGAGGGAGGCTATATATGTAGATACACATACACATACAGAGATACAGATAGAGAGATAGAGAGATAAATGATAGCTGATAGATAGGTAGAGAAAGACAGATATAGAGATGAGAGAAAGAGAAAAAGAGGGGGATATGGACAGAGAGAGATAGGTAGAGACAGATACAGAGATGAGAAAGAGAGAGAGGAGGGAGGGAGGCTGTATATAGAGATACACACACACACACACACACACACACACACACACAAAGATACAGATAGAGAGATAAATGATAGCTGATAGATAGGTAGAGAAAGACAGATATAGTGATGAGAGAGAAGGGAGGGTGTGTGTGTGTGTGTGTGTGTGTGTATATATATATATATATATATATATATATATATATATATATATATATATATATATATATGTAGATTGTTCTGAGTTCGGGTTTTGCCCTGTGTAATGTTTTGCATGTCTATGCGACGTTTCGGTGAAATCACATTCACCATCTTCAGGCTGGAGTTCCAATCTTTGTGTTGTTGTAAATGGAATATTAGCAACTGACATTTCTTCCTAGTATATAGTGTGGGGGTGGAGATTTGCTTTGAATGTAGCAAATAGATTGGGTGACTATGCTTCAGTGATCTGATTGGTTGGTGTAATCATAGTTATTAGAAGGAATGACATGGAGATTTTATGAAGTTTTTAAGGCTGATTTCCAAATATAAAATTCTAAAATCATAATAATTAGAAGGATTGACATGTTGATTATTATGAAGTGTTTATTTTGTTTAAGGCTGGTTTCCAAATCTCTGGCAGGCGAGAGGTATCATCTCTTTTATTTAAACAAAGGGGTCTCCTCTCAATTTCGATAGCTTCTAGAGAGATTCTTCTATATAAATTCTCTGTTTTGTGGAGTAATTTAGTTTTTTCAAAGTCAATTTCGTGCCCTGTTTTTTTAATGTGCTGGACAAGGGAGGAGGTCTTTTCTTGTTTTTTGACTGCATTCACATGTTCTGCTATGCGTTGGCTCACTCTTCGGTTAGTTTGTCCAATGTATGTGGCTGCACATGTTTTGCAAGGGATTTCATAGATTCCTTGGTGTTCCAATTGGATTTTATCTTTGGGGCTCCTTAGGATATTAGATATTTTTTGGTTAGTGCAAAATGAGGTTTTGATGTTATGTTTGTGCAGAATTTTACTAATTTTATCCGTGGTGCCTTTGATGTAAGGAAGGATGGTGGTGCCATTGTCCTGTTCTTGATCTTGTTTTTTGGGGGGTGTCTCTTTATTGATTAGGTTTGTTATTGTTTTCTCTTTGAATCCATTAGAAATTAGTACATCTTTGAGTTTGTTCAATTCAGTTTTTAAGTGCTCATGGTCAGCTAATAATGTGAATGATGAGGCAGCAGCCATCTCGATCACCGGAACATAGAAACTTTAATAAAATCACTTAGCTTTCGTTAGCGTGCTGCTAACTTCGTCAGAGTTTTAAAATGCCGTGGGAGACAAACATCTTTATAAAGCATTACTCAGTCTGCTCATTGCCCGCGTCACGGGGCCACACCCTTCCCTCCCCCCTGCGGTAAGCCTAATTGTGGGCTTAATCATGCTGGCTGAAGGGAGATCTACCTCTTTTGCTCGTGTTTGTTGCCTTTTTCCCTCCCCAAGGGAGGGGGTGGAGTTGTGAGGCAATGCTTCGGAGGTGTTTGGTATTCCTTTCTTCCCCCCATTGTCGTTGTTACTTTTTATAATGGTACATGTCTGCTCTTGCAATTTTTTTACCCATGTCCTCGTCCTAGGTCTACACTGTTCTAATCCCCCCTTGTCCTCTATGTTAGACTTAAATTGTGCCCCTCCACCTCTACCTCCGTATTGCTCCAGTATGTTCCCTTGTTTCTCGTGGGGGGTTATCCCACCCTCATTTGGCTGGTTTCTATGTCTGGCCTGGGGAATTCTGCTGGGTGCTGTGTCCAATCTTAATGACCCATCTCCTTTAAGTCGTTGTTGGTGCCTTAAAGCCTGGTATGCCGATGGCATATCGATGTGTCTATTTAAAGAATTTTCATTCGAGAACCAGGCTTCTTTTAGGAGGCGACCTCCCTTGGTTTCATCCCGTGCCAGAATCTCAGTTCCCTGGAAATCGAAGCCGTGACCTTGCTCCTCCATGTGTATCCAAATCTGGGAGCACTGTTCCTGACGCCGGACCGCTAGTTTGTGTTCGTGTACACGGGTTCTCAACCTTTTAGCTGTTTCACCCACATAGTGGTGTGTACAATTACTGCAGTTTATACGGTAAATTACCGAGGAAGACTCCTCCTTCACTAGGGTTTCCTTCGGGCGCATTACTGATTTTCTCAAAGTTTGATCCGGCCTATGCGCTACTTTGACCCCGTGGGATGCCAGTATGCGTGCAGCTGTTTCGGATATGTACGGGAGTACCCTCCACGCTGATGTTTCGTTTGCGCTTTCAGTAGGCTGCCGGAGTCTAGGTGTAACGCACCGTTGGATAAAATCCCTCGTATACACGGTAACTGTAGGTCGTTTCAATTGTACTGTTGTTTCATATTATGTTGCTTTTATGTTCTCTTTTGAACCCATTCGTGCCATTTTTGCCATGTTCTTTTTGATTCTATTAATTTATTTCCCTTAATTGAGTTCGTGAATTCGTCCATCTCTACACATGCATATATCTAAGTGATTTTATTATACATGCAGAGATACAGATAGAGAGATAAATGATAGCTGAGAGAGAGAGAGAAGAGACAGACAGATATAGAGATGAGATAGAGGGAGGTGTGGAGAGAGAGAGAGAGAGAGAGAGATACAGAGATAGATAGAGAGATAAATGATGCATGATAGATATAGAAACAGACAGATACCGAGAGAGATCTAGAGAAGAGAGAGGAAGGTATGGAGAGAGAGATACAGAGATGCAGATAGAGAGATAAATAATAGCTGATAGGTAGAGACAGACAGACAGATCTAGAGAAGAGAGAGAGAGAGGTACGGAGAGAGAAATACAGATAGAGATAAATAATAGCTGATAGATAGGTAGAGACAGAGATATAGAGATGAGAGAGACAGAGGAGGGAGGGAAGGAAGCTGTATATATAGATTGTTGAATCTCTGGGACATAACACACACAGAGAGAGAGAGAGAGAGAGAGAGAGAGAGAGAGAGAGAGAGAGAGAGAGAGAGATGATAGCTGAAAGTAGGATGCTTGGCTGCATAGCAAGCAGGATGCTTGGCTGCATAGCAAGCAGGAAGAGAGAGATTATGATCCCGCTATATAGAGTGCTGGTGAGACCACATTTAGAATACTGTGTTCAGTTCTGGAGAAATCACCTACAAAAAGATATTGACAAAATTTAACAGGTCCAAAGATGGGCTAAAAAATGGTGGAAGGTCCTAAGCACTTATCAGGAAAAACTTAATGAACTCAATCTGTATAGTCTGGAGGACAGAAGGAAAAGGGGGGGACATGATCGAAACATTTAAATATGTTAAAGGGTTAAATAAGGGGGGAAGTGTTTTTAATAGGAAAGTGAACACAAGAACAAGGGGACACAATCTGAAGTTAGTTGGGGGAAAGATCAAAAGCAACATGAGAAAATATTATTTTACTGAAAGAGTAGTAGATCCTTGGAACAAACTTCCAGCAGATGTGGTAGATAAATCCACAGGAACTGAATTTAAACATGCCTGGGATAAACATATATCCATCCTAAGATAAAATACAGAAAATAGTATAAGGGCAGACTAGATGGACCTTGAGGTCTTTTTCTGCCGTCAGACTTCTATGAAAGTGAGAGAGAGAGAGAGAGACAGATAGACAGACAGACAGATATAGATATGAGATAGAGGGAGGTATGGAAAGAGAGATACAGAGATAGACACATGATAGCTGATAGAGACAGACAGATAGACAGAAATAGAGGTGAGAGAGGAAGATATGGAAAGAGAGATACAGAGATATAGACAGGGGGATAAATGGTAGCTGAGAGAGAGAGACAGAGAGACAGACAGTAAACAGACAGACAGACAGATAGATAGATGGAGGAGAGAGAGAGAGAGAGAGATTATGAATTATATAGTATAGATCTCTGAAGTTGTGTGCATACACAAAAGTCCTCCGAAGTCTCTTTGCCTATATCTTAATGGCCAAGTCAGCCAGCAATTTCTGCTCTTTGGACATGTGGAGAGTCTAAATAGGAGAGTCCCTCTTTTACCATCTTGGATCGAATCGCTGTATTTTTAAGAGGGCCAGACAGCCTTCATTACCAAACGAGACTCGGTGGGTTCTGTCGGACTAATTGAGATGTGCAGCTTTTCGTTAACTGGGTCAGCCTTGGGTCAGGAGAACAGGTGGCCGAGCGCACTTTCATAACCGCTGGCTTAATATCTGGCCAAGAACTGCCTCCAAAGTTGTACAGGGGGTGAGTCAGGATCATTATCCAAAGATTGCTTAGAGAGGTATAATGGAGAGTGATGAGGAAAGAGCTAATTACCGCCTAATCTTCTGATTTTAGAAGGCCATAAAATTCAAATAAGGTTGGCAAAGGAGCAGATAGGCAATAAAGAAGCTATCTCCTGCGCTACTTTGGTCCAATGCTTCCTTCTGGCCTCAGCGCTGGCCTCACATTGAGGAAATATGGAGGTCCATCATTTAGAAGAAGCGGGCAGGCCGGCTAAGCGCACAAGGCTCTCGGGTCTTCCTTGCCAATTTCATATTTATCCCGAACAGTTGGCTTCCAGAAAGGACATGGGTGAGCAATAATGACTCCTAAACTCAGCGAAGTAAGACAGATGAGCCTGAAAGGTCCTTGGGAATATTTACATCAATCCTCTCTCTTTTTTGGGGCCAGAAGGATAAGCCGTTGTAGAAACGCGACACGGCTGAACTTGGGGTGGATGGCATTTGAAATCTCAGGCCGAGAAAATGGGAGGGCTTGTCTCTAAACCTCCCGAAGAATGCGGATGGGCTACAAGATTTGTCAGTCTCATTTTATATGTTGTTATGAGCCACCCCGAGTCCCCGGAGAGAGGCGGCATGCAAATCCAATTAATAAATAATAAATAAATAAATTTGTTTGTTTGATTGTTTGTTTGACTTCTATGCTGCCCAATCCTGAAGGATTTAGGGTGGCTTACAACAATATAAAAAAGTACAGTTAACAATAAAAAAGAAGCTCTCTCTCTCTCTCTCTCCCCATACCTCTCTCTCTCTCTCTCTCTCTCTATCTATCTATCTATCTATCTATCTATCTATCTATCTATCTATCTGTATCATGTCTGTCTGTCTGTCTGTCTGTCCGTCCGTCCGTCCGTCCGTCCGTCCGTCCGTCCGTATCTATCTATCTATCTATCTATCTATCTATCTATCTATCTATCTATCTATCTATCTATCTATCTACTTAGCTACCTACTTACCTCTATCTATCTATCTGTCTATCTATCTATCTATCTATCTATCTATCTATCTATCAATGAATCTATCAATCTATCAATCTATCAATCAGTCTGTCTGTCTGTCTGTCTGTCCGTCCGTCCGTCCGTCCGTCCGTCCGTCCGTCCGTCCGTCCGTCCGTCCATCCATCCATCCATCCATCC
This sequence comes from Erythrolamprus reginae, assembly GCF_031021105.1. NCBI lineage: Eukaryota > Metazoa > Chordata > Lepidosauria > Squamata > Dipsadidae > Erythrolamprus > Erythrolamprus reginae. The sequence goes on from NC_091951.1 coordinate 349,063,447, forward strand.
ATCCATCCATCCATCTATCTATCTATCTATCTATCTATCTATCTATCTGCCTGTAAATCTATCACATCATCTCATATCTCATATATTGTACCATATTTATTTATTTATTTATTTATTTATTTATTGGAGACTCGTGGTGGCTAACAGCAATAATAAAACAATGTACAATAATAATCCAATAAATACTAAAAATGATTAAAAACCCATTAATATAAAAAACCAAACATACATACAGACATACCATACATGAAATTGTAAAGGCCCGGGGGAAAGAGCATCTCAATTCCCCCATTCCTGGCGGCAGAGGTGGGTTTTAAGTAGCTTATGAAAAGGCAAGGAGGGTGGGGGCAATTCTAATCTCTGGGGGGAGTTGGTTCCAGCGGGCCGGGGCCACCACAGAGAAGGCTCTTCCCCTGGGTCCCGCCAAGTGGCATTGTTTAGTTGACGGGACCCGGAGAAGACCCACTCTGTGGGACCTAACCGGTTGCTGGGATTCGTGCAGCAGAAGGCGGTCCCTGAGATAATCTGGTCCGGTGCCATGAAGGGCTTTATAGGTCATAACCAACACTTTGAATTGTCTTGTCTATCTGTCTGTCTATCTGGCTGTCTGGCTGTTTCTTTCTATCCATCCCTCCATCCCTCCATCCCTCCATCCATCTATTATCTATATCTCATCTCATCTCATATCACCTGTCTCTGTCTGTCTCAGTCTTTCTATCTTTCTGTCTTTCTGTATGTCTGTCTGTCTGTCCCTTCCTCCCTCCCTCCCTCTCCCTCTCCCTCTCTGTCTCTCTCCATCTTTCTACACTCCGCAGTCTGCATTGGTTGCCGATCAGTTTCCGGTCACAATTCAAAGTGTTGGTTATGACCTATAAAGCCTTCATGGCACCGGACCAGAATATCTCCGGGACCGCCTCTTGCCGTACGAATCCCAGCGACCGGTTAGGTCCCACAGAGTTGGCCTTCTCCGGGTCCCATCGACTAAACAATGTCATTTGGCTGGACCCAGGAGAAGAGCCTTCTCTGTGGCGGCCCCGACCCTCTGGAACCAGCTCCCCCCAGATATCAGAGTTGCCCCCACCCTCCTTGCCTTAAAACCCACCTCTGTTGTCAGGCATGGGGGAATTGAAAATTTTTTCTCCCTTCCCCCTAGGCTTATAGAATGTATACATGGTATGTTTGTTGGTATGATTGGTCTCTTAAATTGGGGTTTTTTAGATTATTTTTTAATATTAGATTTGTTACATTGTTTTTTATTGTTGTTAGCTGCCCCAAGTCTTCGGAGAGGGGCGGTCTACAAATCTAAATAAACTAAACTAAACTAAACTATCTAGTCTATCAATCATCTACTCTCCAACTGGGTATATAGCCCCACCAAAAATGTCTGTTGAAGATTCTTTTCTTTTCTTTAAAAAAAAAACATACAGAGTGGAGAGAGGCCATTTCACAGAGGCAAATCCAAGGACACAGTCACGGTGGAACAATCTTTTATTGTAATTCAGAAAAGGGAACCGGGGAGGGGGAAGCTTTACTAAAGTTCAACCTCCAGGTCAGGGTGGGCTTGACCCAGAAATTACTAGGTGAATTTTGATGACCTGTGCTGCAAAAGAGGCCATCCAAGATGTTTATAATGGTCCCTTTGGCTTTCAAATCCATCAGTCTATGAAACCAGCCAAATTGCTCTGCCTGGCAATTTGACATAACACACAGAAAATTGCCTCCCATTACAGCCCATAACGGGAAGTTGTAATGCCTTTGAGAATTAAAATGATGCACCCAGCCCTAGAAATACAGGCTCTGGTTATTTCGGGGTTTAGGAAGTTTCTGTCCCTTAATCCCAGTTATTTGTAGGCTTGCTGTGAATATACATGAAGGGATTTAGGAAAGCAAAAAGAGAGAATTATATTCGGGGTCTTTGGCATTCTTTCCTGCCCCAGAAAAATCTCATTTTTAAAAGTATTATTTTTTTTAAAAAAGTATCTTTACTCAAGGAACACTTAATTAAAAGGGGCTGAGGGTGTGATATTGACAGTTTGTGCACTGATTGGGTAGAAGAAGCAACTAATGTCTTGTGTAATGCTGTGATTCTGGTTTCAAATCTTTATTCTTAATCCCTTCATTGAACTCAATTGTGATAACTTTGACCACCCCCCCCTTTTTTTTTTTGATGCTCTCTGAATTTGGTTGTTTTTCTGCAGTGTTCCTAGTTTGGGTAATAAAATGTCTGCAAGAAAACAACCAAGCTCTGTAAAACTTTCAAGGACCTCACAGTCTCCTCTTCCTCCTCTTCCTCCTCTTCCTCCTCTTCCTCCTCCTCCTCTTCCTCCTCTTCTTCCTCTTCTTCCTCCTCTTCCTCCTCCTCCTCTTCCCCTTCCCCTCCTCCTCCTCTTCCCCTTCCCCTCCTCCTCTTTTTCTCTTCCTCCTCCTCCTCCTCCTCCTTCTTCTTCTTCCTCTTCCTCCTCCTCCTCTTCCTCTTCTTCTTCTTCCTCTTCCTACTCCTCTTCTTCCTCTTCCTCATCTTCTTCCTCCTCCCCCTCCTCTTCTTTCTCTTCCTCTCCTTCCTCCTCTTTCTTCTCTTTTTCCTCCTCCTCTTCCCCTTCTCCTCCTCCTCTTCCTCTTTTTTCTCTTCCTCTTCCTCCTACTCTTCTTCTTCTTCCTCCTCTTCCTTCTCCTCCTCTTCTTCCTCTTCCTCTTTATTTATTGGATTTCTATGCTACCCCTCTCCGCAGACTCGGTGCGGTCTTACTCCTCCTCCTCCTCCTCCTCCTCCTCCTCCTCCTCCTCCTTCTCTTCTTCTTCTTCTTCTTCTTCTTCTTCTTCTTCTTCTCCTCCTCCACCTCCTCTTCCCTCTTCCTCTTCTCCTCCTCTTCCTCCTCCTCCTCCTCCTCTTCTTCCTCCTCTTCCTTCTCCTCTTCTTCCCCCATCTCCATGCAATCACCATTCCTTCAAACCCTGAAGTTATTACTTAGTTTGGGTAATGAAACATCTGTAAGGAAGCAGCCAAACTCTAAGAGAGCATTAAGGAACTCACAGTCTCCTTGTCCTCTACCATTCCACTACTGGGGTAGGCCTTATACTGTGCACATGTGTAAAAATCAAGCTAAGACTTACTTTCTTGAGTAGGTTGTATTTTCGGGGAACCACTGTATGTAGGTTTTCCAAATTATCTTGCATCCATTATCTTCGATGCTACTGAAAACAAAACAAAAGCAAACAAATCCTTGATAAACCATCTTGGGGTTTAGCAACAGAAAAGAACGGATAAGAGTTTCCGTGCAATTAATTCCTTGTAGTATTTTTAAATGCTTTTGGAGCATAGTGTGTGGGGGGGGAATGCCTCTGGAGCCCAAATATCAATATTCAATAATAGATATGCAGAGAGAGAACAACATTCCTCCACTTACTTAATGTAACGTTAAAAATCAATTATGTGTTATCCGGATTTTTAAAAAGTGTTTTAATTTGATTTTGAAATAGAGGTGGAGGGGGGAAAAGAAGAGGAAAAGGAAAAGGGGGAATAAGAAAGGGAGGAAGAGGAAGAGGAGGTGGAGGAAACAGGGAAGGAAGAGAAAGAAAAGGAGGGAGGAGAAAGGTGGAGGGAACGAACAGGAGGAAAAGGAGGAGACGAGAAGAGGGAAAAAAGAGGGAGATGTGGAAGAAGAGAAGGAAGAGGGGGAGAAGGAGAGGAAGAAGGAGGAGGAGGGTGTGGAGTTGGAGGAGGAGGAGGAAGAGGAAGGTTGGAGACTGGACTATCGTCCAGTCTCCAACCTTCCCTTTACGGGGAAGGTTGTTGAGAAGGTGGTGGCACTCCAGCTCCAGCGGTCCTTGGAAGAAGCCGATTATCTAGGCCCTCAACAGTCGGGCTTCAGGCCCGGTTACAGCACGGAAACCGCTTTGGTCGCGTTGATGGATGATCTCTGGCGGGCCCGGGACAGGGGTTTATCCTCTGTCCTGGTGCTCCTTGACCTCTCAGCGGCTTTCGATACCATCGACCATGGTATCCTTCTGCACCGGCTGGAGGGGTTGGGGGTGGGAGGCACTGTTCTTCAGTGGTTCTCCTCCTACCTCTCTGGCCGGTCGCAGTCAGTGTTAGTGGGGGGTCAGAGGTCGGCTCCGAGGTCTCTCCCTTGTGGGGTACCTCAGGGGTCGGTCCTCTCCCCCCTGCTATTTAACATCTACATGAAACTGCTGGGTGAGATCATCCAAGGACATGGGGTGAGGTATCATCAATATGCTGATGATACCCAGCTTTACATCTCCACCCCATGCCCAGTCAAAGAAGCGGTGGAAGTGATGTGCCGGTGCCTGGAGGCTGTTGGGGCCTGGATGGGTGTCAACAGACTCAAACTCAACCTGGAGAAGACGGAGTGGCTGTGGGTTTTGCCTCCCAAGGACAATCCCATCTGTCCGTCCATTACCCTGGGGGGGGGGGGAATCATTGACTTCGTCAGAGAGGGTCCGCAACTTGGGTGTCCTCCTCGATCCACAGCTCACATTAGAAAACCATCTCTCAGCTGTGGCGAGGGAGGCGTTTGCCCAGGTTCGCCTGGTGCATCAGTTGCGGCCCTATCTGGACCGGGACTCATTGCTCACAGTCACTCATGCCCTCATCACCTCGAGGTTTGACTACTGTAATGCTCTCTACATGGGGCTACCTTTGAAAAGTGTTCGGAAACTTCAGATCGTGCAGAATGCAGCTGCGAGAGCAGTCATGGGCTTACCTAGGTATGCCCATGTTTCACCATCACTCCGCAGTCTGCATTGGCTGTCGATCAATTTCCGGTCACAATTCAAAGTGTTGGTTATGACCTTTAAAGCCCTTCATGGCACTGGACCAGAATACCTCTGAGTCCGCCTCCTGCCGCACGAATCCCAGCGACCGATTAGGTCCCACAGAGTGGGCCTTCTCCAGGTCCCGTCAACTAAACAATGCTGGTTGGCGGGCCCCAGGGGAAGAGCCTTCTCTGTGGCAGCACCGGCTCTCTGGAATCAACTCCCCCCGGAGATTAGAACTGCCCCTACTCTTCCTGCCTTCCGTAAACTCCTTAAAACCCACCTTTGCCGTCAGGCATGGGGGAATTGAAACATCTCCCCCTGGGCATGTTTAATTTATGCATGGTATGGTTGTGTGTGTGTCTGTTAGTATATGGGGTTTTTAAGTCTTTGAATATTTTAAACTTACTCAGATTATTTATGATTTGTTTTACTCTGTTGTGAGCCGCCCCGAGTCTTCGGAGAGGGTCGGCATACAAATCTAAATAATAAATAAATAAATAAATAAAATAAGAGGGGGAGGGGAAGAGGAGGAGGAGGGAAGTGGAGGTGGTGGTGGAGGAGGAGGAGGAGGAGAAGGAGGAGGAGGAGGAGGAGGAGAAGAAGAAGAAGAAGAAGAAGAAGAAGAAGAAGAAGAAGAAGAAGAAGAAGAAGAAGAAGAAGAAGAAGAAGAAGATACATGCCAAAATACTTTGGGACTTTCGAATTCAAACTGACAAGGTTTTGCAACACAATACACCGGATCTCACAATTGCGGAAAAGAAAAGAAAAACTGTGGATCATTGATGTCGCCATACCAGGTGACAGTTAAATTGATGAGAAACAAGAAAAACCTAGCCAATATCAGGATCTTATCAAGCTACAATGACTCTGGCATAAATCAGTACAGGTGGTCCCAGTGGTGATCGGCACACTGGCTGCTGTGCCAAAAGACCTCAGCCGGCATTTGAAAAAAATAAACATTGACAAAATCACAATCTGTCAGTTGCAAAAAGCCACCGTATTGCGGGCATCATACAAAAATACATAGTCCTAGACCCTTGGGAAGTGTTCAGCTTGTGATATTGTGATACAAAATCCAGCATTTTCAATCTTGTTTGCTGTGTATTACTGTCTTTTGTGAATAAAATAATAATAATAATAATAATAATAATAATAATAATAATAATAATAATAATAATAATAATAATAATCCAAAGTGCAGACTCTGTAAAGAAACAGATGAAACAATCGATCACATACTCAGCTGCTGCATAAAGATCGCACAGACTGACTACAAGCATAGACATGATGCTGTGGCACAGATGATCCACTGGAACTTGTGCCAGGACTACCATTTACCAGTAGCAAAGAACTGGTGGGATCATAAGCCCGAAAAAGTGGTCGAAAATGAGCAAGCAAAACTACTGTGGGACTTCCGACTTCAGACTGACTGAATTCTGAAGCATAACACACCAGACATCCTGATTGTGGAGAAAAAGAAAGTATGGATCATCGACATCGCAATCCCAGGGGACAGCAGAATTGAGGAGAAGCAGCTAGAGAAATTAGTGAAATACGAAGATCTAAAAATTGAGCTGCAACGATTCTGGCATAAGCCAGTGAAAGTGGTCCCAGTGGTACTTGGCACCCTGGGCGCAGGGCCAAAGGATCTCAGCGGACATTTGAAAACCATCAGAATTGACAAAATCTCCATCTGTCAATTGCAAAAGGCCGCTTTACTGGGATCGGCAAACATAATTCGCCACTACATCACGCAGTCCTAGGTGCTTGGGAAGCGCCCGACTGGTGATGAAATACGAAATCCAGCATAGTGATCTCGTTTGCTGTGTTGTATTGACATAATAATAATAATAATAATAATAATAATAATAATAATAATAATAATAATAATAATAATAATAATAATGATGATGATGGTGATGGTGATGATGGTGATGATGATACTCAACAACTGTTCAAGCTGTCACTTCAACAACTGACAGATTGAGGTACAAATCAGTTACCTCCTGATTTTTCAGCTCAACTCCGCTTGAAGTAAGTCCCTGACTATCAGCCCAACTCACTTTTCATCCCTAATATGGTGGCTAATCACAGTGTCGTAAAATCATTAGGTGCTGCATGGCTTATAAATGTAATAAATCACTTTGAAGATCTGGAAGCCCTTGCCAACATTTAAGTGCGGCAGTTTAAAGATTAAGAAGTATGTTGGAACTTTCTGTGGACTTTTTTTTTTTTCATACAGATTTTCTCTAAGCGTCCTTCATACATCAGTGCCTCCAAGTCAGAAATCTACATGAGTTGAGTCCTGAAGGGGGGAAAATGTTCCTATATCAAAGGTGGAGAACTGATTCGACTTAAGGACCAGATGGAGCGCTAAGGATTTTGGGGATGGTGGAACAGGACACAATATGTCAACTTAGGTCTCCAGAGAAGGAAGTCCAGGCTACTCTATCAACTTGAGTTTATCCCTGCAAGAAGAGTTAAGAAAGAAAGACACAGATATTCATTGTGTACTAAGCTGAAATTAGGTTCTGTCTCAGTGAAGGGCTACAAATGTTTTTACTACCACACTGCGGGCATGGCTTATTTTGTGGGTGTGGTTTGCTGGCCATGTGACCAGGTGGGAGTGGCTTGAAAATCATGTGACTGGGGGTGGCTTAAAGGTCATGTGACTGCCTTAAAGGTGACCAACATCACCCATGTCAAGGGTTTGGGTGCCTGGCCTCTCCTTGACTCAAAGAGATACAATTTCCCTAGCTATTTACTATTACTGAACATCCAAAATACACCATTTAATTCTATGTATAGAATAGAATAGAATAGAATAGAATAGAATAGAATATGAATAGAATAGAATAGAATAGAATTTTATTGGCCAAGTGTGATTGGACACACAAGGAATTTGTCTTGGTGCATATGCTCTCAGAGTACATAAAATAAAATATACATTTGTCAAGAATCATGAGGAACAACACTTAATGATTGTCATAGGGGTCAAATAAACAATGAAGAAGCAATATTAATAAAAATCTTAGGATATAAGCAACAAGTTACAGTCATACAGTCAACATGGGAGGAAATGGGTGATAGGAATGATGAGAAAAACTAGTAGAAATAGAAGTGCAGATTTAGTAGAAAGTCTGACAGTGTTGAGGGAATTATTTGTTTAGTAGATTGATGGCGTTCGGGAAAAAACTGTTCTTGTGTATAGTTGTCTTGGTGTGCAGTGCTCTGTAGCGACGTTTTGAGGGTAGGAGTTGAAACAGTTTGTGTCCAGGATGTGAGGGGTCAGTAAATATTTTCCCCGCCCTCTTTTTGACTTGTGCAGTCTACAGGTCCTCAATGGAAGGCAGGTTGGCAGCAAATTGCTTTTTCTGCAGTTCTGATTCTCCTCTGAAGTCTGTGTCGGTCCTGTTGGGTTGCAGCACCAAACCAGACAGTTATAGAGGTGCAGATGACAGACTCAATGATTCCTCTGTAGAACTGTATCTGTATATATGCCATATGTGTACATACATATTACACACAGGCGCCCCAAAATATACAATATCTACTATATAAACTGTATGTGTATGTACACACTCACAAGCACTGCTCTTGTAAAATTATGCACATTAAACCTCAATTACTGCAATAGGAAAAAAATACCCAGAGCCCAGAAGGGGGGGAAAGAAAAAAAAAATTTTTTTCTACCAGTTCTGTGTACCTGACCGAACCAGTAAAAGCCCATCACTGCTCTGTCTAGTTTTGACTCTTTAAGATCTGAGAGCGAGGAAAAACATGTGATTGTAAGATGTGAAGTGTGGTAGGATTTTTTGTTCCTGTAGTATGGGACAGGTGGAGGGGAAAACTCCAACTCCTTCCGGATTCTGGGCAGTGAACAACAATATAAAACAGAGTAAAACCTAGATACTAAAACATTCATATCCATTCAGCCGGGACAAGATATAAGTTTAAATGCTGTTGCTATTGCTATCTTACAGGTCAGGTAACCATTGGAAAGCGTAGCCCAATAGCCACACTAACTTTCACCATTCCGAAGTGTGGAATTCGGTCAAGTTCTTCTCATTTTTGTTATGATTTGACACACCTTCTTTTCCCAATATACTCAAGAGTTCTGAATAATCTTATTTGCTGGGTAGGGAAACTTCATGGCATCGGACCAGAATATCTGCGGAGAGGGGCGGCATACAAATCTAAATAATAAATAAAATAAAATAATAAATATCTCCGGGACCGCCTTCTGCCGCACGAATCCCAGCGACCAGTTAGGTCCCACAGAGTTGGCCTTCTCCGGGTCCCGTCGACTAAACAATGTCATTTGGCAGGGCACAGGGGAAGAGCCTTCTCTGTGGTGGCCCCGACCCTCTGGAACCAACTCCCCCCAGAGATCAGAATTGCCCCCATCCTCCTTGCCTTTTGTAAGCTCCTTAAAACCCACTTTTGTCATCAGGCATGGGGGAACTGAGATATTCCCTTCCCCCTAGGCCTATACAATTTATGCATGGTATGTTTGCATGTATGTTTGGGTTTTTTTAAAATAAGGGTTTTTAAAATTATTTAAAATATTAGATTTGTTACATGTTGTTTCATTATTGTTGTTAGCCGCCCTGAGTCTATGAAGAGGGTCAGCATACAAGTCTAATAAATAAATAAGTAAGTAAGTAAGTAAGTAAGTAAGTAAGTAAGTAAGTAAGTAAGTAAGTAAGTAAGAAAGAATGAAAGAAAGAAAGAAAGAAAGAAAGAAAGAAAGAAAGAAAGAAAGTTGTTCTGTCTGGGTGCCCCCAGACTTCAACACCAACTGAAAAAAGCAGCCAGACACGCTGGTAAAAGCAAAGGCACTTTATAGTTGGAAAAACAAACCCAGAGAAAAACCTGTTCTTCCCAACAGACAGGCTATGAGGCTTCACAGCAGAGTCATGACGACCAGACAATACAGCAGACTTCTTGCTGTCACACACACCACTGTAGAGAATAAGACCCATGTCTTTCCCCCCAAGGTTTCAGCCTTCAGGGCCACAAGTCAGAGTCAGAAACGCCAAAGATCACAGCCAGGTCCCAGGACTCCCAAAGATAATACTCCACAATACAGGAAGGGTGGGTCTGCCTTTTCAGCCTTTCTGGGGAGAACCACACCCAAACCCAGCTGTTGCCTATTTAGGGCTGGAAATACCTGGCTAATTGTCCCCTTTGTTGTGCTGCTCTTCTCTGCCTGAGATCGATGATGGCTTGTGCATTTTCATCCAAGGACTCCAGGCTGCTTGCTGGGGAGAGCTCCACCCCGGGGGACTCAGGCTGTTCTCCCTCTCCCTCGGCCTGATATTCCTCCTCCCCGTCTGCCTTGGCCTCCTCCTCCTCCTCCTGTTCCTCATCCTCCCCCTCTGAGCATGGAGCCGGCAGAGGTTCAGCTGTTCCCTGAGGAGCCTCAGACGGAATCACAACAGAAAGTAAATAGGTAAATAGGTAAATATATAAATAAATAAACAAATAAACAAACAAACAAACAAATAAATAAATAAATAAATTAAAATTAACTAAATAAGTAAATAAGTAAATAAGTAAATTAGTAGGTAAGTAAGTAAGTAAGTAAGTAAGTAAGTAAGTAAGTAAGTAAATAAATAAATTTAAATAAATTAAAATAAATTAAAATAAATTAAAATAAATAAATTGAAATAAATAAATAAATGAACGGACTAACTAACTAACTAACTAACTAACTGAATAACTAACTAACTAACTAACTAACTAACTAACTAACTAACTAACTAACTAACTAACTAACTAACTAACTAACTAACTAACTACAATGCAAGTTGAAATATTCCTAAATTGATGTGACCTTCAAGTTGGACTGTCAACTGTCTCTTTTTCGTCTTTATCGGCACAAAAAAGAAAAGGTTGAAAAATGGTCTCATACGTTTCAGCCCAAAGTAACACAGATTCCCAACTGTACATTTGTTCCACCAGTGTTCAAGCATTGGAAAAAATATGACCTCAATATAGCCATTTTACCACTGCTCATCCTAGAATTGATACCTTTGTGCTGTGTTTTGCCCTGTACGGCAGTGGTGCCCCGTTAAAATCCACCTCCAATGCCATTATGTCGCTATTAGAAAAGAGTGCCGAGCAGCTCAATTTTTCAAATAAATATAAATTGCGAAAGGGCTGAAGTATGAAGTGGCCTCAAGTGACCTTTTGAAGGAGATTCAAACACCCGTTCAAAACATTCCAGCTTTTGACTCTCCGTCAAACCCCCCCCCCCTTTTTTTTTTTTTTTGGCTGGGACACACGTCCCCGATCAAACAATTTATGTTCGGAAAACTGTATGGTTGAGGGAGCTATTGAACATGACAGTTGATCGCGGCCCCGAAAAATACAGTCACATAAGGAGAAGGTCAACTTCACCACTGTTGAAGTCATCTTGGAAATTAAAACGATGAACCTCAAAGGGCCTTGCTCACAGGGTTGCGACCCTTCACAAGTGTGACAATAATGAATGAGAACAATGCCTCCGAGAAGGGAGCTCTTTGGAGACTCAGGCATGGGTGGCTCATGGAGTTAGGTGACTTAGACTCAGTTTGTGGGGGATGGAGCTTGCCAGCTGCTGTATAATAGCAATAACACTTAGACTTATATACCGCTTCATAATGCTTTTACAGCCCTCTCTAAGCAGTTTACAGAATCAGCATCTTGCCCCCAACAATCTGGGTCCTCATTTGACCCACCTCGGAAGGATGGAAGGCTGAGTCAACCTTGAGCCGGTGGTGAGGTTTGAACTGCTGAACTACAGCTAGCAGTTAACTGAAGGAGCCTGTAGTTTTGCACTTTAACCACTGCTCCACCCCAGCTCCTTTTAGTATATTGTGCCATGATGTTTACATTATTTGGGATATCATGTTGTGTGGATTTATGGTAGGCCACACAAGGTAGTCCAGACAAGGAGATGTAAATGTATTACTTCTATTTTAAGTTTATATTAACATAATTTTGCAGTTGTGAAACTACCAGTATATACCCACCCACCCACAACCCACTGCCCTTACATGTTTCCCTTTCTTCTAGCACCTTTTAGTAGCTTTGGAACTGGCAAGTAAAGTACATAATATATATTTTTCCTTGTCGTCATCGTCCTCGTCCTCTCTTCTTCTTCTTCTTCTTCTCCTCCTCCTCCTCCTCCTTCTTCTCCTCCTTCTCCACCTCCTCCTCCTCCTCTCCTTCTCCTCCCACTTCTCCTCCTCCTCCTCTTCCTCCTCTATTTTGCTGATTTGTGCAAAATTAAACAGCATTTTAGCTTTTCTGGACTATGTAGCACAGGGGTGTCATTGAGTTCCACATCAGCTTTGTGTTTGACCTCGGGGGGGAGGGGGGGCATGGTCAGCTCAACAACATCACTCATACCAGTGGCCTGAATCCTCTTCCAGTAAAAATGGGCTCCCAAGCTCCATTTTGGCTGCAATGGCCTCCTGCAACCTTCCACCAGCAAAAATGGAGCTTGGAAGGGTAGGTAGGTAGGTAGCCCTGCCAAGCTCTGTTTTCACTGGCAGAGCCACTGCGGGCCAGTCCTTCACTGTTTCCAGGACAGCCCCTGGGTCAGAACTAGGTACCCTGTGGGTCAGATCGGTACCCTGTGCCTTAAGTTTGAGACCCCTGATGTACTATATTGAATAAGGATCCACCTGTTGTGGTTCGCTCCCACACAGTGAAATTAGTCATGGACTCAGAGGGGGCAGAGACAGTGCAGACGAGGTACAAGTCTCCTGTGTTCCTGGCACTTGAGACTGACAATGACAGGGACATGGTGTCAGAGTGTGACCAACAACCAGGATCTTCTGCACTTTCTGAGATCAGTGACTCGGGAGAAGAGGAGGAGCCTCTTCTGGAAGCTAGAGTGCATAGGGCATCTAGGAGGCATGAGTGATTTGCTAGGAGGAGATTAATGCAAAAGTAGCACTGCTGGCTATTGGGTCACATCCTCACACTATTTGCAGAGAACAATGCAGTTCATTTTGGCAACATCTAGTATTGTTTTATATATGTTGTAAGCCACCCTGAGTCTTTGGAGAGGGGCAGTGCATAAGTCAAGATAGATAGATAGATAGATAGATAGATAGATAGATAGATAGATAGATAGGTAGGTAGGTAGGTAGGTAGGTAGGTAGGTAGAGAGGCAGGCAGGCAGGCAGGCAGGCAGACAAATGATAGATAGATAGATAGATAGATAGATAGATAGATAGATAGATAGATAGATAGATAGATAGACAGACGATAGATAGATAGATAGATAGGTAGGTAGGTAGGTAGGTAGGTAGAGAGGCAGGCAGGCAGGCAGGCAGGCAGACAAATGATAGATAGATAGATAGATAGATAGATAGATAGATAGATAGATAGATAGGCAGGCAGGCAGGCAGGCAGGCAGGCAGGCAGGCAGGCAGGCAGGCAGGCAGGCAGGCAGGCAGGCAGGCAGGCAGGCAGGCAGGCAGACAAACGATCGATAGATAGATAGATAGATAGACAGACAGACAGACAGACAGACAGATGACTCGATCAGCTATTGTATCTGGCTTGTGTTTCAAACAAACACATTTCTGGCTTTTCTAATGAGCTTCAGACTTCCAACTTCTGACATCTACGCTTTTGAAATCTTGCTTCATTTGGTAATTATTGCTCTGTTTATCTTCTGCCTGGGAATCTGGCCGACTGATAAGACTTTGCTGGGCTTGATTCTCCTTTTGAAAAGACTTTTAAAGGACTTTCCCCAAGTGTTGGGGAAAGTTCGGTTGCCAGGAAATCCATTGATCTGCAGTCTCTCTCTCTCTCTCTCTCTCTCTCTCTCTCTCTCTCTCTCTCTCTCTCTCTCTCTCTCTGTGTGTGTGTGTGTGTGTGCATTTTTAAAATGTAGCTTTTCATTTGAAGATGTTGCTCTTTGATGTTTCAAAGCTTTCAATTAGGTAGGCATGGCACAACTGTTTATACCTGCCTTTAATGTCCTCTAACTACAGTTATTTTAATTTCCCTTTTCAAAAGAGTCAAGCCCATATAGCAAATATGTCAAATTAATCCCCTTAATTGATATGAAATTCAGGGAAAAGTTCATTCCCTTGAATTCTAAAGCTCTCACATCCCATCTACGAGGTTAGATTTCATATAATAATGTTACAAATCCCCGATACTTATTTAGGAATATGAACAATTACAACCCCTATTACACAGTTTAGAAAACCAAAACCAAGATATTATTCTGCCTGAATAGTTGGATTCACTTTATATTTCCAATCATTGTGATATGATTTTTTTGTTCCACTGTTGTTTTGGGGTCTTCCATTTTCACACATTTTTGTCTGAATCCCTACCAGTTCTGCATCCCTGAATATTTTATTTCTGGTAGTGAATCTCCTTTGATGTGCTAATAATTTTTTTTCCAGTGAGTGGAGTCTGAATAAATTCTTTCCCACAGTTCAAACACTTGCCTTCTGTAGTCCTGCTTTGTTGGTTCCAATTTAAAATAGCAAGCCAGAAGGGTGCCATTTTTCCACTACAGCATAATTTTGTCTTGTCTATGGTTGTTGTTCTTGATCCTAAAGGAATACAATTTGGTTACCTATTCTTAACCCTGCTGTTCTGTTCGAAAAAACTCCCTAATGTTATGTTCGGGTCACATACGACCCGGACCGAAAACTCTTCATTTGAAGTGCTTATGTTTGGTCAATTTGAAAACTTTTTTCACTTGGAAAGTAGTCTGAACATTTCTGCACACAATAATATGAAAATTGAAATGAAAAAAGTAAATCTTATTGGTTTATTTTGCGGATATATTGCATGCCCCCCCCCCCGTTTTTGTGATTTTTTTTTCAATTTATGGATAGTTTTGCTTGCAAAATACATTCTATTTTACTAAAGTTGGTGTGGGATTGGTAGCTTGAACATTTCTGAACATAATGATATGAAAATTTAACTGGAAAAATTGATGCATATTGGTTTATTTTGCACATAAATGGGCCCCCATGCTTATACTCAAATAGGCTTATACTCGAGTCGGCTTATAACTCGAGTATAAGACAATATGGTTTTATATTCAAAAATAAACCAATAAGAATCATTTTTTTTCAGTTCATTTCTATTTTTCTTATGTTCAGGATTGTTTCAAAAGGATATTCCAAATATTTCTAGCCAAATATGTATAAAAAGTGACAATAATGGCACACAGCAAGGCCGAGGGGGGGTGGCCCTTTTGTGGCAAAAATAAACCAATAAGAACCATTTTTTTCAGTTCATTTATATTTTTCTTATGTTCAGGACTGTTCAATTTAGTATATCAAACCTTTTGGGGGAAAATTCCTTAGGGATTTGTAGCCTTAAAAAATAGAAATCGACACGGAATTCAGAAAGGATGGGGGAGGGGCTTTTTGATCAAAATAAAAATATAAGTCTCAATTTTTCCAGTTCAATTTTCATATCATTATGTTCATAAATGTTCAAACTAGTTTTCCAGTTGAAAAAGTTTTCAAAAAGATCAAATTCAAGTACCTAAAAAAAATCTTTTTGGTCCGGTCATATATGAACAGAAACAGACTCGAAGTGATGATTTTTTTTTGCCCAGAAAACAATTAGCCACCACCCCAAAAATATTTTTTTATGATCAGCATTGTTAATTTGAGTAAATGAATGGCTAAGATTTTAAAGAATATTTCGGATTTGGAGCATAAAAAAATAAAAAGTGAAAATGGATGCAAGCAGCCGAGGGGGGGGGGAGGCCTTATTTCTGATGTTAAAAAACCAATAAGAATCATTTTTTTCAGTTCCTTTATATTTTTCTTATATTCAGAGATGTTCAAGCTACCAATCCCACACCAACCTTAATAAAATAGAATGGATTTTGCAAGCAAAACTATCCATAAATTGAAAACAATTCACAAAAACTGGGGGGGGGCATGCATTATATCCACAAAATAAACCAATAAGATTTACTTTTTTCATTTCAATTTTCATATCATTGTGTGCAGAAATGTTCAGACTACTTTCCAAGTGAAAAAAGTTTTCAAATTGACCAAACATAAGCACTTCAAATGAAGAGTTTTCGGTCCGGGTCGTATGTGACCCGAACATAATATTAGGGAGTTTTTTTGCCCAGCAAAAACTAAGCCCCCCACCCCCCAAAAAAAATTCTCATAGAGAGAACCCCTGAAATGATGAAAAGTCATGAAATTTCAAGTTTCAGATATGCAGGGAAATTTTTTTACAGGGACTCAAACTTGGCTTCGGGTCGCATACGACCCGAACAGAACAGCAGGGTTTTAACTCCTGAGTTCCCTTGTGCACTTGTCAACAAATGTCCAGGAACTCTTGTCATCTGAAATATCCTTGTTTCTGTTTCTGTTTCTGTTTCTGTTTCTGTTTCTATTCTATTCTATTCTATAACAAGCAGGAAGAGGGAGATTGTGATCCCCTTATATAGAGCGCTGGTGAGACCACATTTGGAGTACTGTGTTCAGTTCTGGAGACCTCACCTACAAAAAGATATTGACAAAATTGAACGGGTCCAAAGACGGGCTACAAGAATGATGGAAGGTCTTAAGCATAAAACGTATCAGGAAAGACTTAATGAACTCAATCTGTATAGTCTGGAGGACAGAAGGAAAAGGGGGAACATGATCGAAACATTTAAATATGTTAAAGGGTTAAATAAGGTCCAGGAGGGAAGTGTTTTTAATAGGAAAGTGAACACAAGAACAAGGGGACACAATCTGAAGTTAGTTGGTGGAAAGATCAAAGGCAACATGAGAAAATATTATTTGACTGAAAGAGTAGTAGATCCTTGGAACAAACTTCCAGCAGACGTGGTTGGTAAATCCACAGTAACTGAATTTAAACATGCCTGGGATAAACATATATCCATTGTAAGATAAAATACAGGAAATAGTATAAGGGCAGACTAGATGGACCATGAGGTCTTTTTCTGCCGTCAGTCTTCTATGTTTCTATGTTTCTATGTTTCTATTCTATTCTATTCTATTCTATTCTATTCTATTCTATTCTATTCCATTCCATTCCATTCCATTCCATTCCATTCTCTCTTCAAGGTCCCTTCCAACTCTGTTATTCTGTTAAGGAGATATGCTTGGATGGGAGTATTATTGTTCATTGCATCAGCCAGATGTAAAGACTGGATTTGCCATATTTATGCACATATGAGTCCTTCCCAAGGATCTTGGATAGGCAGATGTTGTTCTTTGATGGTGTTAAAGGTATCAACATAGGATGTAAGCTGTTCCAAGTAAAGCTGCCCTTTGCAATTGACTGATGGTGGTTTTGTCAATGCTAATGGTGCTCAAATGTTTGTTTTAGAATTGCACCCATGGTTTCATTTGTTTCCTTGTCCTTTAATGTGTGACAATGTGAAGCAGCTCCAAAAAAGGCAAACACAATCCTGGGATTCATCAAGAGGAGCATAGAATCTCGTTCATGTGAAGTAACTATCCCTCTCTATAGTACTTTGTTACGGCCATACTTGGAATACTGTGTTCAGTTCTGGGGGTCCCAATTTAAAAAGAGAGTTACAAGGATGATGAATGGTCTGGAAACCATGTCCTATGAGAAACGCTTAAAGGATCTAGGGATGTTTAGTCTGCAAAGGAGAAGACTAAGAGGAGACTTGATAGCTGTCTACAAATATCTGAAGGGCTGTCACAGAGCAAAGGCATCAGCATTGTTCTCATTAGCACATAGAATGGAATAGAATAGAATAGAATAGAATAGAATAGAATAGAATTTCTATTGGCCAAGTGTGATTGGACACACAAGGAATTTGTCTTGGTGCAGATGCTCTCGGCGTACATAAAATAAAATATACATTTGTCAAGAATCATGTGGTACGACACTTAATGATTGTCATAGGGGTCAAATAAGCAATGAAGAAGCAATATTAATAAAAATCTTAGGATATAAGCAACAAGTTACAGTCATACAGTCAACATGGGAGGAAATGGGTGATAGGAATGATGAGAAAAACTAGTAGAATAGAAGTGCAGATTTAGTAGAAAGTCTGACAGTTTTGAGGGAATTATTTGTTTAGTAGAGTGATGGCATTCGAAAAAAAAACTGTTCTTGTGTCTAGTTGTCTTGGTGTGCAGTGCTCTGTAGCGACGTTAGAAGGACTAGAAACAGTGGAATGAAACCGCAAGGGAGTAGACTTAGATTAGATATCAGAAAACACTTTCTAATGGTAATGGTGATAAACCGGTGGTACAGTTTGCCACAGGAGGTGGTGGGCTCGCCTTCACTGGAGGTCTTCAAACAAAGACTGGACAGCCATGTTTCTGGGATGGTTTAATGAATCCTACATTGAGCAGGGGGTTGGACCTGATGACCCTGGAGGTCCCTTCCAACTCTGTGATTCTGTGATTCTGTGATTCTGTGATTCTGTGATTCTGTGATTCTGTGATTCTGTGATTCTGTGATTCTGTGATTCTGTGATTCTGTGATTCTGTGATTCTGTGATTCTGTGATTCTGTGATTCTGTGATTCTGTGATTCTGTGATTCTGTGATTCTGTGATTCTGTGATTCTGTGATTCTGTGATTCTGTGATTCTGTGATTCTGTGATTCTGTGATTCTGTGATTCTGTGATTCTGTGATTCTGTGATTCTGTGATTCTGTGATTCTGTGATTCTGTGATTCTGTGATTCTGTGATTCTGTGATTCTGTGATTCTGTGATTCTGTGATTCTGTGATTGCCCCGGAAGCGGAGTAAAGATGCTGACACAGTGTATGGGTTAAAAATAGGGTCACTTTATTAAAATTAACATAAATTTAAATAATGTAAATTTAAATACGTAAATTTAAATATTCAAATATTCAAATTCAACTATAACCAAAGGACCTGCAGAGGCCAAAAACTAACGGGGTGGAAATTCCTGCCAAAACCTTCCTGGGCAACATTGGGCAAAAACTCCTTGCTGAACCAGGTGAAGGTAGCCACCTTCACCTGGATCCAAGCCACGCCCCTTGGCATGTGGGAGGAGCTCACCCTCCAATCCATGAGGGAAATTGGATCGGGTGAGTCCCATGGGCATCCTCTCTCCAATTCCTGCCGCTGTTCTAACCTCTAGTTCCTGGAGAGAGGCGGTCCATCACCTTTTAAAAAGATGCCCAAAGGAGCATGCACGGTTGCTCCTACTGCCCATTTCCGCCCCTAACCTGCCAACCCCAGTGACCAGAGGGAAGCCTAATTAATACTATAAAATGCCGCACTCCCTAACCATTCCGTCCGTACCATCAGTGTGGAATAGGCAAAACAACGGCCGCCTCTAAAGGGCAAACCACAAAAAATTCCTATTCGGCCCTGAAGTGACCTCCTCAGACACACTGTTGATAGCGGAGGGTGGGTGGGTGTTCGCTTTGGGATCATCTGGAGGCAAGGAGGAGTTCCTGCTCAGACTGTCCTTAAATAGGGCGATCCAGGACCTCCCCCCAAACCCAACATGCAGCGTGCCATCCTGGCATGCTGCCAAAAGCCGAACTTCCAGTTTCGCCGGAAACCGGAAGTTCAGAGCTCCGCAGCGCTCAGACCAGTGTCCCCCTGCTCCGTGGCAATTTTGGCCGGCGGTTTAAGCCGTCGGACGTGCATTTCTGTGATTCTTTGATTCTAACCTTTGGTTATGTGACCACCCCTTCATGCATCCAGATTGCTAGAGATGTCCCCCAGAATCTATTTCTCTTACGAGAAATCCAAATTATTTAACTACTTCTCATAGGCTTTGCTTTCCAGACCTTTCACCATCTCAATAGACCTCCTTGGAACTTGTTCCAATTTGTCACTGTCCTTTTTGAACTGGTCACACTATTCCAAGCATGACCTATTAACGCTACAGAACAGAGGAGCAAATTACTTCTCATGAGCTGGAGTTTCTGTTCCTGGAAAAGAACCCCAATTAATTATGAAGCTGTGTTACAAAAATAATGTTCCAAGTCTACTACTTGCAACTTAAAATATCTCTCATTTTGGAATGACAGTTGGAAGGGACCTTGGAGGTCTTCTAGTCTAGCTCAGGCAAGAAAACCTATGCCATTTCACACAACTTCCAGTCTCTTCTTAACAACTACTAGTGTTGGAGCACTGGAGGCAAGTTAGTTAGTTAGTTAGTTAGTTAGTTAGTTAGTTAGTTAGTTAGTTAGTTAGTTTATTCATTCATTCATTCATTCATTCATTCAGAGCGGCTAACAGCAATAATAAAACAGTGTACAATACTAATCTAATACTAAAAATGATTAAAAACCCATTAATATAAAAACCATACATACATACATACATACATAGCATGCATAGAATTGTAAAGGCCTAGAGGGAAAGAGGATCTCAATTCCCCCATGCCTGATGGCAGAGGTGGGTTTTAAGTAGCTTACGAAAGGCAAGGAGGGTGGGGGCAATTCTAATCTCTGGGGGGAGTTGGTTCCAGAGTGCTGGGGCCGCCACAGAGAAGGCTCTTCCCCTGGGTTCCGCCAAGCGACATTGTTTAGTTGATGGGACCCGGAGAAGACCCACTCTGTGGGACCTAACTGGTCGCTGGGATTCGTGCAGCAGAAGGCGGTCCCTGAGATAATCTGGTCCGGTGCCATGAAGGGCTTTATAGGTCATAACCAACACTTTGAATTGTGACCGGAAACTGATTGGCAACCAATGCATACTGCGGAGTGTTGATGTAACATGGGCATATTTGGGAAATCCTATGATAGCTCTCGCAGCTGCATTCTGCACGATCTGAAGTTTCCGAACACTTTTCAAAGGTAGCCCCATGTAGAGAGCGTTACAGTAATCGAGCCTCGAGGTTATGAGGGCATGAGTGACCGTGAGCAGTGACTCCTGCTCCAAGTAGGGTCGCAACTGGTGCACAAGGCGAACCTGGGCAAACGTCCCCCTCGCCACAGTTGAAAGTTGTTCCACTGATTAATTGTTTTCATCATCGGGAAAATTCTGCTTAGTTCTAGGTTGCTTGATGAGTTTTATCCTTTGTTTCTTATCCTGGCTTCAGGTGGTTTGGAGAATAGCTTGACTCCCTCTTTTTTTTTAGAACACCTTAGAAATTGGAAAAGTGCTCTGATGTCACCCTTAGTCCTTCTTTTCAACTAGCCATGCTCAATTCCAGCAACCATTATTTATATGTTCTGCGCCAGCTCAGGAAGCTCAAACTGCCCAAGGAGCTGCTGATACAGTTCTACAGAGGAATCATTGAGTCTGTCACCTGCACCTCTATAACTGTCTGGTTTGGTGCTGAAACCCAACAGGACTGACACAGACTCCAGAGGACAATCAGAACTGCAGAAAAAACAATTGCTGCCAGCCTGCCTTCCATTGAGGACCTGTATACTGCATGAGTCAAAAAGAGGGCGGGGAAAATAGTTACTGACCCCTCGCATCCTGGACACAAACTGTTCCAACTCCTACCCTCAAAACGTCACCACAGAGCATTGCACACCAAGGCAACTAGACACAAGAACAGTTTTTTCCCGAATGCCATCACTCTACTAAACAAATAATTCCCTCAACACTGTCAGAATTTTTACTAAATCTGCACTTCTATTTCTATTAGTTTTTCTCATCATTCCTGTCATCCTTTTCCTCCCACTTAGGACTATATGACTGTAACTTGTTGCTTATATCCTAAGATTTTTATTCATATTGATTGTTTCTTCATTGCTTATTTGACCCCTATGACAATCATTAAGTGTTGTACCACATGATTCTTGACAAATGTATCTTTTTCTTTTATGTACGCTGAGAGCATCTGCACCAAGACAAATTCCTTGCGTGTCCAATCACACATGGCCAATAAAAAAATCTATTCTATTCTATTCTGTTCTGTTCTGTTCTGTTCTATTCTATTCTATTCTATTCTATTCTAATGTTTTAGTCTCCAGTCTCCTGGTCATCTTGGTTGCTCTTCTCCGCACTCTTTCTACAGTCTCCACATCTTTTTTACATTGTGGCGACCAAAACTGGATGCAGTATTCCAAGTGTGGCCTTACCAAGATATTATTTATTTTATTTATTTATTTAATTGGATTTGTATGCCGCCCCTCTCCGAGGACCCGGGACGGCTCACAACATATATAAAGAGACAATAGTAAAATCAATCCAAAGTAAAATCAATCCAATCCATACATAAAAACAATCCATAAAAATCTACTTTAAAAACTTCCATTACCATTCATTCCACAATCGTACTAAAAACATTCATTGGTCAGGGGGAAGATCTAATGTCCCCAGGCCTGGCGACAAAGATGAGTTTTTAGGCTCTTTCGGAAGGCAAGGAGGGTGAGGGCAGTGCGAATCCCCGGGAGGAGCTGATTCTAGAGGGCTGGGGCCACCACAGAGAAGGCTCTTCCCCTAGGTCCCACCAGCCAACATTGTTTGATCAATGGGACCATGAGGAGACCCATTCTGTGGGACCTCGCCAGTCACTGGGATTTGTGCAGCAGAAGGCAGTATTGGAGATAGTCTGATTCTTTGCCAAGTAGGGCTTTATAGGTCATAACCAACACTTTGAATTATGTCTGGAAACAGATTGGCAGCCAATGCAGTCGGCGGAGTGATGTCAAGATATGGGCAAAACCAAACACTTTTCAGAAGTAGCCCCTGTAGTATTAACACTTCACATGATCTTTATTTTATCCTCTGTTAATGCAGCCTAGAATTGTTTTGGCTTTTTTGGCTGCTGCTGTACACTGCTGGCTCATATTCAATTGGTTGTCCACTAGGGCTCCAAGACTCATGGCTACTTCTATTGAGCCAGGTACCACTTATAACTATACCTGTGCATTTCATTTTTCTTGCCCAATTGTAGAACTTTACTTTTTAAAAGACTTTAGGTCATTGATGGCTTATGAATTCAAGTCTCCATTAATTACCGTCTTAAAAATTTCCAAGTTGTTTTTTAAAGATGAAGCAAGTGACGGGTTTGTCTTTTAAAGTATGTTTTATTGTGTCATAATTTCAAGAAATGACAGTAATTCAGGGGCCATTGGGGAGGCGATGGAACATTTGTAAATCAAGGGGAGGTGTTAGTGTGGATAAGTGTGTGTGTGTGTGTATGTGTAAGCCTTGAGCTGGTTACATTTTATCACCCCATGAATTTAGATGTAATTTCTTTGGCTCCATAATGTAGCTGTCTTGGGTGAGATATATGTAGTTCTAAAGGCAGGCTACTCTTGGAAAACATCTATAGTGAACCTAAATATTCTGGAAACTGTTTATCTATTATTAATTTGTCAGCAAGCCATTTAGCAGCCAGCTGTTATCCTAAAAGATGTTGAGACTCTGGAAAGAGAGCAGAAAAGAGCAACAAAGTTGATTAGGGGACTGGAGGCTAAAACATGAAGAACCGTTGTTGGAACTGGGTTTGTCTAGTCTAGTCAAAATAAGGACTAGGAGAGACACGACAGCAGTCTTCCAATATTTGAGGGGCTGGACACACATATGACTGCGAAAGAGACCTCAGAGTCTTGGTGGACAATCAACTAAACATGAGCCAACAATGTGCAGCAGCAGCTAAAAAAGCCAACACAATCCTAAGCTGCATCAACAGGGGAATACACTCCAAGACCAGGGAAGTCTTAATACCACTCTACTATGCCGTGGTCCGACCACACCTGGAGTACTGTATACAGTTCTGGTCACCACAGTTCAAAAGAGACATTGAAACTCTGGAGAAGGTGCAGAAAAGAGCAACCAAGATGATTAAGGGATTGGAAACCAAGACTTACGAAGAGAGACTGGGGGAACTGGGCATGGATAGCCTAGAGAAAAGGAGGGCCAGAGCGGACATGATAGCAGTCTACAAGTATACGAGGGGATGTCACAGAGAGGAGGGGATCACTTTATTCTTCAGGGCACCAGAGGGCCGGATGAGGAACAACGGCTGGAAGCTGACCAAGGAGATAAGGAGGAACTTCCTGACGGTCAGAGCGATCAACCAATGAAACAACCTACCAGCGGATGTTGTGAACTCCAACACTCTGGACATTTTTAAGAGAAGATTGAACTGCCACTTGACTGGTGTACTATAGGGTTCCTGCTTGGGCAGGGGGTTGAACTTGATGGCCTTCATGGTCCCTTTCAACTCTAACAATAAATAAATAATCAAGAATAGAAGCAACCAAGAATTAAGGAGAAACTTCCTCACAATTAACAATTAATAGAACAATTAACCAGTTTGGCTTCAGAAATTGTAGATGCTCTAATTCTGGAGGTTTTTAAGAAGAGAGTGGACAGTCACTTGCCTGGAATGGTATAGGTATTAAAAGTTTGTTGCAAAATGAAAACTAGAGCACACACAGATAAACTGATTCAGCTGGATTCATTAACTTCTTTATAAACATAGTAACAGATGAATTTACAATACCATTAGCAGAGTTCTTCTTCAATGTAGTTACAAGTAAACACAAGCAGGAGACTTAGTTTCATTTCAGCACCAAGAGTACAGAGTGGGCAGAGAATATAGAAGGAATAGAGAACAGAGTGGACTTTGAGCCACATCCAGCCTTAAGCTTAAGTTTCTAGTTTTGATTCTCTGCGCAGACTCAGAAGTGGTTTGCTCCCATTGGCAGACTCAGTTGCTATGCCTATTCATTGGCTGACCTTGTTACCATTAGCTCTCCCAGTTCATGATACCACCTCTCACAATACTAGACAACACAGTATCAATAGTAGAGACCTTCAAATTTCTGGGTTCTATCATATCTCAAGACCTAAAATGGTCACCTAACATCAAAAACGTCTTCAAAAAAGCACAACAAAGAATGTTCCTTCTGCATCAACTCAAGAAGCTCAAACTGCCCAAGGAGCTGCTGATACAGTTCTACAGAGGAATCATTGAGTCTGTCATCTGCACCTCTATCACTGTCTGGTTCAGTTCTGCAACCCAAGAAGACAGACACAGAATTCAGAGGAGAATCAGAACTGCAGAAAAAAACAATTGCTGCCAACCTGTCTACAACCTGCCTTCACAACCTCCAAAAGAGGGCTGTGAAAATATTTACTGACCCCTCGCATCCTGGACATAAACTGTTTCAACTCCTACCCTCAAAACTTCGCTACAGAGCACTGCACACCAAGACAGCTAGACACAAAACAGGGTTTTTTTCCCTAAATGCCACCACTCTGTTAAACAAATGATTTCCTCAACACTACCAAACTATTTACTAAGTCTGCAGTACTATTATTATTATTATTTTTTTCTCATCATTCCTATCACCAATTTTCTCCCACTTATGATTGTATGACTGTAACCTGTTGTTTGTATCCTTAAGATTTTTATTAATAATTGATTGTTATTGATGCTTATTTGACCCTTGTGACAATCATTAAGTGCTGAA